>NW_024342467.1:19056037-19254624 GCF_902729225.1 Pteropus medius | reverse complement strand
TGCCCTGCATGGGACCTCCATTAATTTTGTAGTGAGGAAATAAATTGCTTCACATCTTTAAGAGAACATTCTAATCTTCACTGCTGCTTTTCCTGTAATTTAGGACACTGTTTAGATTATTGCAAAATGTCTCCTAGAACTCATCATATTTACCCTGAAACTAAACAGTCGATTTTTTTTTTCACCTAATAAATATAGTGAGATGGGTAACTGATCACGTCTGCTTCTTGGCTCTGGATCCCAACCCCTGCACCTGTCCTGAGGTTCTCCTCACAGTTTGGTTTTTGTCATGTTTGTTATGATATTTGATTGCACCTTTGTAGTCAAGATTTCACGTCAAATTCTTCATTTTATCAGTTTTCACAGCCTGTTTGGAAGAATAGTACAGATCACTAAACGCTGGGTTCTTACTTGCCTTCCAGGGTCATGGTGGAGAGTGGGCAGAGTAATAGATTAGGTCCCCACCATCTCTCCAGTCCACATTGCTTCCAGGGATGCTACCTCTAACCCAGCATCCCCACTCCTTGGAGGCAGAGCCTTCCATCCCTTGGGGAGAGGGGAGTGTAGTGAGCAGGGAGGCATGCTGCGATGAACCCTCCACCATGCTCCAGGAATCGCCCTGCCAGTTCCCTGGAGTCCTTCTTGCCCTGGGCATTTGCATGATCCATTCGGGAAGCCTTCTCAACACTTTTCCCTCCTGGCTGCAGCATCATCTGTTGTGTGGTTGCAGCCTTTCCTCTGACCTTTCCGCTTCCTTCTTTCGAGAACTCTTCACTATCTCTGGATCGAGGAGGGCTTTCCTCGTTTCTGGTAGGATTGACAGTTAAGAACATCTTTCCAATTATTTCTATGGTTCAGGAGGAAAGAGGGCAAGGTGCTTGTTCCTGAAAAAGGAACAAGTTGAGGTAGGAGCGTTCATTTCTTTGGACAGGTATGTGCGTCAACACTGCTGTGAAGTCAAATCTGGAGGCATTAGCCTCGAGGTGAATGAATGGTCAGCAGTCTACCTTCCCCAGTAGTCAGGGGCTCCTGGCCATCCAGGGAACCATCAGCATTTTCCCAGGAACCCAAACTTTCCTTTCTACATTTTTTTTTTTTTTGGACAATCCATGAAGGAGAGAAGGAGGAAGAAGAAGAGAAGAAAGGGGAAGAAGAGAACCGTTGTTAAGAGTCTAACAATGAAAACAATACCACCCACCACGAAGGATGCTCCCTTATGACACAGCGCTTGGTTGAGCCGGCTCACCTCCTTGCAGGAAATTCATGGGATAGACGATGGCATGGTATCTGTCTATGCTGAGGGACACCAAGACGTAGGTAGAGGCGTAGAGCAGCACGACCTGGGGACGGAAGTGAGAGAAGGTGCGTGACTTCGCAGAGGTGAGGGAAGGCACATGATGCAAAGATGAGTGTTTTGTGTTGTTTTAGAAACCTGGGCACTGCATCAAGGGGAGGGCTGAGGGTTGAGTTAGGGACACTTCCTGTTCCAGGCAGCAGATTGCTGTTCTTGGTGCTGGAATTTGCATGGCAAGTGGTGACAGTTGAGAAGGCTTCCAGCTCTCATTTGCTCACTCATTCACTGGGTGTCTTGGAGACTCCACATTGCAGAATCAGTTCGTCCCTCTTTTGACATTTGCATGGTACATTTGTTTGTGATTGACTTTTAAAGCTAAACTAATTTTCTCTGCCACAGTTGATATTCCAGAGTAATTAGAAACAAATGTTCGTTTGCCTTTTATCAGTGAGAGATGTTGAGAGATGATACTAAAAAGGTTTTGGTTTCAGGGAGCTGGTCTGAATCATTTATCATCATCCGAGCTGACACTGTCGACACACCCCTTTCTCATCCACCTCTCTAGCAGAGCTGTTCTCTAGGGTCGGCCTTGGGTCTCCTCCGATTCCTTCCTGCCCTTTCTTTTATTAACCTCACCCATGCCCTTTAATTATCCTGAGTGTAGTGTTATTTGCATGCTTTGCAGAGAAGGAAATTAGGATATAAGAGGTTAATATCTCTTATGTGAAGAGCATACTCCAAATGTAATTAGATGAAATATCTTTGAAAGGATGATCAAGGTGGAAAACTTTCAGCTAACTTGGAGCCTCGTTTCTCCTAAGAGCCCAGCTATCTCTCTGCTTCATAAAATTTGGGTCAATGTAGAGCGTGTAGAAGAGAAGTGTGAAGTCCGAAGTCTAAAGGGGAGTGTCTGGATTTCTTCTAAAATGAAATGGAAATAACATGACTTTGGCAATAACCTTTGTCTGAATCTGTACTTTTTTCTCTTTCCCTAGCTCAGACAAATAACAATCGATGACATTGTTCTCTATTATTTTTGTTTCTATAACACTATCACAAATGTATCCCAGAACTAATGTGGAGAAAGTTGCTGCAGGAAGAAGTTTCTGAGGACTGACCGAGGACCGAAGGCCCCGTGAACGATATCAGGAGAAATTTTCCTCTTGCTAAAAAGGTGATATATGGACAGAAAGAAAAACGGTGGCCAAATTGCACCCCCGAATCAGACAGCTATCCCCAGAAAGAAAACTGGGTTTTCCACGTGTTAACCATGAATTCAGTTGAGGAGATGGCATCAGAGACGGACGGGCAGGAGAGCTCCCAAGGGTGAACCCTGTGGGGGCGGAATGTCATGGTGAGACGGTCATAAGAATCGTGGCCACCTGTGGCTGTACTGAGTGAGGTGGCTGACACAACTCCAGAATCTGGGGCAGGAAGACGGTCCCAGTAAAGAGTGCCTAGAGGAGCAGGCAATGTTAATAGAAAGAGATCTGTTTTGAGATACAGCCAAAAAGAGTATTTAATTTCAAGAGTCTTTAAACATCTAGGCAGGGTAAAAAATATATATATTAAAGTTTACATAAAAGAAATGCATCTCAACTTGTCCTGCTTTTCTCCACAAAAATAAATGCCAGAAAACAGTATAAAAACATGTTCAGTTTTGAAAGAAAAATTATGATCCAAGAATTGTGTGAATATCATTTCTGTGCCACAGCACAGAATAATTTTCTTCGATATGTAAGAAGGAAGAAAACGTAACATCACATAGTCTTTATGAAAAATTTTCCTGGAGAAAATATTTCTGCTGTTTGAGAATTGTTTCAAAATTAAGAACTCAAGAAGAGGGAATACGATTGAATAATAGCAGCTATGGGAAGCAATTAGTCAGAAAAACACAACATGTTTCCAAAATAACTATAAATATAGTTAGGAAACATTTCAGGAAAATCTGGGACGTTGAGTGAGAGGAGAGGGTAGAAGGAAAGAAATCATGTTAAATTTTCATTTAGACATTTTAGACATTTTTTTTTACTTTGACGGAGACATATAAAATTTAAAATTAAAGATAAGCTATAATAGAGTGGAATAAAATTGGAGAAAAATTATTAATTTCCTATGGCTACTCGTAAGACATTACCACAAACTTTGTGGCTAAAACAACGTAAATGTATTCTCTCACAGTTCCGGAGACCAGAAGTCCAAAATCAGTTACACAGGTTAAAATCAAGGTGTTAGCAGAAACACTCTTCCTCCAGAGACTCTACGGGACAATCAGGACCTTGACCTTAACAGCTTCAGGTGGCTGTGAGAATTTCTTGATTTACGGCCACACCAATCCCATCTCTGTGTCTGTGGTTACAATGCCTCTTCTGTCTCTGTGTCAAATCTCCCTCTGCTTCCCCTTGTAAGGGTACATATGATTGTATTTGGACAGAATAATCTCTTTATTTCAAGATCCTTATCTTAATTGCATCTGCAAAGTCTTTTTTTTTTTCCATATAAGGTAATATACATATGTTTCAGAGATTAGGATTTGAATATCTTTTGGGGCTATTTTTCAAACTACTATAATTAATAATCAAATAAGAAAAAACAAGTAACGAGGAAAAAATTTGACACAGAGAAATTAGAATGAGGTAACTGAAACAAATATTGACCAAGCACTATTTGTCACAACAAATACAAATGACTTAAGCTCCTTTACTAAAACAAAGACTGTTTACAAAACGTTTCTCAAGTCTGACGGTTTAGAAGAAAAATCTGTATGATGAAATGATTATCAAAGTGTAAAAATGGAGTGATAGAAAAATGGCCAAAGGTGTATCAAGCAACTAAAAACTAAAAGAAGGCATTCATTACAATAGCACCGTTAGACTAATTAAATTCAAAACAAATAGCACTACATGGGATAAAGGAATTATTTATATTTATAAATGATACAATTCATAATGGCAAGTGAATATTAATAAACTTATATGAAACAAATAACATAACACTAAATATATACTACTAAAATGTTCATTTGTACAGAGGAAAAACACAGTAATACATAGATAGGAAAAATTAAATATATTTTATGAATAATACACATTATTGTAAAATATCTAGGTAATATTTCAGAAATTGGTTATAAACTAAACTACCAAGGGAAAGAAAAACCCTCAGTGGATTCCAAAAACTGGAACTTTTGCAGTTCATATATTTAAAACAACCAGCAATAAAAACTGAAATTAGTATCATGGGTTTTTTTTAATACCACTTGGAAATTTAAACACCCTTATAATTAACTTGAGTCAAGAAGGAAATCAAAGTACAATTATAGTCAATTCATAAATGTCAACAATGAAAATTCTACACATCAACAACATATGGGATACCATTTGGAGAACAGATGGCAGCTTGAGGACATATGTTTGAATTCTCACTACCCCACCCTTCAATTCTGACAAAAATGACCTAGGAATAATGAAGCCAAAGAAAATTTTGCAGAGAAGTGAGACTTAAAGGGAGGAAAGAGAGATATTTTATTTTTAAAAAGTGCCAGTTTGGATTCATTTAAAGGACAAGTCCTGGGCGGACTTAAAAAAATTTAATGAACTTCATTTTTAGAACAATTTTAGATTTACAGAAAATACTGAACAGGTAGCACAAGACAGTTCCCATACTAACGCCCCCCACCCCGCACTTTCCCTTATTATTAATGTCTTACGTTAGTGTGGTCCATTTGTTAAACTTGATGGACCCATATTGACACATTAATATAAAGTGTGTGGTTTATATTAAAGTTCATTCTGAGTTGTACAGTTCTATGGGGTTTGACAAATGCATAATGTCATCTACCCGCCATTACGGTATTATACAGGGAAGGTTCACCGCCCTAAAAGTGCCCTGTGCCTTACTTATTCAATCCCTCTAAATCCCTGGCAACCACTGATCGTTTTTTACTGTCTCCACAGTTTTGCCTTTTCCAGAATCTCGCGTAGTAGTAATCGTACCGTATGTTGCCTTTTCAGACTGGCTTCTTTCACTTAGCAATGTGCATTTAAGATTCCTCCTTGACTTTTCATGTCTTGATAGCTCATTTTTTTATTGCTGAATAATATTCCATCATATGGATATACCATGTGATGGTTTAGTTATCCTCTATGTCTTTTTGTTACTTGATAGCTCGTTTTGTTTTGCTGCTGAATAATATTTCATCATATCAATGTGCCAAAGTTTATTTATCCATTTGGCTTTTGAGGAACATCTTGCTTCCAGATTTGGGCAATTATGAATAAAACTGCTATAAAGATTCTCATGCAGGTTTTTGTGTGAATGTAAGTTGTCAACTCAATTGAGTAAATACCTAGAAGCACAATTGCTAGATCATATGGTGAGAGTAGGTTTAATTTTATAAGAAACTGCCAAACTATCTTCCAAAATGGCTGGCTGTACCATTTGAATTCCCACAAAGAATGAATCAGAGCTTTTGTTGCTACACCTTCCCGCTAGCATTTCATATCATTGTTTTTTGGGGGATTTTGGCCATTCTAATAAGTATATAGTGGCATCTTGTTTTAATTTGCAATTCCCTAATGTCATATAATGTTGAGCTTCTTTTCATATGCTTGTTTGTCATCTGTATATCTTCTTTAGCAAAGTGTCTGTTCAGATATTTTGCTCATTTTTAAACAGGTTGTTCATTTTCTTATTGTTGAGTCTTAAGAGTTTGTTGTATATTGTGGATACAACTCCTTTGTCAATAACGTGTTTTGCAAACGTTTTTTTCTTATTCTGTGCCTTGTCTTCTCATTCTCTTATGGTGTCTTTCACAGAGAAGAAGTTTAAAATGTTCATAAAATTCAACTTTTCAATTTTTTCTTTTATGGATTGTGTTTGGTGTTGTAGCTAAAAAGCCATTGAGAAACCCAAACTCCCTTAGATATTCTCCTATGTCATCTTCCAGTAATTGTATAGTATTGCATATTTCATTCAGGTCTATGATCTACACTGAGTTTGTTTTTGTGAAACTTATAGATCAGTGGTTAGAATCTCCTCCTCCTCCTCTTCCTCCTCCTCCTTTTCGCACATATATGTCCAATGACTCCAGCAGCATTTTTGAACAGACTATTCTATCCTTTGTCCATTGAATCGCCTTTATTCCTCTATCAAAAACCAGTTGACTCTATTTGTGTGCGTCTGTTTCTTGGCTCCCTATTCTGTTCCATTGGTCTATTTGTTGATTCTTTCACTAATTTCATACTGTCTTTATTATTGTAGCTTTATAGTTAAGTCTTGAAATTAGATAGTGGCCGTCTTTCAACCTTGTTCTACTTCTTCAACATTGCATTGGCTCTTCTGTGTCTTTCGCCTGTCTGTGTGAACTTTAGTTTTCTTTATAAAATAACTTTGCAGGATTTTGATTGAGATTGCGTTAAATTTATAAATCACACTGGGCAGAATTGACATCTTAACAACAGCGAGGCTTCCTATCTATGAATATGGACTATCTATCCATTTATTTAGATGTTCTTTAGTTTCTTTCATCAGAATTTTATAGTTTTTTAAAATATTTATCTTGCACATATCTGGTTAGGTTTGTGCCTTAGCAGTTCATATTTTCGGTGCTAACATAAATAGTATTGTGTTTTTAATTTTAAATTCAAATTGTTCTTTGCTGGTATATGAAGAACAATTGACTTTTATATACTAACCTTTTATTCTGCAACCTTGCTGTTCTCACGTAATAGTTCTATAGGCTTTTTTGTTTTGTTTTGTTATTTTTGTATTGTTTACATAGGCAGTCTTCTCATCTGTGGACAAAATTATTTTTATTTTGTCTTTTTCAATCTGTATACCTCTGATTTCTTTTTTTTTTTTTGTCTTGTTGAACTCGTTGGACCTTCCAGGGCAATGCTAGAGTGATGAGAGGGGACATCTTTCCTCATTCCCAGTCTTTGGAGGAAAACTTGTGGTTTCTCACTATTAAGTATGAGGTTCTCTGTAGGTTTGCTGTAGATGTTATTAAGTTGAAGAAGTTTCCCACTATGTGTAATTTGCTGAGATTTTTTTTTTTTATCATAAATAGGCGTTGAATTTTGTTAAATGCTTTTCTGTGTCTACTGATATGATCATATAAATTTTCTTCTTGACATTTTTGATGTGATAGATGACATGAACTGATTTTATTTACATGTTTTATAATTGTCTCACAGTTCTGGGACCCTTTATTCCATTTTTTAATAGACATTATTTTTGGGAGAAGTTTTAAATTCACAGCACAACTGAATGGAAGGTACAGAGTTTTCACATTGGCTCACACTCTTCACATAGCACAGCCTCCCTGGACATCAAATTCCCACATAGGAGTGGTACATTTGTCACAATTGATGAACAAATGCCTGGAACCAATTCATCTTCCAGTCACTGCAGAGGGGCTCTGTGTGAATGATGGGGCATACTTCTGACACTCAGCTAGGCAACTGAAGACTGACTCTGCTTTGCCTCCTGAGCTTCAAGGTCAGCCAAAGGTGAGCGCTTAGGGCCTTCTTTGTTTCTGCCTGAGCACCACGGCAGTCCTGAGTATGCTCTTGGTCTGCCAGATTCTCAGGACTCTGAGACTGGTCAGAGATTTTCCAACCCCTGTGAACACCTCATTACCCAGCTTGTTTTTAAGCTTCAGGTTAGTCTATTGTTTTCCCCAACTGTTTTACAATACCTTAGGCCTGTGTGAAGTTAATCAATCACCTGTAATTGTTTTTGACAAATGCCTTCAGGAAAAAGGCTTTTCCCTGTGTCTGAGTTCTGAATCAAATAAAAAGGCAGCCTTGCAAAGTGGGGTCTTCTAGAGAACTGCCAGACACATCCAATAATGACGATTTCCTAGGAATGAGGCTTTCTAAAGAGCTCTGGCCCTCTTCTGCTCTCTTGAGTGGCTGCCAGATGATCTGTTTTCATTATAAATATGAGCTGTTAATTTTCAAGACCACCACAAATCTAGAGACTGGAGATGAGACTGGTACAAGTTCAAACACCACAAATATCATTTTTCTTACTGAAACGCAGCCATTTTTTTTTTGAATGAATGCTCCTTGGATTATTAAAAACCTTTCATTAATTTCCAGAGTGGTTAAAAATTTGATGCTGACAATTTTTAACAGTTTTCTTGTTGCCTTTATGGAGGAGAGAATTATCAGTTTCTTATTCTGTCATTTTTGCTCTGTCACCAAAATATATTTTATATGTATAGTATTATCTGGATATTCATTGTAAGTACTGTCAGAAGGAATATTACTGACACCAATAATTCTGGATCGAAGAGATATTTTTAAGTTAACAATTACCAAAAACAGGTTATAATGTGCTTTTGAAAAATGCAAAGGTAAGTATGGCAACCAGCCTCTAAATACTCCCGATGATCCTGCCTTCTGGTTTCATTCCCATTGTGGCTCTTTTCTCTCCATATTGAATAGGGGCTGACCTGTGCGGCCAACAGAATAATGTGGATGTGACGGTGTATGAGTTCTGAGACTAGTTCTACCGTGGTCTCTTGGATAACTCATTCTTGGGAAAGCTGGTTGCTAAATTGTGAAGACACTAAGGAATATTTGTGGAGAGGCCCATGTGAAGAAGAGCTGAATATTCTGCCTAAAGTTAGCACTCACTTGCAGCTATGTGAGCGAACCTCCTTCAGAGTGAATTGTGTAGTCCTGGCCAAACCTTCCAACGCCCATTGTCCCAGTCACCATCTGATGGACCTTATGATGAGCCTTTAGCAAGATCTGCCAGGCCAAGCTGTCTCTGAATTCTCAAAGCAGAGATAATAACTGTTTATCGTTTTAAGCCACTGAGTACTGGCTTAATTTGTTTCTTGGCAATGGATACAGTAAACAATTGAAAACATTTACCTACAAGGAAGCTATAATCCTCAAGAAGAAATTTAAAAATATTTTAAATTTTAAAATATTTTTAAATATTTAGAAATTTTAAAATATTTTTTAAAATATTTAAATATACACCTGAGAAAATACCAGCTCCAGATAGTATTAAGGGATCTAATACATCTACTACAGTTACAAGATTATGCTCAGAGCACAAAAGAAGATTTTTAATTGTAACTATTCTCTGTTCATTTTCTGAAAATGGAATAACTCTATTACCAAGGCCTGAAAATAATAGAGTTAGTGAAAATTATAATCTTGCTTATGAATATAGATGCGAAGATTTTTTAAAATCCTACTGTAAAATGGAATCCAGCAAGATAAGCTTTTGTAGAAATGCATTATACCTCTCTAAAGCTACAAGAATTTAGACCTGAAGTGCTGGCATCAGAAGTACAATATGTTAATGGAAAATAATTTTAAGGACTCGGAAACAGAAGACAATCATCTTAATACCAGTTATGAAATAGTCCATTCTTTCCATACTTAGTTGAAGTGCCTTAATATGTGTTATGGACACATATGACATATTAATAATACAATATATGTATATGGTACATATGTAATATTTTATACCGAATATGTATATTTTTACAATTATACTTTTTACAGTGAAGCACATTTGACAGTCAAAATATAAATGTCTTTAATCTAAAAAATAGATATTAGCAATAACTGAGAAAATAAATATGCCGGTTATAAAAGAATTGAAAAAGAATAGGCAATTTAGAGAAGAAGAAATTCAAATGGCAATAGATATTTTAAAAAGTCCAATTTAGGTGGTACTACAAGAAATGCAAGTTAAAACAACTAGAGATAATACCTATTTTCTAACAAACTGCTGAAGCTTTTCCAAAAGAACAGTAGCCAGCATTAGGTTTATGAGAAGAGAGAAAATACAAGAAGAATTTGAAACTTTCTGGAGATTGCTTAGCCAGTGCAACAATATGGTCTGAAAGCTTGTGTCTCCACAAATCCTGAAGCCCAAGTCATGGCATTACGAGGCGGGGCCTTTGAGAGGTGATTAGGTCATGAGGGCAGAGACCTCGTGAATGGGATTGGTGGCTTATAAAAGAGGCTCCAGGGCCCCTCTGTCTCTTGAGGGTAAAATGAGAAGTCTGCATTTGAAAGAAGGTTCTCATCGGCCGCGCTGGCACCCTGATCTTGGACTTCCAGCCTCCAGAACTATGAGAAATAAGTGTTGTTTATAAGCCCTCGCTCTGTAGTATTTTTGTTTTAACAGCCTGAATGGACTGAGACAGCCAGACTATGTCAAAAGCCTTAACACTGACCCAGAAATTTTACTTAATGCTTGAAATTTGAATGCTGATGTTTTTATTATTGCTTATTTGTGTTTTCTCCATGTATGATTTTAGCAAAAGAAACACATTTAAAAATCTTACGAATTTTGCTTGTCCTTTTAACTAGGAGGAAGTAAGCAGTTTCTTGCACATCAGTGCAGGTTTTTATATTATTTTCCTTATGAGAAATGCAAGAGCTAATTTTGATGTCAGTTTGTCTCATCACATGTGGAAGATGCTACCTACCTGCAAGTAGCGGACCACTCGGCAAACCAGATCAGGTGCCAGGAAGTCTCCGGTGAATCGCCAAATGATATCTGTCAAGATGTTAACCAGTCCTGTGAAAGAGTCTAACAAAACACACAATTTAATTTCAGTCTCTTTCAAAGTTGCAGCCGGACCACAGTAGAAATCAATTCCTTGGAGTTGTTATTTTTTTTTTTTTCCCTTTTCTGATTTATCAGAAGGCCGATGAGGAACATTAAGGCAAGATAGGAATCCCTTGACTTTTATAATTGGAGCTTGTTACTACTTAGATGTAGCCATTTAGGAAGGATTTTGGTAATGATTGAAAGGGAATCATACTAATCATAGAGTTGACCTTGTAAGTTACAGAAGAGGAATTTTAAAGGGGGATTGGGGTTAGACCTGTGCTAAAACAAAGACTGTGTGAGGATCAATAAAAGGCCTGCTCAGTTTTCCCTTATGATATGTTGTTCTTGGATGAGGCCCCAGGTGGTGCTCTGGCTTGATCTGAAGCTAGCCACTGGGTATACGAGCCCCAGGGCCTTCTGGGAGGGGCCCCACCATAGGCCAAGTACAGCTACAGCCTGTGCCTTGCTTGGGGCAACCTAGCAAGAGCTACCAAGCAATCTATAGATGGCTGCCATCTGTGCTGGACTTGGCGGTGCCTGGAGAGGCTAAGCTGCAAACTGAGGTTGACTGCCGATAGTGCTGGACTTGGGGCTGCTCAAGTAAAGGTATGGAACATGCTGAGGTCAGATGCTGCTTGTTTGGGTTTTGTGAACCTTTGAGAGATTTTAGGAAAGTCTGCAGCATGAGCCAATACAGGCCATTTGTATGGAAAAGCCACTGGAAGCAAAATGGCTTGGTGTGCCCACAAGTTGGGGGGGGCGGAGTCTCAGGAAACCATGAGGGCGGGGCAAGCCAGGTTGTTGGAGACTCAGACATGGCGGCTGCCTGCATCTGCATGCCCAGCAGAGGAGGGCTCAATAAAGCAACAATTGCTTTTGCCAGCACTTTTGTCTGGGAGAAAGCTGCCCTTCCAGCCCTTACTCTGAAGCCAGACAATTCAGTTCCTTGCTGTATGTCCCTGGCACCTTTCAAGCTGCTGACCTAGAGCTGAAGCTCAGAGTGAGTGCATCCATCAGCAAGTAAGTCCATGCATGGCCCTTTAAGAGAAATGCCTGGGACTCCAGCTGCCCTTCATCTCACAATCTCTGCTGTTTCTCACAGTCAGAAGTTGTGGGAACCTCTTCCCAGCACTGGAACCCTGGGCTGGGAAGCCTGGACTGCAGCTGGGACTCCTCGCTTCTCTGGAGGGACCTCTGCAGCAGAGATATCCTTCCTGATTTTTAACTGCCACACGTGGGTGTGAGTCTAACCCAATCTACATCTCTGCCCTCCTAATAGTCTCGAGGTGGCTTCTTCTGTATGTCTTTAGTTATAGGACTTCTGTTCAGCTAGACTTCAGATGATTCTCAGTCATCCTTGAGATTGTTCTGTAGTTTAGTTGTAATTTTGTTGTGGTTGTGAGAGGTGTCAAGCACAGCATTTACCTACTCCACCATTTTCCCTAATTTCTTTTTGGGTTTACTTATTCCTTAATTTAAAAATAGTGGGCAAAAAACCCTAAACTTATATTTCTCTAGCTCTAAGTGGCTATATGAACAATTATAATAGACTCTATTAAAACTTCTTCTTTCTTTCTTTTTTTTCCCTGGAGCTCAACCTTAAATAAGTCCATATCTGGCAGCAGACTCTAAATAAAACTATGCCACAGCATTCGTTATCTGCTATTAAGCAAATGCTGCTCTATCTGATCAGTAAAGAGCTATTCAGTTACCTAAGTAATTGAGTACCTTGCAAATAAGCCTTTCCTAAATGGTAATTAATAAGACCTTGGGAACAAAGGGTACACTTTAAAGGCTTAATCACTTTTATGTTATTATTCTTGCTTTTTAAAATTTATTCAGTGAAAGATCCTAGGAAACTGTAATATTCAGGGAAGCCAAAATAGGCTTACAACAGTCTTTATTATTCCTTTGATGCAATTTCTTATAAACGTGAGTGTGGGTTTCCAGTTGGAGCAAGTATATGGGTGGAGTGGGGGGAAGTGAGGAATGAAAGGGTACCCTAAAAGGTCAGTAAGGATAGGTCAGGGGAAAAGGGTGTGAAGGACATTGATTCTAGGCACAGATGGCAGCACAAAGTCATGGAAATGAGAAAAAGTGAGATGAGAAATGACATGGCTCGTGTTCATGAAACAACATCAGTTCCTTGTTGCTGAAGCCTAAAATAGCAGCTGGAAGTGGCGAGAAAAGGGCCTGGAGAGACAAAAATCCAGACCTTTTAGGGTCCCATGTGCCAATTAAAGGAGCTTGCATTTTTCCTCTACACTGTGAGAGCTGCTGAATTTTTATGTATCTCAACACATGTTTTCAATAGGTTTCTTTAGTTACTGTTGTGGGGGGAATCAATCTGATAGCTCCGATATTGCAGCTACCATTATACTTGTTAGGATACTATGCAGACATTCAAGAAAGAGATAATTAGTACTTAATGTATGTCAAATAGGAATAAGGATATAGAGAAGGACGCAGGTTTGAGATATACCTTACAAGGTAAAATGAGGAGGAATTGGTGACTGAGTATTCGATATTTTGGATGTGAGGTAGAGCAAGTCCACCATGTGTTATGGGTTCCTGGCTTGGGTGTCCCTGGAAACCAGAATGCCAGTCATTTTATGTCTTCATCCCCCAGGACACAGGAGGATAAGCTCATTATAGGACACAGGAGGATAAGCTCATTATATTTGGGTTGTTTTCAGTTTTCAGCTATTCTAAATAAAGCTGATATGAATATTCATGTGTAGGATTTTTTGTGTAAACATAAGTTTTATTTCCCAAAGATAGATACCCAGGAGTGAGGTTGTTGGGCCACTCCTGGGTATCATAGGAAACTACTCAACAGTTTTCCAGAGCTGCTGTCTATGCATTCTTACAAAAAATATGAGAGAGTGGTTCTTTGGCCTTGCCAGCAGTTGGTGTAGTAGTGCCCCTATCTGCAGGGGATATGTTTGAAGACCCCCAGTGGATGCCTAAAACTACAGATAGTACCAAACCCTACATATACTATGTTTTCCCAATGCGTACACACCTGTGATAAAGTTTAATTTATAAATTAGGCACAGTAATAAAATAACAGTAATAACTCATAATAAAGTAGAACAATTATAACAATATACTGTAATGAAAGTTATGTGAATGGCTTTGGGGTCATTATTGAGTAAGATAAAGGTTAAACACGAGCACCGTGGCACTGTGACGGTCAATCTGATAACTGATTCTATAAATGACTAAAGGGCATTATAGAGTGTGGAGATGCTGGACAAAGGGACGATTCACGACCCAGGCAGGAGGGAACAGGATGGCATGAGATTTTGTTATGCTACTCAGAATGACGTGCAATTTAAAATGTATGACTTGTTCATTTCTGGAACTTTCTATTTAATATTTTAAGATGGCGGTTGACCACGGGTAACTGAAACCGTGGGAAAGGAAACTGTGGATAAGTGGGACTTGCTATATTGTCAGTATGTTTTCTTTTAGCCATTCTCCTAGGAGTATAGTGGTCTCTGACTGTGACTTCAGTTCGCATTTCCCTGATGACTAATGATGTCCAATGTGTTATCATATACTTATCTGCATCATGTTTCTCTCTCATGAAGTGTTTTTTAAAGTCTTTTCCCATCGATAATAATCATTTTAAAGTTTCTATCTCATGTTCCAACAACTGAATCATCTGTCTGGTTCTTTCAGTTGCTTTGGCTCTTGACAACGGGGTGTGTGTGTTTGTGTTTTACATGTTGATTGAATGGCAGACATTGCGTGGCAAAAAACATAAGAGATTGAGGTTACTAGTATTTATGCTGGATATGGGCACACTTCTCTCAGGCTGTTAGAGTCGGGGTTGAATCATTCCACTCGGGAACTTAGCCGGGCTTGGGTGTCGTTGTTGCTATGGTCATCCTCAGCCCCTACAGGTTTCACTTCCTCCTTGGACACTCTATTAGGATGGGAGCTGGGGTGCTGGAGGGTTTTAATCCTCCGCTCTCAGCTTTCATTTGCATTTTATTTCTGTAACTCTGCGGCTGCTTGTTGCTCAAAGATTACTTAGCTGGTGGTGGTAGAGTCTCTTTTGTCCAGGCTCAGCCTCAGTCTTACATACACCCGTGTGCAGGGGCCTGGGGGTTGGGGTGAGCATTCTCCATATTCCAATTCCTCCCCGCTGTGGCAGTCAGACTCCTGCCTTGTGTCTGTGGTAGGTCTTGTATGGGAGAGGGTTTCATGACCTTCCCTTCGTGGCAGGAGACTGCTCATAGATTGGTGTAGTATCCTGGGCCAGTCATTTCATGTCTTCATCCCCCAGAGTTGAGAGATTTTTATTGTTTGTTTTGGTGCCTTTCCCTCTGCTCCAGGACAATGGTATTTGGTCCTTCAGTGGCCTAAGGTTTTTTGTTGAGAGAAGCAACTGGATAGGGGGCAGGATTTCATGCCTTTTCTGCAGGCATGGCCTAAACCTTCCTGTATCTCTGTAGCAATTTCCCAACTCTGCCATTCCAGGAAGCAGCCATAGACAATCCTGTAGCTGAATGGGCGTAGCTGTGTCCCAATAAAACTTTATTTATAAAAGTAGGCTTCAGGCTGGACTTGGCCTAGTCTACAGAATGCAATATCATGACTGTTAGAGCCCTCCTGCCTCCCTCTTCAGTCTGCTCCTTTATTATCCTATCCCAAATTCATACGATAAGAGAAAGCCTTTCAACTAGCACATTAATACTGGTAGCTGGTTAGTCAATCAAAACATTGAGTAAAGAAAGGAAGCACACAAACAAACTCCCATTCAAACATTAGAATAGAAAACATTAATGTACGTTTAGTTGTCATTTCTTTAAGGCAAGACCAAGCCTTTTATTTGATTTTATACATCATCCTTTTCGGGGGGCCTAAAATACTCCAATATTGCATTTTTTTTTAATTTCCAGTTTTGGTTTCTTTAAATTGGAGCAAGAACTTGAGATATCAACAAAGCAATTTGAGGCAGAATCTTATCGTAGGAGTTTTTATAACGCTCTTCATTCTTTCATAGTTGCACTCCCTGAGCTTAACTCTATTGATCTTTTTTTAGTGACTCAGGAAAAAAAAAACTCGAGTCTTCCAAAATATCGAACTTATTTTTTACAGAAGCGAAAACTGTTTAATGTTGTTTGTTAATTGTATAATTTGAATAATGATCAGAACTGGCATAAACTGGTTTGGGAACAAACACCTCTGATTCATAGAACCCAAGAGGTGGGAGCAGAAAAGGCAAGCTCACCAGGTACTATTCTGCTAGTCATGGGCGTCCCTGGTCAGGGCGTTTTGCAGACACAGCAGAGTGTCGGTTCATCCAGGGAAGTGATTCGGAAGACAAAGCTGACAGAGCTTCTACTGGGAGCCCCTCGCTGTTCCTGGACCGCTCCCCGCTGTTTGCTCCACCTGCCCCTTCCTCTATGCTGTTCCCTTGACTTGGCAGGTTTTGTATGCCCCTCTACAGGAAGGATGTCTCCTAGCTCTTCTAGGTTTAGTTCAAGGTTATTTCTTTTGTGAAGCTTTTTCTGACTACTAAGTTTGGCTGATTCCCTCCTCTAGGTCTCTCACTACTGTATTGTCAAAGTTCCTATCACACACTGACACATTCTATTTTTTGTATTTCTCTCTACTTCCACTATAGTATGGGAGGATAGAGATTGTTTTTTAGTCACCTTCATGTCTCTGGACCCTAACATCCATTGTCTTATGACATAGTAAGAGCATTCATTTAGCTTTTCATGAAATGAATGGCGACATTATTGCTGCTGTTGCTTGCCTGGCTGGCCGCAGCAGAGGTGGTTTCACAGAGCAGGCTGAGCCACGTGGTCATCTTCTTCAGTGTAGATTAAGACGACGATTACAGAATCAGGATGTGGGAAGGAGGAGCGCAGTTGGGAACTTCGGTTCCCAAGCAGATTTCTACAAGAGCTCTCTGGAGCCCGAGGCCTCTGCTAGGCTGTAAGCTCCTGATTGGCAGTGACCTTGCCTTGCCTTAGTCATGTTTATGGTCTCATCCCTTTTCCTGGTGTCTTGCAAGACACTCAGTGTTCACTGGCTAAAGGAGGAAATGTTGGCCCATTGCACAGGTTTGCGAACTGCCTGAAAATGCAAAGCCCTAGTATAGGATTCGCCCTGCATGAGAACAAGTTGAAGCACCATTTCTTAGTTCCCACATGCTCTCAGCTGATGTTTGAACCCCCCGTGCAGAGCAGAACTAAAGGGATAATGAACGCCTAGCAAGCTGAGGAACTTTTTCTTGGCAAGTGAAAAGGGGGCTGTTGAATACAAAACACAATTTGTACGGGGACATTGACATTTCAGATAATGTTAGGATTCTTTTAGCTCCCAGTGTCGTGTAAGGATGAGAAGTGTTCTGCTTTTGCTGGAAGGACACTGTGGATAACACCTATGACTCTAGAGGGTACGCAATGCTTCCGGCTCAACTCAATGTCTCTGGTGTTTGCTTTGTTTTGAAAGCAAGGGAGGTGATAATAGCTTGTTTGCTTGCAGTTGCACAGGAAACTATTTCTGATATCGCTAAGGGTCCCTCTCTCCTCCGCTTTCTTTTTTCACACCATATGCTTGAGGACACTCTAAATGGAATAAGATTTGAAGAACTTTTGCGAATGTTTGTTTAATGATAGAAATTGCATCGCTCAACCTAATGTCAGGTCCTTAAGTGCCAATTAAAATTATTTCTCCAAAAACTAAGTTCTTTTGTCTCTAAGTTTGGGTCTCATTTTATAATACCAATATAATCTTGGCACTGTGCCTTTCGTCAAGATTCAGTACTGACTGAGCTTAATGGCCCAAACCGTCAATGCTTCAGCCTTTTATTAATCCTGGGGAAGTAGCTGGCACCTCAGTCATTACTGCTCAATTAGGTAAATAATCATCACATCCATTCTCATTAGAGCAGTCTCTTCACAGAAAGTTTTGTTTCTGAGATTTTCAATTAGTCTTAACAAGTCATAAATGCCATGAGTGCCTCTCCTCCACTGGTCCACCAAATGAATAAAACTCATGTGTCTAATTAAAGAAGCCTAAGTCCTCCTACACCCTTTTCTCTTTGCATCTGTTGTGTGCAAACGCCAAGAATCTCATCGCATGAGGCCAACTGGCTTGGCCTGGGTCGCTTTGCTGGTCACTGCGGCATGGTAAAGTACTTTACCCTCATAGGTGCAAACAACAGGCTCCCCTTGAAATGAGGGAAAATCAGGCGTGGAGTTATTACCGTTTCTTCTCCTCACTCCAGTTTTAAGGCAAAATTCCTTGAGGCGTGGCGGCACACAAGCAACATTGCACAATACGTGGCTCCAAGTGTACTCTGAATGTAAATATAAGAAACGGACAACTCGTCTCCTCCTTTAATGAGATTTTTGTTTTCCTGGTAAGAAGCATTGACATCGATGGTCTGGGATAGTTAGAAATCCAAGTGGAGGGGATAAGAGCTTCATTCGCTGTTATCCAAGAGATGAGTTCTCTGAATGTCTTTTTTTTTTTCTTTTCAGTTCTTGCCCAAGGACAGCTGAGTTGTCCTAAGTTGTAGCATATTGGGATGGAAGTGGTAACAAGAAATATTTGGTTCTCATCTTACCCTGCGGCAACCAGGGACAGGCTTATACTTAGGGAGGTGAGGCAGACACAGAGATACGCTGCTCAGATACCTGTGCAAGAGAAACTCACTGTGCAGCTGTGAGGAGTGTGGATCACTGGCATCCTTCAGCTGTTAGATTCCTCGGGGCTTGCCTCAGCTTTCTCAGTGAGATTATGCAATGATCAGTACAGGCTCTGCCCATGTCTGAGCAAGGTGCAGGGAGAAGAATCTGTCCCACTTGAGAACCCTTTCATGAGCTGGCAGAGCCTGTTGGGTTGTCGTTATGCTCTGATGAGTCTTCCTCTCTTGCTTCTTCCCTTTTCTTTTCATAGATGTTACTTCCTCTCAAACTTGGGCATAATTAATGCTGTTTTAACTTGTTTCCAAAACACCCAGCCGTTTGTCAGGCGGTAAGACAGAAAGGAATGCAAGGTCATTCGCTGTCTGCGGATGGTCTTAACAGCTGCCTCTTTGAATAATCTAAGATCCTAGCAAAAGTCCTATTTGTTCAAAAGTAAAGCCACTGTGAAAGCTCCTAGGATCTGGAAACTACTATGGATGATGACTGCTATGCTCCGAGCTCATCTGTCATGCAGCCTACAGGCCTGTGCTTAGGCGTCATGATTTTGGCTCCTGTCGAAGTCTATGACACCCTCTGATTCCGTCATTGTAGGGGTGTCGTCAAGGATATTTTATTGATGTATTATTAAAGTTCTGTATATAAAGCTCCACAGAATCAGTGCTCCTGATCAGGAACCATTTTGGTGTGTGCGTTTTTCTCGAGGCTAGAATGAACCATGTTTGATGAGTGTGCTCTCAGTTTTGGCCGTTAGGAAGGACAGAATGAACTATGCTCGGCTGCAGTAACTCTGTACTACCTCAAAGCCTATTTTTTTTTTGTTTCTGTAATTATAGGTTAATATATTCTATGACCTTCCTAATTTATATTTTTTATTTTGGGGGTGTGATCTTACATGTATAGGCAGTGGATGAAGCATGGGTCCTGGAGTCTGACTACAGTGTTTTAAATGCTGGCTCTGCCACATAATAACTGTGTAATCTTGGGTGTGTTACTAACCACACTGAATATCAAGTTCTTTGTAAAAACTTAATAGTAAGAGTACCTGCTTTATAGGGCTATCGTGAAGGTTAAATGAGATAATGCGTGTAAAGTTCTTAGGAACATGCGCATTACCTCGCATGGTGCTGGTGCAATGAATATTGCTGAACGACTAGGCAGAGCCTCATGCACTGGGAGAGAGAGCATGAGTCTCACCATAAGTCCTGAGCTCCTAGTCAATTTGCTGGAAGATAGTTTTCTGAAAAAAAAAAAGATGGGTAAATAAGAGGTTGAGGCTTTGTTTAGACTAGATCTACGCTATTTTATTTGCCGTAATGCAGGCTAGTTAATTTAACATGTTTGACATCCACTAAGGACATAGTGGTGGTTGAATAAACTGATTGACTGAAGAGGTGAATAGAAGAAGACAATGCTTGAAAGAACAGAACATAAGAAAGACCAGCTGTGATGAATGGTTCAGGGACTGGACCGCTATTTGTTGGCAGGGATGCCGTTTGTGAGGCAATTCGTTGGTAGGCTAGACTGCCCTGTACATTTCCAGGAATCTGGTAGCCCTGTGTGAAGTCTGACTGGGTGATAACTCCAAATGCCCCAGGACTGACTCCAGTTGAGAATCACTGAAGTATGTGAGGACATTTGGGGCTAGATTTTAAATATAATCTTGTGTTCTTATTAAAACAGTTCTAGTATACACCTTGTCATGATTATGTCTCTGGCCCTTTCACTTGAATGTGTCCTGGTCTCTGTGGCTTCTTGGAGATGGTTGAGTCCAGGCCTTGAAAAGCACAAGATGAGCCTGGAATAATCTGGTTGTTCCAGGCAGTAAAGAAGCACCCAAAGAATGTTGAGAAACATTTCCAAAAGAACAAAAGCCAAATTGTAGGGCTCTCCATAGCCAAATTGGAAATCTAAGCATCAAAGTAAATAATGACAGTAACAAATTGTAATCCATTTAATAAAATAAGAATCCATGATCCCATACGGATATAAGTAAATAAATGGGAGAAGAGAAAGCTAGCTCTTCCTTACAGTAGAAAGCCAACTAATAAATGTGAAACAATGATTGAATTAGAAAAAAATCATTGTTTGAAACCTTCACAATTGATTCAGGTAAGAATCTACCCTGGACTTAAGAGTTTTTAAGTGAACATTTGAGGAATAACAGGATAGTTATACAATCTTAAAATACTTGTTAATTACAAAGGGAAAAGTAGTATCTTTACACTGGAGAAATCTGACAATAATATCACCAGTAATAAGACAAAAAGCTATGCTGTGCCTTCTGATATTGTATATCAAGAGGAATACAGCATCATTTCTTTGGTCTGTATCTCAAAAGTGCATAACATAAATCTAATCAGGAGGAAACATCACACAAATCTAAACCGAGGGACATCCACAAATACCGGTACTCTTTAACTAACCTGTGCTATTTTTATTGATGTCATAAAACACAAAGAAAGACTGAGGAACTAGTCCAGATAAAGATACATGACAGCTGAATACAATACATGATCCAGGGTTATCTTTTACTGTGAAAAATGTTGATGAAATTTAAAGCAGGTGTGTAGGTTACATGGTAGTACAAATTTAGATAGATGGCTGAATGGATGGATAGATGAATGGATAGACAAATTGATACAGATAGATAGAAAGTAAATGTGAAAAATGTTAACATTTGAGGACTATGAGTGTAGGGTATATGTGGATACTTTGTAATCTTCTTGAAGATTTTCTATAATCCTGAAATTATGTCCAAAGAGAAACTAACAATGCAAAGTGTCCTGGTTGGAAGCACAAATGATCTGGTTGCTCAGTACGCAGGGGCGGAGCCTGCAGGCCCAGTGGCTGGGAAGCCTGGCAAATGTGGGCAATGTGCTGGACAAAGATTACTGTTATATTAGGACTTGAGTTTTATAATTGGTAAGTTTCTTCGCATTCAGAACAGGATAGTTCTTGGCACACTCTTGTAATGTGTGTGTTAATTATTTGCTCAGAAAAAGATTTGCAGTCAGGCTGATACTTGTTCCTTAAGGCACAGGAAACACTGCACACTGCCGGATGTTGGAACAATCTAGGTCCCAGAAATATAGATGCTATTAAAAAGCAAACAAGCAATCACAACAGCTAACACATGGTGCTTATCTATAAGAATTAATTTAATCTTCACCACAATCCTGTGAAATAAATGCTATTGTAACCTCATTTTACAGTTGAAGACACTGAGGCACAGACAGGGTAACTGGCTCAACTATTAGTGTGTAGAGGACCCAGAATTCAAAATCAGGCAAAATCCAGAGTCCAGGCTCTCTTCACCGTTCTCCCATCCTGCCTCTCAAGGGCCTCTGAGCAACGAAATAGATCTTTCTTGTAAAGCAAGCCGAAGTGTCTAAAATCAGAGTGATTAAGAAGAGGCTGAGCTACCATATAACGTAGTAGGGCAGCAGCGAGTTGTCTGTGTCGAGTAGGAAACGGAGCCCAAGCTCAGAGGAGACAGGGAAGGTAGAAGAAGCAAGCAGCGGAGGAGGGGAGCAGAACCAACTGGCAGGGCCAGAGCAATGGGGAGGATGCTGGCCAAGGGCGGGTCACTAGAATACAGAGGAGAGGAAGCAACGCTGAGCCGAGCGGGTGACCGATTAAGGCAGAAGCTGAGGGATCGGCCCCAGAACAAGAGAGCCGGCTGGGCTTCAGAGCCAAGACTCGGACACAGGGCGCTCTGCGTGCCTTCCTCGGCAAGAGCTTGTTTGTTTCGGCTGTCTTATAAGGCCTTGGTCTCATCATTCCGGATGACACTCATCTTTCCCAAGAAATAGCTCTCTGAGTCTAATCCTTGCCGCTGAGGAGGATGAGGACAAACACTGGCTGACACCCTCCTTGGGCCAGGCGTCATTTAACACATATTCTCTCATCTAATGCAGTGTTTCGTATGCATGTAATCTGAGCTGAACTCTCTCCTGTGCACATAAATAGAATTAGCGACCACTCAGAGTGTGTGTTCTACTTTCATTTTTTCATTTCAGTGAGCTTTGGAGTGTAAAGTGGACGTCTATGTAATTCTAATTGAATAGGAATAATTCTAACCAGAGGAAACAATTCAAAGTACAACTATAGATACCAAAAAAAAAAAAACCCATAAACAAAATACAGCATCTTAGAAGTAGGAACACTATTATTGAACCAACATAGAGGCTTCTGCGTGCAATAAGGGTCAACTTCAAACGGTGAAGGCCAGGGCAGGCATAATTATGTACATAATCTCTTTCCATCACCATAACTGTCCAAAGAAAGGCAATAATATAATTTCTGCATCTTGGGGTGATTAAGAGGATCAAATTAAGTAAAGCATATAAATAAGCACATTTCTCAGTGTCAGCCACATGAGAGGCTCTGAAGGCACCCCACCGGCTCTGCTCAGTTCCCCAAGAGAGAAATGAAGCTACGGGAATGTAAGGGCCAAAAGCCACGGGAGTAAGAAACGGTAGAGCCACGATTCCAACCCAGGTCTCCAGACTCTACCGCTCCTTCGTACAGTTTTCAAATGAAGAATGGTTTTGAAAATGTTCTAATGATTGAAAAAAATCAAAAGGAGAAAAACATTTTGTGGCACGTGAAAATTCTATGAAATTAAAACTTCAGTATTCGCAAATAAAGTTTAATTTGGAACCCGGCCGTGCCCGCGCATTCACATTTTGTCCGTGGCTGCTCTCATGCTGCAATGGCAGCGTCGGGGGGTTGAGACGGGGGCCACGTGGACTGAAAAGCCTAAACTGTTTGATATCTGGCCCTTTACAGAGAAGCCTGGCCGACTGACTCCTGCTCTAGACCTTAGACCCTGATCTTTCCATCATACCCGAGGGCCGGTGGGTCCAGATTGCTTGTGACTTCTGGCATTCTCAAGGAATTAGTGGCTTGCCATGGGGGTTGCCCTGAGAGATTTACTTTTATTATTATTTGGCTTCCTGGGGAGTTCGAAAGTACCGGATGGAAACAGATTCCTTTCTTTCATCTTAACAAAAATCTAAGCTTGCTCTCTTGCAAGTTCAAAGGGATTTGATTAATTAGGACATGAAGGGGAACAAGGGAGCCATCCAAGCTGCCGGGCCGGGCCGGGCCGGCAGTTTGAGCTGCTATCGTTCCGGCTTCTCCTGCCCACGTCTGACAGGCTCCCTGGACGCCCACCCTGTCAAATGGACGCTGCGTGCTTGGAGGTCGCACACACACACGCGCCGGAGTCAGGCACCTGTGTTTGTACTGTGGTTCTCCACTTGCCAACTCTACGACTTTGGGCGAGTTATTTAACCTCTCTCGGTCTCCGTTTTCAAGATCTAGAATAGGAGTCATGAGAGTATCTATAGCTTGAGTCATTTGTAGGATTAGGTGAGAAAATATATGTAAAGGCGTTTTTGTTTGTTTTGCAAAGAGTTGGCTGAGTGAGCATTCGGTAAGTGTTCACAATTATTTCTGCCTACTTGTCAGCAGGGAAGGAGCTAAATCTTGGATTCTAGTTCAAAGGCGTCGGAAAGTGTTTTTAAAGAGTTTTTTTTTTTTTTAAAGTGATACAAGCATGAGGTACAAGTTTCAAGTAATACAAATAATGAAAGTAAATGTCTCACAAAACAATGTGTCCTGGAATGTTCAAGGTAGCACAACTCATAATGGCTTTCAACTGAAAGTTACCAAACGCCGAGCACGAGCAGAATGGAGACGTCACCTGTGGAATATTCGTGCAATGGGACACCATGCCGTAAGGAGAGTGAGCGACCTACAACTACGTGCAACCGTGTCAACCAATCTCTCGAACAGGATGCTGTGTAAAAGAAGCCAGGCGTAAAAAGCATACAGACTATCAGATTCCATCTAAAGTCTAAAATCAGGTGGAGCTCATCTTTGCCCCAGGCATTGCCCGAAGTGGAAGTGAGGGGTAATGGCTAGAAGTTGGTGAAGGTGGCGTGGGGACAGCTGGCAGTAAACTCTGTTCCTCGAGTTGGATGCTGGTTACAGAGCTATGTTGAGTTTGTGAACATTCATCAGCTGACACTTGGAGGGTGGGTGTGTGCAAGGTTAGACTTCATGTTTTAATTTCAAATTGGAAACTAAGGAAGCCACCCTCCTCCTCCTCCCAAGTCCCACTCACTCAGTCCCCTCCTAGAAGCAGCTACTGTTACCAAAAAAAAACCAGAATACCCAGGGGTAGCCACTGAGTGTGCGAAGAACATGTCTGCATGGGGACTTTGAAAGTATCTCTTTTCTTCTTATTTCCTGAGAAATTGTTTTTTGTCCTTTTTCCTGAGAAAGTTTTTTGATTTATTTCATAAAATATTTATTCTTTTAGAGCAGTTTTAGGTCACAGCAAAATCAAGCAGAAGTAGGATGACTTCTGATCCCCCCCCCACACACACATGCACAGCCTTCCCTATTACCCACATCCCCCACCAGAGGGGCACATTTGTTACAACCGATGGACCTACACAGACACATAATTATCCAAAGTCCATACTTTGCGTTATGTGGTTTAGGTCATCCAGGTGTGGACAAATGTAGGATACCATGTAGCCATTGTTATTGCAGCATACGGAGCATTTTCACTGCCCTATTATGTCATGTGCTTGTAATACAAGGAAGAAAACTCCATTTTTGCCCTCATCTTGCTCACGTTCTAGTGTCAGAGGGAGTCATGTTAAATAATTAAACACAGGATTGCATGATATCTGTGCAAGCGACGGGGTGACTGATCAGATCTGCCAGAGCAGGAGCCAAGAGGATAAGGCAGGCTCCACAGAGGTGCTCTCGAGCTGTGTGTCTTGAAAAGTAAGCAAGGCTTTGCAAGACAGACCAGAGCGAGAGAGGGGCATCCAGACAGAGGGAGTAGGACGCGCAAAGGCAAAGAACTAGGAGCATATGTTGTCACTTATCACTTAATATGTCCTTTACTAGTCTTTCCATCTAGATTGGGAGGGACTCGTGGAGGGACTCTGTGGCTACTAGAATCAGATAAAAACAAATGATTAAGAATCTTCTTAAAAGATTTAACCAAAGGCCTGAATTTTAAATATTCAACGGATCATCATTTTTAGAATATGAACTTCCCATCAGACTCTAATTATAAAAGAAAAAATCTAAGGAGATGAAATGGAAGAAGTTCTTATAATTAGGGCCAAACTGTGATTAGCACACTTTCTGCCCTATTCAACACTGCATCTCTGGGGCTTCAGGGCTTGGCTCAGGCTCTTAGGAGGATATGAAGTTTTATTTTTAATAACTTTTTGTTTTGCAATTATAGTTAACATACAATATTATATTAGTTTCAAGTGTATAACATAGTGATTAGACATTTATATAACTCATGAAGTGATCACCCCATAAATCTGATACCATACATAGTTACTAAAATATTATTGACTCTCTCCCCTATGCTATGCTTTACATCCCCATGACTATTTTGACTCTACCAGTTTGTACCTCTTAATCCCTTCCCCATTTTCATCCAACCCCCCCACACCACCTCTCATCTGGCAGCCATCAAATGTTCTCTGATGCAAATTATTTTGAGTGTAATTGGGCTTAGCCAGGCTGCGATATAGTCACTATCTGAATCCATTGTTTGGTATTTAATTGCTCTGTGACCTTGGACAAGTTACTTGGACATCTTGAGTATATTACCTTATAAAATTGAGGTAATATACTTTGTCAAAATCAAATGTCGTTTAAGTGTTTGGAACATAATAGGCTCTCAATAATGTAATCTTTCCTTCCTTTCTTCTCAATTCTCTCTCTACTCCTTCCCTCTTTCCTTGAAAGATTTAGGAAGAACATTTTGGTGAAGAGAGCCTAGGAGACAGACTGAAGAGATTCTGAGCAGCCGTTGGAGACTTTGAGAGAGGTAAATGGATGGATAGAGAGGAATTTTTAAGACATTTGCTGTGTTCCATGCAGTTTATCACCACTGATAAATGCCATCGCCTCTGAGAAATTTCATTAAGACTAATGAAAAAGTTGGATGTTTGTTTGGGGCATAATATCAGGCTGAGACTGGCCACGAGAGGGCTCAACTCTGTTGGGGTTGCACATGTGGCAGAGAAAAGATAGGATATATTTATCTGGAAGTAGAAAGATTCTAGGTCACACTCTCAACCTCGACATGTGCCTGTCATACATTTTCTTAAGGGCTGTCACCTGGGAGAAGTATTAGATTTAAGACTAATATGGGGCTGGGCTCAGGGTCTTCTCTCAGTAATGTCTTGGCCCTTCCAGGTGGCTTGCCTTAGGAGGAGGCAATTATCCCGATTATCCATTCTAGAGGGGATTATGCAAAGGTCCTCTGTCCATCTATCAGGGATTCAGGCACCGTGAGGAGATGGATGCCGTGACCCAAGCTATGTCTCACAGACCCTCGTCCATGATGCTATAGTAATCTCTTGTGCCACCCACCTCACAGCCAGGCAGAGGATTCCCAACAGCCGGTTAGCCTTCTCCCCCGGCTCCCGCCTCTGCTTCAGCCCTCCAAAACCAAAGAGCTCTAGATTGTAAACAAATTTAACTGACTGCAAATTAGTCCCAATTCTTTAGGCTAATGGCTAAAGCCACTTATTCTCTCAACAGCATTTTCATTTTAATGAGAGCATCAAACCTTGGCCCAGGAGAGATTATAATAGAGGGATTCCGGGCAGTGTGGAAGGCAAAGCGGAACAGGATGGGCTGGCAGCTTGCCCAAGGTCACTCAGCAAGGTGGTGGCAGAGCTGTGACTAAAACCCAGCTGCCCCAACACCCAGTCTCACACTGTTGTTGCTCCAGCCTGAGGCTGCCTCTTATTTGGTCACACGGGAGACCTCCTGCCTCCTTCTGGAGCCATGTTAGTGACTGTGGCCCAGCCTCGGTGTGAAGAGGCTGTGATGTGAGACCCAAATAGTCCTCCCTCACTGCCAGAACCTAGCATGAGAAATAGGAGCGCCGAGGAGGCCTGATCAATAGATATTATGCAGATGCTTAGAGCCATGACATTCTCTTCCATTACTGAGCTAACAGTCTCAGCAAAGAGCAGGCCTAGATACTGACAGTTTTATTTTTCCTGATTTGTCAGACCGAAATCAGGTTCTGACGTGCCCATATGAAAGCATGAACGGTACGTAGCTGGCAGAGGCCCAATTCCTTTCTCTCTGAATTAGAGGGCCTCGCTCCATGAGCTGGCAAAAGCCCAGACTGTCGCACATCAATTATGCTCTCTGGCTGAGAGCTGTGCTGAGCAGAACCAGGCAGTAACCATGCCTAGAGCCACGATGAGCTTCATTTGAAAGAAAGCAGCAAGGCAGTGGTACCCAGACCCCTTTCCTCTAGCCCCTCTTCACGTCCCACCTGTCACCCAGTTAAGGGATCCCGGAATCTAAGCCTTCTTTACACTTATGTTTGTAGTGGTACAAGAAAAACAGTATTCTTCATCCTCTCAAACTGAAATTGATTGCTAGTATGAACTCCTACTCTGCTGGATGTCAAAAATTTAATTGCAGACAAAAAAGCTCTAAACAGGAAACAAATTGAAAAATGACCTTTGCGTTGTAGCGTAAAGGACGAGTAGGTTTTGTTTGGGGAGGGTCAGGAAAGGAAATTTCAAGCAAGAGGAACGGCATAGATAAAGGCAGGCAACTTCGAAGTCGTTAGCGTTTTGGAGGTTTTAAAGTAGGAAATGGCATGTTCCAATTACATTTTAGCTGGATTGGATGGGAAGAGGCAGAGAGGGGAGGCGGATGAGAGAAGACACCGTAGGCAGGTGAGCAGAGACGGAGGGGACATTTCATCGTGTTACAGGTTATAGACAAAGCACGAGGATCGCCCTGAGAGAGAAGGAGGTGATGAGAAGCTCTAGGGCAACCCGAAGACACAGACAGTTAGGAGGAAAGTGAGAAAAAAGAGGCAAAGGCAGGAGTGGGGGGAACAATAAGCGTCCAGGGTAACGGAAACCAAGTTTGAGAGTTTCACGGAAGAGGAAGTGATGATCTGAGGCAGATAAGGCACAGAAGTCTAGCAGATAAGGGCTGGAAAATGTCACTGGCATTGTGCAACTAGAAAAAGGATCATTCATAACCTGCATGGGAGCAAAACCAGAACTGGTGGGCAGAGGAGTGAGTGAGCACTGAAGACAGAGTGGGCTGGATTCTCTTGAGAAGTTTGGATGGGAAGCGAGAGCCTGAAGTGGACGTTTGAGGGGGACTTGTGGTTAAGGGAATATTTTGTTCCTCCAGAATATGAAGGCTTCCCCTTGTTTCTAGGTTGATGGATAAGCACCAGTAAACACAAGGCCAAGCACACACACACACACACACAGAGAGAGAGAGAAAAGAGAGAGAGAGAGAGAGAGAGAGAGAGAGAGAGAGAGAGAGAGAAAGAGAGAGAGAGAGGACTTAAAGATTCTAAAGAAAGAACATATTGAAAAACAAGGTTTTCTTGAGTAAAAAGAAAATGACCATGGGCATTATTGGACAGACTGGCATTGAACAGAGGGCTAGACAGTCATTGTCTGAATGTGGAAATAGGAGAAGAAGTAGTATGAAGAAAAGTTCTGCCCAGGAGCCAGCCTCCTAAGAGTGGACACATTGTAGATGGTTGGAGGGACGAGATGGCTGGTAAATGTCTGTCTTAGCTGGGAAATGGGGATTCTAAAGAATTATGTTATTTGAGAAGGGAATGCAGAGTACTGGCTAGTGAGCATATTATTGATCAGGTATGACACAGTGATTTCAACAGACTCTGGAGAACAAACTGGTAGTTGCCAGATAGGAGAGGGTTTGGGGGGCTGGGTGAAAAAGGGGAAAGAATTAAGAAGGACACATGGGCAGTTACAAAGTAGTCGTGGGGATGTAAAGTCCAGCACGAGGAACATAATCAATAATATCGTAATAACTGTGTATGGTGTTAGATGGTTTCTAGACTCCTTGGGGGTGATCACTTAATAGGTTATATAAATGTCTAACCCCTATGCTCTACATTTGAAATGAATAACTTATTGAATGTGAACCGTATTTGAAAAATAAAAAATAAAAATAAATAAACAGACTCTGGAGCCAACTGTCTAGGTTGCTTCCAACTCTAATACTTACTAGCTGTGTGGCCTTGTGCAAGTTATTCGAATTCACTGTGCCTCAGTTTCCTCATCTTTAAGATAAGGAACCACCTATCTCCTGAGTGTTAAAGAGTTAATATTAGTTAAATCTTTAGACCAGTATCTGCCTTGTAATATGTACTAGATCAGTGTTAAATAAATCAGATGAAAATATTATCTGTATAGAATGCTTAGTTTTAAAGTTCCTCGCAGGCTTTATTTCTGTGTTAAGCACGTATCCCTTATTCATTTTATTTTATGGATGAGGAAATGAAGACAGCATGGTTAAATGAATTTGCCCAAGGTCACATAGCTAGTGAAAGGCAGAAGAACAGGAAGTCAGACCATGATTTGTGATCTTTGTGGCCCCGTTCTTGTACAAATCTTTGAACTTGATTGGGAAAAAAAAAAAACAGGATTATCTCTATTTTCTCCCTTTATTCCTATAATCATTAGAGTGACTCTGGTTTCTTGACCAAATCTGGACTGAAAGAGATGAGAAAGGGTCCAAGTGGAGTAGGTCTGCGGGGAGAAGATCAGGAATTGAGTTTCGGACATGAATTGTTTGAGATATCTCTTTGCAGTGGTGTCTAGTAGGGTTGCTGACTCAAGTCTAGAGTTCAGGAGTGACGTCTAGTCTGGAGACATAAATGGCAGAATTATCAGCACATAAGTGATATGTAAAGTCACGTTGCCATACAAGATCACTGTGGAAGTGGGCGTGGCCAGAGAAGAGGGAAGATCTACGGATCAAGTTCTGGAATACCAGACACTAAACGATCAGGGAGAAGATGAAAAACAGGGAAAGAAAATAGGGAAAGAGGAACCAATGATGTGGGAGAAAAACCAGGAGTGGATGGTATTCTAGAAGGGAAGTGTGGAAAGTTTTTCAGCGAGGAGGGAAGAATCAGCTGTGTCAAGTTCTGCTGACCAGTCAATCAAGATGACTGACAGTTGAACAACAGTTACGCTTACCAAAAATATGGAAACCAGAGAAAAGTAGAAAGAGGAGAGAGAAGGAGGATCGCTTGTTTTTATCATCACCCAAACCAAGTTATTTACATTCTTTTTCTATGTAAGGCTTTACTTTTTTATGCAGCTGGAGTTCTCGTACGCATAGAATTTTCTATTTTGCTTTTCATTTACTTTATGAGATTTAAAAAATATTATTACAAATTTATTATTAACATTATTTAATGGAATATTACACTCTTTGAAGGGATGTAGCATATGCTATTTAACTGTTTTTTCGATGTTGTGCACTTAAATTGTTTACAATTTTCTGCTGTTATAAATAACCCTGCGATGAAAATCACTCGGCAAAAGGCTTTATCAGCAGTTTTAGATGACTTCCTCAGCGTAGGTTATTAAAACCTTAACTACTATTTCAAAGAAATGAATATTTTTAAAGCTCCGTCTTCTGCTTTTGGAAATCAGCTCATTAAGCATCACTTTTCACAAGCCTGTTTTGTTTTCTCTGGATCCTGACTCAAGAGCTGTCACTTTTTCAGCTCTTATATTCTGATAATCACTCAATTTATATTTTGGAGGAAAGAAGGAGGGCTGGCTTGAGGACTGTGGAGAACATATGTGTCGGACCCAAATATACATTTGTTTATTCATTGATTTATTCATTCATTCACATATTCGTTAATCATCGTCAGAAAGTCAGAGGAGAGGAACAGAGCTGTGGGATAAGAAACAGGAGGGGTAGCCCTGCTACAAACGGCAACAGTTGGCCTTTAGCTTTTACCTCCAGGGTGGTCCTTTCTCTGAAAGCTGCAGGGCCGCCCCATGAAGCGCAGCCCTCTCTGCCCCCACGCGTGGCTGTGCTTGGAGACGGGGGAGGGAGCACAGTAGTCCATGGATCATTCCTGGGTTCACATTACTCTGGTGAGACTCAAGGAAACAAAGCCGGAGACTCTCTGAAGTTTTCCTGGTCACTTGTTGTTTTTGCTTACCCTATATGTGTTTTTTTTCTCTTGATGACAGTATCTCAACCATCCTTCTCCAACTAGGTTGTAATCTACATTATTCAGGTGGTGTTCACTCTACTCTCCCCACCTAGAGCGAACTCGTGACCCAGGCCTGGCCAATCACACTAGTTCATCCCATGGCTTTAGTGACTGGTTACTAGCTGTAAGGATAATGTAAGCCTAGTGATGTTGGCGTCTCCTGTGGAGAGATGCTATCTGAGAGAAACGCCATCTCAGAGATAAATACAACCATTTAATGGGGAGAGAACAGAAAGAAAAACAAGTGAAGCCAGCAGGAGATGACAGAGAACCCATTTGCAGCGGGACATGGGTTTCCAAGAAGACAGAAATGTAGTAATTGCTATGAAACTTCATGGCCATTTAGATCGAAATGCTGAGAAACACTGTCCTCCGAGGAGACCTCCACTCAAGTCTTGAAAGAAACAACAAATCTAACCTCAGGGGCAAAACCCATAGTGAAATGTTGCTATTTCATATCCAGATCTCCCCTGAGAAAACATCTATATTCAAGCCATTTTTTTGTGACATTTGAGCAGATGTGATTTTCCCAACACTACAAAAGAATTATTTTTCAAATGATAAAGACTTTCTTTGCTAATTGCCACCATAAGTTTATAGCTTTGTAGGGCGAGTTAGGTTTTGAGGAGACTACACATTATAGTGTATTCAAGCTTAAAATGTTCTCAGCTTTGAGAAGGTCCTCCACGTTTTCCATCTTTGTAAGTGCCACCCTCTCCTCCAAGCTGTGAAGTTGACACGCTTCACACCCTGAAGTTCGATACTTCCTGTTCCTTCATTTCTATCAGTCAGCCATCATCATGATCTATCTTCTAAATGGTTTTTGAATATATCCACATCTATTGCCATCGCTTGGTTTAGAGCAGAATTCTCAGCTCTCACCTTACATCAGAATCAGCTGGGGAACATTAAAAAATGTTGAAGCCCAGGAGTCACTGTCAGAGATTCTGATATAATTGACCTGGAATGGTGTAGTTTCCGGAACGTGTAGTTTCAAAAGTTCCCCAACTGAATCTAAATCCAGCCAGGGTGACCTCGGGACCCTCATCATCTTTTTAAGACTATTCAAATGTCTCCGAAGTTGTCACCTTGACTCCTGCAGTCTGGTTTCTTACCAATCTGTCCTCCACACTGCTTCCAGGAGAATCTTTCAGGGGAATTGGTTTCCAGGGGAACCAATCTGATTTTATCACTCTCAATGACTGTGACCCTTTCGTGACCCTAACCCTTACACATGGCTTGAAACACAGCCTCCTGGTGGCCTTCCCCGCTCCCCGATCTCCTCAACATCAAAATCCATTGCCTTCCCTCCCAGTTAGCCCTATAGCTATAGCAAAGTCGTCTTCAATATTCATAAGAGAAGTATCTCATGACAGTTGCAAAACTATTTTCTTGAATGCCATATAGTTTCTTTTCATATAATGCTGTATATAGTAGCTGAAAATTTTGTGAGTTCCATGACTCTATACATGCAGAACTACAGTAATTTAAATAGTAGTCATGGTATATTTTGTCGTGAGAATAGTCTCCACATAATAGTGCACTGCATTGCTATTAGCACTGACCAGGAATGATGATTGACATTCGCCATCCCTACAGAGTTCACATTTGTACAGAGGTGTAACTAAGAAGCCCTCTTCTTACAAAGGCCCATTATCTAAATTCTGCAAAGAAAAAAATATTTCCTAAAATTTCCAACTAACTTTTATTTTTCAACATATGCCATCAAAGTCTTAACGGTACTTTTGCTGGGCGTGGGTTCCTGTAGAGTCCAACACCTGCTAACACTCCAAGCTAACCACCACTGCATCAATTATTCATGTTATCCTTACCAGATAAGCAATTTTTGAATTGGTTCAGGCCATCATTAAAAGATTCATGAATCATCTTTGTTTCTTTCTAAATGCTGGACTTGTTATCATTTAAAATTGAACAATTAGATGAGTTAATATTCCTCTTCTCTGTCATTTTTATCCAGAACTTCTCTTCTCTCTCCAAGAACCACCAATCTCTCCTTCTTACAGCCACTGTTAGCATTGGCAGTCAGCACCCTTGTTATGCCTACTTTTCACAAAATCACAGCCTTACAGTAAAAGTGAGCATGTGCATGTGCCAATAAATATACAAGAAGAAGTCTAGTAGAAATGTGACTGCTGGGCGGCCCACTAGCCTCACTTACTAGTTGAGCGATGTATGCTACACATTACCCTTAAAGCATGGATGCGTCAACTCCAGCCTCAGTAAAATTAGAATTAATAAAGCGTCATGGACCTCTAGTATAGATACGAGAAGAGTCTCAAAGCTACCCTGGGATTCTATGATGGATAAACAGAAGAATCCCAAAATTACCCTGGGAATCCTCTCGGAGTTGCCTGGATGATGAGCCAGAAGGAGGAGCTGGACCTGAACTCCACTTCCCTTTGGTTTCAAGCTGAGGTGACAGCTGGCTTTCCGAAACAACGGCTGTGAACAACTGATATGAAAACCACACTGCCAAGTCCTTTTCTTGCCATTACCGCTTCCTTTCCCGCTGCTGGTAAACTCGTCCTATTCCTTCATAAATAAGGAAGATGAGCAACCAAGAAACCTGTCCCAGCCCTCCCAGGGGTGAGAGATTAGAGAAAAGTGCTCTTTTTACTGCCCCTTGCTTTGCAAATTTCATCAAGAACTCTGCCTTTTACCCATAACCAACGAGGTGAACTGCAGCCTGAGCCCAGTTACATGATAAACTTTTCGTGTCCATTGTGAGTTCTGTAAAATAAGAATTCAAAGTGTCATTTGTTTTCATTATGACACTACTGTACCCCAATCGCTTTCTGCTTCGGCCACTTGGAAAACCTCTGCTGGGACTTCAAGATCCATCTGTACAGTGTCAACCCTCATCCCCTGGCCCTTATACAAAGAAAGATCACTCAGTCCTCTGTGCTATTATATCTGGGCAGTTCTCAGTAATGGAGCATTATTTTATAGAATTGGCTCACCCTAGGAACGAGAGGTTTATTTTTTATGTATAGTTACTTTTTTATTACATAAGTAATATGTACTGGTAAAAAATTAGAAAGTACCAAAAAGCAAAATATGACCCAGAGAGAAATACTTCCTAACATTTTGTTCATACCATTTCAGATTTTATTTAATTAAAAATGGCCCGATGTACCACCAATGTCTCGAAAACCTACTTTCTTCTCTTGATAGGCAAACCTGGTGCTCATTGTTATTTTTATTTGCATGGTTTTTGTTTGTGGCACCATTAAACATTAAAAAATAAGGTTTACCGGTGAATTGCATTTCTTTTTTTGTGTCTTACCTGTTCACATTGATCAGCCCTGAAATCCCTCAAATCCTCCACAGGGTGCTATTTTAGTTAAGAAGGCCAAGGAAGACTTCGCCGAGGAGGGGGCATTGAACAGAGAGCAGAAACAGCTTAGGCGGAGAGTGTTCATTTAGAGAGAAAACAGGTGCAAAGAGCTGCAGGCGGCTCCGAGCTAAGCGTGTGCAGGACGGGGGAACCTCAGTCTGCTGGAGCACATGTCCTGGCACTGTTTATTCAATCACTTTCTCCTTCCCTCTTCCTTTCAAACCTCATTTCTTATATCCTAAAGTCTTATCTATGTTTGATTTGTTTCTGGCCTTTCATCCTGTTCCTTTGCTTTTAAGTCTTAAGCCAACATAGCCTTGTTTTAAGGCGAGCTGCTAGATTTCACTCACTGTTTTCCTTTTTGCAAATTTCTTGGAATATATCAAGAGTCCATGTTTCCAGATGTGCTTTAAAATAATATCTGCTAGTTTTAAAATTAAAAATCCAGCTGGAGTCTTCATCTAAGTTACGTTCAACTAAAATTTTGATTTGGGGGTAATTGAAATCTTTACGATATGGTGAAGATCACAATGGGTAATAGTTGTAAGTTAGTGATATGTATATAGTAAACAATTACAAATATGTTTATTCTGACCAGAAACATTAAATGGATTTTCAATTATTAAATTTAAAAATGGCACTCAGTTAACCTCTGTAATTCTTCTACATATTAATCACTATATTTATTTTAAAGTGTATTCATATGCATTTTGTGTTTTGGTTGCTATTGAAAATTTGATCTTTAGGTTTTATTTTTTTTAATAAGTTATGACTAGTATATAGAAAAACTAATTGCTTTTTGCGTTTATTGGTTTTATAATCAGCTACTTTAATTAAATCTCTTATTAGGCCCAGTGGGTTTTCCAAATGATCTTATTTTTTCTTCTTAGTCGCATCCTTTGCAAACTGATAATTTCTCTCGCTGTTTTTTTTAACATATCTCTTACTATGTTATTTTCTTATTGGATTGCACTTAAATTCCTTAAAGAGTATCTTTTGAACTACAGAATCTTCATGTTCATTGATTTTTCTATCAGAGGTTGGCCTATCTTTTCAAGATGTTTAAATATTGCAAAATTCAGGGCTATAACACTTCTCTGGGATTGAATATACTTTGATTCTTTTATTCACAAGGAGATGAAAAATTCAGGACACCAAGAGTCAAAGAGAGATCAGTCAAGGTGGTCTGCTCTTCCTTTATTACCCTCAAGTGTAAGGTTAAGCAGTCTCCAGGGATCAGGCACTGCCACAGCCCTCAGGCAGGGTGGGATATCTCCATAGCTGGACCCTGGGGGCTGGCAAGGCTCCCTGGGAGAGGATGGGCTCAGGAGGAGTTTTACTCAGAGCTGAATCTCTGAGGAGGGACAAGGCGATGGTTCTTGCAGAGCATAGGTGCCAGGGGTTTGGACACCCCCGTCCCACTTGGCCAGGTCAGAGTCCAGTTATTTTTAGAGACTAAGGCAAGAACACTAGCTCCACCTAGAACCTCAGCACTTTGGGGATGGAGGGGAGGGTTGAAGCACTGCTGCATCTCTCTAGCATCCCCTTTAGCATCCCCACCCCAGGTAAGAACTGTCTCTGCCAGCATGCACCCGAATCCCACACCCCGAGCCCAGCTCGCCTCCAGCATGCCTCCTTCAGCCGGTATAGACTAGAGGACACCACACATGATCCGTGGCTCTGCCATTGGGTCTGGTGCATTTCTTCCATAACTGATACTCAGAATCTTTTATTTCCAGCTTTTGGTTTCTGAGTTCTGGGATTGAGAATGGAGTCTTAACGTGAATCCTTTCCATTTACTACCAAGGCAAGTTTTTGCTTTTCTTCCCACGTGCTGGCTTTTTATCTCACCTGCTGCGAATCAGGTAAGAAAGTCTTATTAATTAATTATTTATTTTTTTAGCACATGGATAGCATTCTTTCCTATCATTAGTAACAAATACATATTAAATGTTTAACATATATATTTAAGTCTTTATATATTTATATTAAACTTTATTCATTTAAATCTCCCCCTATATTTATGTTATATTATTTCAATCAAAATGTTTTTGGGGAGGGCAATTAAACTCAGGTAGGCTCTCTCGGTTAGTCAACCTGAAATGGTAGGCAGTGTCCTTTAATGGTATGGTAGGGTTCTCCCAATCCATGCACCTATCAACAACTCTCAGGTCAAGACTTGATGAAAATAAAAATGACTTGTGAGAGCGACTGAGCCTATACGCAAGGAGAACTATGTGCTATATATTTATGCCATCCGTTGTCCTCTATTCAGCCACTTGCTGATTTGTTCATTTACTGCGTCACTTAATAGTATTATTGAGTATTGTAGCACTGGAACAATAGTATTATTGAGTATCGTAGCACTGGAACAAGGTATGTGGTGGTGTTTACAGGAATCCACGCATGTGGCAAAATGGCCTGGAGCTATGTGCACACATCTCACCTGCGTTGATTTTCTGATTTTGCTATCGTATTAGAGTTATGCAAAATGTTATGCAAAACCATTGGGGAAACTAGAGGAAAGGAACAGGAGACCTCTCTCTCCTGTTTTTGTAACTTCTTTTTGAGTTTACTATTTTAAAATAAATTTTTAAAAAGCAAACAAGATGAATGTAATTCTTGCCCCCTTGGAGATCACTGTTTATAAATGAATTGTAAAAAGCTACCTATGTTTAAAGATCAGCATCCACTTTAAAAAAAAATAAGTTTAGATTTTTTTAGAGCCATTTTAGGTTCACAGAGTCCCCATAGTCTCCCTGCCCCCAAGCATGCACGACATCCTGCACCAGAGGTGTGCATTGGTCACAGTCAGTGAACTTACATGGACACATCATTATCACCTAAAGTCTCTAGTGTAAATTGGGATCCCTCTTGATGTTGTACATTTTATAGGTTTTATACAGTGACTTATATTTACCATTGTAATATCAAACGGAATAGTTTTACTGCCCTAAAAAATCCTCTGTACTCTGCCTATTAATCCCTCCCTCTCCCCTAACCCCTGGCAACCACTGACATTTTTACCATTTCCAGTTTAATTTGGTAATCGAATAGTTTTATCTTTTCCAGAATATCACATAATTGGAATCATATAGTATACAGCTTTTTCAGCACAGTAGAAGGAAAATTGTTTTTCCTCCCCCACAGATGTATCACAGTTTATTTATCTATTCACCTGTCGAAGGATATCTTGGTTGCTTCCAAATTTTGGCAATTATGAATAAGGCTGTTATAAAAATCCATGTGCAGGTTTTTGTGTTGACATGAATTTTCAGTCCCTTTCGGTAAATACCAAGGAGTTTGATTGCTGGATTGTGTAGTAAGAGTATGTTTAGTTTTGTAAGAAACCACCAAACCATCTTCTAAAATGGCTGTACCATTTTGCATGCCCACCAACGATGAGCGAGAGTTCCTTTGCTCCACATCCTTGTCAACGTTTGGTGTCATCAGTGTTCTGGATTTGGGCTATTATAATAGATGTGCGGTGGTATCTCATTGTTTTAATTTGCCTTCCCCTGATGACATATGCTATGGGGCATCTCTGCATGTGCTTATTTGCCATCTGTGTGTTTTTTTGGCGAGATGTCTGTTAAAGTCTTTTGCCCATTTTTTTGAAGTTAGGTTGTGTTCTTACTGTTGAGCGTTAAGAGTTCTTTGTGTATTTTGATGAACAGTCCTTTATCAGATGTGTCTTTTGTAAATATTTTCTTCCAATCTGTAGTTTGTCCTCTCATTCTCTTGATCCACTTCCTTTCTATTAACAAGCTAATGATAATAATTAGCTGGTAAAATGCAGAAAACAGCCTTTCCATTGAGTTTTGCTCACATTCTGGGGAGCCGACCGTGCTCTTGAAAACATGGGCAGCCACTCTGTGTGAGGGTTCTGATTATCAGCACAGGCTCTAGGATCTGTTAACCTGGATATTACCTGGTCTCACTGTCTACAAGGTATGCAGCCTGGCTAAATTACTTAATCTCTCTGTCCTCAGTACCCTCAATCACAGATAGAGGTAAAACCAATATTTATCCTAGGGTAGCCATCAGGATAGAATGAGCTACTCTAGTATTAGGATTTGGTGGGAAATAAGTTATTATGGCATGATATTTTAATGTCCTTTTTTGGCTTTAGTGTCTTAATTTCTAAGTTTTTAGTCTTATAAGTCTTTTCTCTTTTTCGAATATGAGTGATTTCAGAAATGGTTATGAAAATTGTATGTGTAGTCACGTTGTGGCACTCAGGAGTCTACTGTTCTGAGGTCTGTGTTCTTTATGCTGAGAAGATTTTTAGAGGTCCCTTCTCTTTCTGTTCCTTTTTAAAGAGGAATTTAAATGGCTCATCCATTTGGGTAGCTTGGCAATACTTGTTATTACTGTTGGATTTTTCTCTCATCTAACCCCATGGGCGACAGACATTTGGGGATCTGTGTTTAATTTTTTCTGTCGAATGAAAGGACAGCTTTGCTGTATACTATAGCACTATCTGTATTGCATTTTTCATATGATAAATATAATATAATATAATATAATATAATATAATATAATATAATATAATATAATATAAAATAGAATGATAATTAATAATGACTCCCACTTATTGATTACCTACTGTAATCTAGATACTGTGTTAAGCACTTTGCATATACACATTCTCATTAATTTTCATGTATTATCATCCTCGTTTAATAAATGAGAAAATTGGAATTTAGATAGTTAATTGACTTGCTACATTCACCCAATCGGTGAGACATAGGGATGACATTTGACCGTAGACTCCATTACTCCATGTTCCTAACCGCTCTGGGAATACCTCCACCAGACAGATACTCTGCTCCAGAGATTCTCAAAACATTGTTCCAAAACCACCTGCATAAGAATAACTGAGGGGCGGTTAAAAAAATCCAGCTTCCTGGGTCCTACCCCAGACCGGTTGAGTCAGCCTGTCTGCTTTCTCTCCTTTTCTGAACATACCTCATCTCCACAAACATTTTCTACTTTATCAGAAGAAAGAAACCTTCCAGATCCTGGGAGGGGAGAACAGGTGTCAGGAAGTTTGGTAGAACCAAATGAGTTTATAACCCACTATGAACAAAGGCTGCCAAAATGTAAAATAAAAGCTTACGTAATATCCTTTCTTCCTCTAGAGTTCTCGGGTTTGCTTTTCTGAATCTGTTTCTGTGGCAATATGGCTGTACTGTTTAGAGGTTTTCCTTTATGCTGGTCATTCCATTGTTCCAGATCTAGATATAGGAGGTCATGAAAAGAAAGTCAACCAATCGCACTCTTGGAGAAATCAACTGGTAATTCAGGTTTGGATGACTTTGAGGGCAAAGGTCAAAGTGAAGTACATTGGTTCTTTCTGGATAACAGCATATTCTTTAAAATAAAAGCCTAACTCCTCAGTGTGGGAGGTAGATAGGTTTTAGTCCAACCAAACGGATAAGTGTTTCCTCTGCCATCTGTAGAAATTGGATTTGTATGGTTGTTGTAAGGGTAAAATGAGGTAAGTTCATAATTCGCTCTGGCAAACTAACAAACATTTGTATTATTTTATCATAATTATCGTTATTATTGCTATAAACTATAAGTGGTAGGAATAGATGAAGTGAAAAAGAAGTCTTTTGATAAAGAACTTCAATGAAAATTTGAAATGGAAATCCCAATGACTTATTCCTACTTCAAATGTCTGCTAAAAATAGATCATTACAGACCACCTTATTCTGCACCATTGAGAAATATATGCTCCTTCATCCTTCACATAAAAGATGCTTTGTTCAAATCTTCAGGCACTTGGAATCCTCAGGGAGAACCTGTCAGCGTGATGAATCTCCATGTTCTGACAGGAGCTCAGTCTGCTGAATGGTATTTTGGAGCAGGTCCTTGGGGAAAGAATACTTCATTCCAAATGAAGGTCACAGTGATTATCACTGGGCAATGGGATATTGCTTTGCCATTGTAAGTCATTGGGGTCAAATAAAAATTTCCCAGAAATAGTAACTGTGCTGTGCTTGGCTGATCCAGGATCCCCAGGAGTTCTCCATTCAGGACTAAAGGAGGCACTTAGCAGAGAATGACCCCTTTTTGCAAAGCAGCCTTTGGCTGCGTTGTCTGGGGACTGCTGCAGCCAGGGCGGATGGACTTACTCTGCCTTAACATGCTCAGAGGTTTCAGAGGGAATGATATTGTACTCTCCCATTGAAAACAATAAAATTTGGTGAACGTATTTGCAGTTTGGCTGGGAAAGGCTACCGAGACCGCGACACACACTTCTGGCAAAAGTTGCCAATTCTCCTCTTTGTCTGACTGACTCTTCCTCATAGTTGAAAATGCAGGAATTATCTGCAGCCTCAATAACACACCCAACAAATCTCCAGCCTCATCAGTTCCTTGCCTTTGGAATCACTCGAGTCAGCCCACTTTCATCCATTGCCACTGCCGCTGGCTGGCTTCTGGCTGCCATCATCCCTTCTCTGATTTGCTTCAATTCTCTCTCATATTGACCCTGCAATCCTGTCTCTACCCTCGAAAATCTAATTATGTCACAGTCTTATTTAAGTCTCTTACATGTAACTTGCAGAAAAACTTGTAAATCCAGATGAGCCAAAAACAAACCAGCATACAAAACAGAAAATAACAAGCGTGCAAAATCTTGCCACCCGCCTGTAACAACTATTAAGACTTAACTGTAAAGATTCATAGACTTTATTTTCTATTTATATGCATATGTATATAAACTCCCAAAGTAAAATTATACTGTAAGCACTGGATTTTAACTTGCCTTTTTTTACATGACAACATAGCACAGCTTATTACCCTATAAAAGGATTTTATCTACATTGTTCTCTTGTATTTCATTATAGGTATAAATTACTGTATATAACCAATGCCATCCCCACTCTTTTATTCTTTTTAATTTTTTCACTTTATAACTAACATTATAAATTACATCCTTGTTTAGACACCATTACATCCAGCCTTAAATAATTCCTCGGGATATTTTTCTACTACTAGTATTGTTGAGTTAAGGGCATGTACATTTATATACGTTCTTTCTCTAGTATAATATTTGTTATATTTTTTCAGTTTTCACCCATATGTACCAATTCTACAGGCTCATCTGTACTTGAACTTTTTATTCGTAATTATTTGAGGACTTCCATACCATGTCCTCTTCAGTCTTAGGCCTTTAGTTCTGCTCCAGCTCTCCATGGATTATAGAATATATTTAAGCATATTTTTAAACATTCAGCATTAATGCCATGGTTTTTAAGACATTACCTATCTGCATATGTCATTTTGTTACCTTCACACACAAAAGGTCACTTGCAGCCTATAAACTCCCGGGGCCCCAAACTATCCCCTTAAGACGGCAGATGCCTTCTCATAGTGTTCCAATATTTGGTTTTGCAAAGAAATCTAACGTCACTGTGGGTAAGTAAACAATTTTGTTCTACCTAAAACTTTGGGGAACTTTTGCCTTAACCTTTATAATTGCTGTGCCTGGCACATCAAATGAGTGTTTGTTGAGAGGATGAATACAAACGCTCTGCTAAGATGCGAGTGGAGGGTAGAGGAGGCGGAGGTATGTTATCTTGTCAATTATTGTGCCTCCAAATGGTGAGCCCTCGGGATCCGCCACACAAGCCTCACTCTCCATCTTTTTTTAAGCTCAGGAAAGATTTCTTTCGTTATAGGGTCGATTCTGCTTTTCTGCTGTTTATTCTTGTTTCTCTTCCAGGAACACTCTGCTGTCTTCCATTCCCAACTCCCCTTATTATATTGTGACTTCTCATTCTTCCTTGGCCTCTCAGATCTGTCTTTCCAGCAGTTGATAGGATGTTCTGCATTACAAATTGGGCTGTTTTTCGGTTGTTGTTGCCTCAGTGGTTATTTTGTGTTTTTGTTTGTTTGTTTGTTGTTTGTTTGTTTGTTTGGTTCTTCTTTCCCACAATGGCTCCTTGTCACCCTGTCCCTTTACTCACCCTGTCTTTTCGCTCAGGACATTGTTCCTATTTCTGCCTTCTTACATCTTTGGATGACACCGAAACATTTTCTTGAAATGTATTTTTCTGGTCATTGAGGTACATTTTTTCAGAGATATCCTTTTCTTTGGAGGTTTCCAAATACCGTTTCCTTTTTTTTCTTGGTATAAAGTATGCTTCTGTAGTTCCAAATTATTTGATGGCTTTCTTATTTTTTTCGAAAAGTAACCAGATTTCCTTTTCGGATTTGACGATTAGAAGCAGATATGGTAAATGGATTACTCTTATGCCTGTTCTCCGTTCAGCATGTTATGAACCAATAATAGATGCCCTTTATTGCAATGAGAGGTCAGGTTAAAATATAAACAGCTCTGGGCCTGTTCCAAGTTTCTGATGGGTCTTTATCCAAAGGAAGACTTCCCTCTTCTTCAATTGCCTGATTCCTTAGGACACTTAATTATTGTAGTCGGGTGTATACACACACACCACACACTCCCCTACTCTCAGATGCCTTCTCTCAACTCACACAGCCAGCTCTTTACTTAGGGGACTACGCATCGCATTGCATCCTGAGCCTGCTTCTGTATCCTGCCCATTTTCCCCCTGGGACTTGTATTCCCCTCCAGAAAGTAGTTCATGGTGTAAGGAGCGCCCCTCTGCCTGCCTTATTGCCCGGCGGCCTCTAAGATGAGCTCCTCCTTGACCAGTGGACCGGATCAGGCCACAGCTAGTTCCTCCGTGTTGTATTTGTTGACAATCTGTGCTTCGTGGAACAAATCCAGGTGTTGTGTCGAGGGCTCTTTGACTCATTTCTCATCGCAACTCCATTTGGCTTATAAGCAGCGTCAGTGCCTCTCTGATTCTAACATTAGATGGTCTGTCAGTGGTGGTTTTCAATAGTAACGGGAGCTTTAATTTTTTCCCATATCTTTAAAGTGAGAAAATGGAACAGGTTGCATTGAGGGCTGGGAGCCAGGCGCAGTCCTGAACTGGAAGTCCACCTAGATTTCTTTCACGAGAGAATGGAAACAGTCTGTGACTTAGGAACATACGTTGGCAGCAGCATGAGAATACATTTTAAATTCTCATTAAAGAATCAGGTATGAAATATACATTTATTTTATGAAGTGCCAGCTGTACGAAAAATCTCTTGCTTATTTCACATAACATTTCTGAAACTTCTGCAGTGCACAGACTGTCATCATTATCCAGGGACAACGTGCTATCTTTTCCTTCTTAGGGCAGATCTTTCTGGGTCACCTGCTGCTCCGACAGCTCTACACAATCCAGCATGCCAACCATCTGATTCCCCTCCTAATGACGTCATAAGAGGAAAAACCCCTTTGCAGCGAATTATGCCAGGCATCAGCGTGTGTCTAAGTGAGAGCAGAAAAAATGTCTCCCCCTCCTCTCCCCTGAGAGGTGCAGGGAGAGCGGGGGAGTGTTTGCATGCTTGGCACATGTGCCCTGAGGGCATTTACCCCCAATTCCAGCCCTCCCATAACCAGCCAGTCACTGTGTAGACCCCCCTTTGCAGTTATTAGGTCCTGAGTGCTCACACACGCCTGGCATAGTTACAACATGCCATGGGCTCTGGATAAACTCACAGAACAGACTCTATCCTCCAAGTCTCTCTGTTTCCTGCTGACCTCCTCACCAAGCCAGCAGGCTTGGGAAAAGCATGGGCTTTGAGGTCAAACAAACCTGCATTCAAATTAGGACTGTCATCTGGTGTCTACTGGCACTTTGTTAAGGCAGAGGACTCACCTACTGCGTTTATTCCTGTGCTCACTCCTCTAAAAGGCCACAGTGGCACTTTGCTAGGGCCAGAAGATCCTAGGAAATCCATTAAGTGAATGGAAGGGTAGGCATTTGACATGTTTCATGGTGCTCGAAATGTCCTACGCAGGACGTGTCCCACTGAAAATAAAATGCCTTGGGTTCCAGAGACCACACCTGCTGGGCATGCGCACTGGCCACTGCTTGTTCACCGACGAAGAGCGTCCTCGGATTAACATTATGCACTCTGCAATCTCAGGAGTTGAAAGTAGTCTCTTCCTAAGGTGAGACCCCGATGGTCCTGCCGTGCCTTTGGGGTTATGTCTCATTTGGGGGCCTGGCCGATTCAGAGCAGGAGTAGAAGAAACTCTGCACCAAATTGTACCTCGACCATGACTGCCTCAGGGGTTCCCAGGGCTTCATCCTGGAAGTGAATCACTTCTCACATTTCATTGGCTGGAACGAATTACATGACCCCGTCCAGAAAGGAAGACTAGGGAATGGAAAATAGTGAACATATGGCATTACTTCTGCCACAGATTTAAGATAAGGCCATACAGAATGTTCTGTAAGGCTGACTGACAGTTCCTTGGGAGAGGCACCAGAGCTGTGAGGGTTTTCTGACTCTTGAATGTCTCAGTGTGTGGGCTACTTCATAATCCACTTGGGCCTGACTGGCTGTCAAAAGAGGGTTTCTTTGCGAGAAGGACCTTCTGGAATCACATTCGCATTTACTTATTCAAAGTGCAATGCTGGCTTGGGGCAGCACTGCCTCTCTATGCTTGAGCTTTTTGATTTCACTAAATTAGGTGTTCTTTCTTCGCTGCCTTTCAAACAGCCCAAATTGCGAGGCCATCACATCTCTGCTCCATTCTGAAGCATCAGTCAGCAGAGGGGAATCTGCAGCAATGCCAAATGCCCGCTCTGGCAGACGGGCTTCTCTCTCTCTCTTTCTCACATCAGGTGTCCCCAATTAATCTTCCTCCAGATACTGGGAGCACAATAGGACTTGTCATTTGTGCTAACCTGAGCATCCATCTCCACTGTGAATTGCAGACCCTGGGGCTTCTTTTCAGAAATCACTGATGCTGGTTTGAGATGGGAGTTTTGTGATCCTAGTACAATCTCTTATGGACATGCATGTGGCCATACGTCCTTCAAAACAAGAGCAAATCTTTATTCACTTGGCTCCTGGTCTCTATGGCACTCCTTGATGCATAGCTGAAGTCGCCAGACAGCACACTTACACTTCCGGCCCTGACCCAGCTCTGCCTCCCTCCTGAGGCTGGTCAGGGATAGCTGACGAGGTCTTGGCGGGGAAGACCAGGGACCCCAACTTGGTCAGCCTTGGAGCTCACATCCCAGCTCCGCGAAGTGCATACCTACCTTCTCTCTGAGTTAATTCCAGGGGACCTGTCATCTTTGGGAGTGCTGAGGGAGTCTTATGGGCACTCAGACATATGGTGGTCCTTCTCTGGGGCAGTTTTATGGTTGCATCTGATGGGCACCTTTGAGTCATCACATTCTGAACCCATGTTTCTGTTTGTCTTTCGTACTGGGATTTCTACAACCACGGCCAAGTAGTGGCATGTTGTCCAATTACAGCAAGTGGTCACTAGTCTCCAAAGATGCCCTCTCCCCCCGCGAGCCCTGTTTCATGTTATTCACATCCTCGTGTGGTCTTCTCTTCTTGAATCCTCTCTGGGCTGTAACTCATGCCTCACCAATGGAAACAGCAGAAGTGACTCTTCATAACTTCTGAACCTGGGGCATAGGAGTGCTTTCAGTTTCTACCTGGTGCTCTTGAACCCAAGCTGACACCCTGCAAGGATGCTCTAGTGGGCCCCCTGTGAGGAGAAACTGAGGAATCTGCCTAAAAGTCCTTGCTAAGCTCCCAGCAGTCAGCCAGCGTCAACGTGCCAGCTGTGACATTCAAGCCATTCCCAGCTGAATCCCAGACATCATAGAGCGATGATGAGCTGTCTCATTGTACTTGATTGATTTTCTAACCTCAGAAACATGAGGGGAAATCAGCTGGTGTTTTAAGCCACTAGCATTTGGGATTGTTACGTAGCAATCGATGATCAGGACAAGGGACACTTGTTTACGTGAATAAGATTCCCTGGAGCAGTCCAGTGGACGTGTTGCCTGGCGCGTGGTGCACAGTGAGTTTGCAATCCTGCTTCTTCAGGTCCCTGTGTCTGGAGGGACTTAAGACAAGGCCCGGGAAAGATGGCTGGCTTCCTGGCCAGTGGGGAGAGTTTCTGTTTTCCAGTCACAAACTGTGCAGTCTCCCGAGTTCCAGGCTTTATCTGGAGAGAGAGTTCCGTGCTCTAGTCCTGAAGCCTGGCCCTCCCCACCGAGATGTGAAAACGGAGCCCTTAAATATTGTACTGAATCCCCTGTCTTCTGCGGAGCTGCTGCTCCCGTCTCCTTCCTGCTAAGTGTTTGCTCTTGATTTCCGGCAACCAGAGGTTTCACTTTCTGCCTTTGAGCTAAATTATTAATTATTATTATTTTAAATATATATCGTTTCTTCTAGAAGTTCTAATTTGGAGTGGAGGTGAGGGTAAGGAAGAATTCCAGAGGCTGTTCCATCTGACATTTTAATTGAATTTCCTAGTTTCTCTCGAGAATATTTTTGGGTATTTGCTCCCTACATCACGAGACTATGCTAGCAAAACCATGGAAATGCTAACTCTTTGAAAAGACATAAACTCGTTCAGAGAAAGAACGAACTTAGGGCCTAGATTATTAAATTCGCAGTTGTCTTCTATTGTTCCACCAAGATGGATCTGACAATTTGAATTCTGTTGCCGTGGGGAACAGGCTTGGCAACTAGTGACCACACAGGCACAGGCCAAAGTGCTGTGTTCTTAAGATCATGCCCACTCATAATCCATCTCCATGTAGACAGCAGCTAAGGGGGCTGGGCTGCTTGCATGCATCTCCTAGGTAATGTAGAGGAGTCTTTTTTTTTTTTCCATTTAGATTTTAATAAAACTAGCAGATGGGGACTCAACCTGTAATATTCAGCAAGAGAATTAATATACTGAAATGTGACCCTTTGACAGATACTAAAATGAATATAAGGTTATCAGGGCAAGCAAATGGAGAAAAAAATAATTATGGAAGGAAGGAAACTGGAAAAAGAACTAAGATGATTAAGTCTTTTGAGAAATGAATAAAAGACTCTCTCAGAAGTAATTAAGTCTCCTCCTTAGATCCACACACTGCTTTTACACATCTCTGCTTTAAATTGTACCTCTGCACAAAGACGCCAGTGATGGCCCAGTGCCCTACTTTACTATACCCCAACTTCTGGTCCCCAGAGGTGCCTCAGTTTGGCTTCGACCTCCCCCTGGAACAGTTATTCTTACCCTCGGCTGCACTTCTGAATCACTGGGACCTTTATGGATTGTAGATGCCTTCTCGCATACGAGAAAATAGATCCAATGCTGTAATTGACATGTGTGTTGATTACATCATTGTATATACACTATCATACCCACCACTCAGCTTCAGTAGTGGATTTACGTTTTGAAAAGATGACCAGGAAGGACATAAAAACAAAACAACAACAAAAGAAAACATGGCAAGGAATATAAGTGAAAAAGTGGATTGGAGAAGTTGGAGTTTCAGACGGGCATCTGTGACCTCAGACAATTTATTAAATTAATATTTCTTAAATATATGCTAGATGTTAGAACTCTGCTGGGTGCTGAGTGCAAAGGGAAAGAGAGGGTATCAAAACAAAATGAAAAGAAACATAATCCTTGCTCTCTGGTGGTTCACAGTACAGTGGGAGAGATAATATAAATAAGCAGCTATAATACAAGGTATATTATAAAAACTAGAATGTCATAGAGACCTGTAAATCACTTATAATGAGGAAATAAAGATAAGATCATGTGGTGGATATTTGTGGAAAAATTAACAGGGAAAATACTGATGCCTGTGGCCTGTCCCAGAGATGCTGATGTAATTGGTCAGGGTACCACAGGGCATCGGTACCACTGCTGAGAGGTGTGCTGTGTGTATTGTCTTACTCACTGCTTCTACGCACATGTGGGACAAAGGAAAGGACACTCCAGGAAGCCTGGACCCAAGTCTCAATTTCCCGAACAACCACAGCAAACAAAAGCTAACATTTCTTAGCAGGCTCTGGGCTAGGCATTTCTTGGGCACCACCTTAGTGTTTCTCAACCCTGGCTGCATATTCAGCTCATCTGGGGGATTTTGGAAAACTAGCCCATGTCTTAGTCTGTCCCCAGACCCAAATCAGAATCTTTGGTGTGGTGCCTGGACGTGAGTGTTTTTAATTTTATTATTATTATTTTTTACAAATTTAATTGCTCTTACAACTGATTCTTATCTACAGATAGTTGAGAACCAGTAGCCTTGGACTTCATAAGGTGCCACTAGTCTTATATTTATAAACCAGCTCCTTCATGGGATCCCCGTTTGTGAGCCGAGCAAGGCTGTTTGCTACCCTCTGAAAATGCCACGTCTCTCTCTGCAGCCTGTTTTCTAGGCCAGGACGACACCCTGTCTGCCTCTTTGGGAGACCTCCCCGTTATTGAAAATACATCTCCTCTGGAAATGCCTTTCTGATTTCTCTCATGAGGATATGATCGCACTGTTTTTGAAACCCTCTTAGCTCTTCCTTTTATAAATTTTTCCTCATGACCTTTTCCTCTGTCCAATGTTATTTCAATGAACAACTTTGATTTCTCTCTGCTGTTGGGAAGCCCCCCGGTGAAAGACTGTTTCCCACTACTTTTACTTCCCTGCCGGGCCTAGCAGTACACCCCAAATTAGTATCTTCCCATTGAATCAGTTCACAGACCAAGTAGAGCATCTCAATCATCTGATATCAGGCCAAATAGAAAGGTCTTTATCTTATTGGCTAAAAGTTCTGATTATCTGTGGCCTTCGACACTTCAGTATAGGAAGCACGAAGGGCACTTTCGTCACCAATAGTGGAATCTAGAAATAGGAGAGTCACAGACTAGATTTCTCCCCTCCCTTTTTCCGCTTTCTCCCCTCTCTCTGACGGGAGGCCAGTTTGTGTGATTAGTCTGAGGATCTTGAGGAGAGGACCAAAAGAACTAGGAATAGACCTTCTCCACAAACCTACTGAACTTGCTGGGTTTGGTCAGGAAGTAGTCTTTCTGAGTACTCTAAGTAGGAAGGGCTTCAGATGCAGGGAATTAGAGATTTAAGGCAGCTCAGAAAAGCTTTGGCTTCCCTGCCAAAGCTTCAAAAAATTGAAAAGCACCTAAATGCCTAGAAAGCTACTGCAGGTGACCTAAGCACTTTTGGGTAAACACTCCAGCTTTTAACTCAAGTATCCATCCCAGCAGCTCAGCCTTTGTGTTGTGGGCAAGCTGAATCTCCCGGAGTGGGGCATTTGGCTTCAGTCTAAGCTCGTCAGTGTAACTGTGTATCTTGTTCACGCTGATGAGTTCACCTTTGAGCGCATAGCTCAAGTTAGGTCAGTGAGGTACATGTAAAAGTTTGCCAAACGCTGCTGGGAAGCATGCCTTTCTATGCTTCTAAGAAACCTTCTAGAAGTCACAGTCTTTCCCCGTGCATGTGGACAAGAGAGTTCCCCAGGAGTCATTAGTCAGCATCTGTTATGGGTTGAATTGTGTCCCCCTGACCCAAATTTATTTGTCGAAGTCCTAACTCCCAGGCAAAGTCCTATCACCTGAGAATGTGATAGTATTTAGAGACAGGGCTTTTAAAAAAGTAAATAAGGTAAAATGGGGTGAGACCTAATCTATATAACTAGTGTCCTTATGAGAAGAGATTAGAACACAGACATTCACATGCACAGAGGAACGATCATAGGAAGACAAAGGGCGAAGATGGCCATTACGAGCCAAGGAGAGAGGCCTCAGAAGAAACCAAACTTGCCAACATTTCATCTTGGACTTACAGCCTCCAGACCTGTGAAAAATCAGTTTCTGCTCTGTAAGCCATCCAGTCTTAAAGAGCAAACTAATACATCATCCTGTGACCAGGATGTGGGACAAGGCTTCAGGGGATGCCTTCTACTGTGTCAGAGACAGGGTCCTTGGCAGAGCTGCTGTATTGCTAAAGCCAGTCAAGCCCAAGGCTTATTCTGCCACTGAACTTTGTTTGACATCAGCAAAATTGTCTCCTTTATTGTTTTATTGTTGGAACTCTAACTTGTAACCAAATATACTACTGTGCTCTTAGTAACGGGAACCATGCCTCATCATAGTAGTGCTTAATAAAATCTGTTGAATGACTTAAGGAAGGAAGGGAGGAATAAGCCAGGTATGGAATGATAGTATGTTGACCTGGGAAGCCCAGTGAGGCAGCAAATGACAGTGAAAGTAAATGCCTTTCCTAGGTCGCAAAGCAAAGCCAGAGAATAAAATGAAACCCAATTTCTCTAAAAAAAAGAAAAAGCTTTCCTGGGAGAATAGTTCGTTCTTATTAGTTGAATTATTCTCTTAGTGATAGGACAGTACCTTCTTTCCTGTTCGAGAACAATGATTTTTCTTTGGTGAACATATACCATCTCTTCTCAGAGTAGGGGACAACAATGGTATTATACAGCCACTGTCGGAAAAGTCACATTAATTCAGATGTTAGCCAATTAGACAGTGTTTGGTGGAAGGAGAGAGTCATATGGTAGAGAGATTTCATAGCGTTAAATAAGTAAAAAAGAGCACAGAAATATCAGAAAAAGAATATACACTTTAAAAATATACATATAAAAAACTTTAGTTCAAGAAACATACTTAAATTTTAAGCAGTGCGTTTTGTATTCTTTTTACATTTTATGGAATAAAAGGTGAAAGATGAGATAATAAGGCATTAGACAGTTGTGAAAAGGGAAATATTGAGAAGTTGACAGAACTAAAAAGGTAAAAGGTAATATAAAAAATGAAAGTTTTGCTATAATTGCAGGAAAAATAACTTTTAAGATACTCTAGAAACGATAAAAAGTAGAGTTAACACTGCTGATAATGGAATCAAAATCAAATTGATGATTAGAAAAAGCTTAAATAATTCTTCCAAATGGAAGGACCAAGATATAGGACCAAGATATTTAAATGATGATAGAGAAAGACCGTAGTTACTGATGTATGACTAGTTAGTGTTCTGGAACATAAGATAAGAATAAATAGAAGATAATAATCACATATAAATAAAACGAGCTAATAAATCACTTTAATCTGCAGACCAAATGAGCTTCCTTGGCAAAAAAAATCACAACTGATCTCACAGACCAGTAAATAGAAATAGCCAGGTAAAAATATAAATTCTCAAAGAAAAAACACTTAGAAGAAAAGACAAAATTTGATAACTCATAAAGAAAGTCTCAGGCTGACTTTAGACTCCGCCTTTGTAATATGAAATGCCAGGAGTCGATGCAGCAACATCTACGAGATTTAAGTTGTGAATTCAAGATTTCTATACCTTTAAATTTTCATCGTTTTGGGAGCAAAGACAAAGACTTTTTCATAAATGTCAGGTGCTTGAAACTCCTATCTGGGTACCAACCCTAAAAGGGAAAAACTTGCTCAAAGTACTCCAGGAAATTGAGATCTGTATCAAAATAGATAGATAGAACCAAGGATGGGAAAGCCAACCGTTGGTGAGAACTGAAACATTCGAACATAGAAATACTTGGTAAATATTGCAATCATAGTCACAAGCAGAAGACAAAGGACAAATATATTTTTAAAATATGGTTTTATTAAGATGTTTTGTCCAGCACTTGGCAAACAAACACAATAAAAAGAAAATAGATGAACTTAATATTAACATCACATAAATAAAATTTAAAGCAAAGTCAATAAATCACACTAAAAGGATTGTGTGTGGTGTGTGTGCGTGCGTGCACGTGCACGTGCATACAAACCATACAAACCTACGCTGAAAATATACTAATCAGGAGCCTTTCAGAACCAAATAATAAAATGTTAAAATTAATAAAATGAATATTGATTAAAAAATATTAGAAACTGAAAGTGTGGAAGTTCTTAACAGTGCTTTTAGTTACCCATGACTTATCAGATAGGCAAGAAATATATGAAAGCTGAGAAAATACAAAGACTATAATTAATAAGTACAAATTTAAAAAGATAAGTACAAAGAGTACCTTGAGAGGCTGAATACACATATGGGCAATGACCAGACTACATGTGAAAATAGAACTCAGATCCACAGCCTTCAGGAACCAGTCTAGAAAGCCCACTGATAACCCAGAGGAATTGACTCCAACTAACTAGGACTCGGTGAATCCTGGACAGCTTCCCTAACATTTGGCAAGACAGCCAAGAACACTCAATGGAGAAAGAATAGTCTCTTCAATAAATAGTGCTGGGAAAACTGAGTATTCACATGCAAAAGAATTAAACTGGACCCCTATCTTACAATACACACAAAAATTAGCTCAAAATAGATTAAAGACAAATGTAAACCTTGAAATCATAAAACTCCTAGAAGAACACATAGTGGAAAATCTCTTTAACGTTGGTCTTGGTAATGATTTTATGGGCATGACACCCAAAGCACAAGCAACAAAAGGAAATTCAACCAATGGGACTGTATCAAACTAAAAAGCTTCTGCAGAGGGAAAGAAATGATCGACAAAATAAAATGGCAAACTACAGAAGGGGAGAAAATATTTGCAAACCATCTATTTGATAGGGGATTAATATCCAAAATACATAAAAATGTATACAACTCAATAGCCAAAAAAACAATCTATTTAACTTACATGCAAAGTAATAGAATAAAATTTTCCCAAAGACAATATTCAGATGGCCCACAGGTACATGAAAAGGTGTACAACATCACTAATCATCAGGAAAACGCCTGTCAAAACCACAAAGAGATATCATCTCACATCTATTAGAATGACTAGTAACAAAAAGACAAGATGATAAATATCTGTAAGGATATGGAGAAAGGGGGAAGTCTTATACATTGTTGTTGGCAGTGTAAATTGGTGCAGCCACTCTGGAAAACAGTGTAAAAGTTCCTCAAAAAGTTAAAAATAAAACTACCATATAACCCAGCAATTCCACTCTTGAGTATATATCTGAAGGAAATGAAATCTCCATCTTTAAGAGACATTTGCATCCCCATGTTCATAGAGACACTGTATACAACAACCAAGACATGAAAACAACCTAAGTGTCCATCAATGGATGAGTGGATAAAGAAAATCTGGAATATTATTCAGTCATAGAAAGAAGATTCGACATAGATAAATCTTGAGTGCAATTTACTAAGTAAAGTAGGTCAGAAAGAAGAAGACATACTGTATGGTTTCACTTCGATGTGGATTCTAATAAAAAATTCAAAGTCATAGAAACAGAGGACAAATTGTTGGTGCCAGAGAGGGGGGTGGCGGAAGGGGTAAAGGTGTTCAAAGCCTACACACTTCTAGTTAGGAGATAAATAAGTTCTGGGGATCTAATACATAACACGGTGACTAGAGTAAACAACATTGCATTGTATATCTGAAAGTTGCTCAGAGAGAAGTTTATAAAATTTGTTAACACACACACGTAAATTATAACTTATGTGGGGGGATAAATATTGGCTTATATTGTGGTAATCATTTAGCAGTAGATATACATATTGCTTTGGATGCCTTAAGCTTATACATATTCTCTGTCCATTTTATCTCAATAAATGTGAAAAAATGTAAAATGTAAAAATTAAAAAATGATCAGAATTAAAATCAATAGAAGAATTAAATATGCAATTAAAAAATCTAATGGAAAAATAGTGAATGGAATCAGTGCAGGAAAGTGGTATTGAACTCCGTGTATGGCTGTGGACACCTCAATACTCACGTGGTTTCACCTCTCTTGCTAAACCTCTCAATTTTCTGTTTTCAGGCAATCTATCAACAGGAATGTTTTGAGGGTGGAGAATTCCTTAGTTCATTAGTAAATAGCTGTCCAGAAAAGTTATTTTCTTTTACTAATATGAGACGATTTGACCCTTTCAGAAGCGGGAAGTTATCTGACCGTGTGCCAAAAAAATATGTTTTCTATTTTCCTTTGTTGAACACTCAATGGGAGTTACTGTCATTAACTCTCTTTCTTTATTGCATTTGACTAAAACAGATAAGCCAGTCTTGAAGATGATAAATGACTAATAAATTTTAATTGGCACTTTAGCTCATAAAATATAAACAGTCATTAAATTCATCCAGGAAATTGTTAGAAATGAAGTGCTAAAAATTACTGAATGCGCGCGAATAGCAGCTTAAAGATCTTTTTTTGGTTTCCTTCCATACTCAAGAGCTAAAATTCCTAACGGATGTAGAGAAGAATTAGTTGAGATTTTTTTTTTTTTTTTGAATGGGTCAGAGATGTGGAGAAGAGGAAACTAAGTTAAAACAGGTGCAAAATTGAAACAATTCCTCCATTCAAAAGTTCTGATAAGTGATATGACCTTTGCTTTCACAAATACGTGAGTGTTGCTGTAATTGCTATAGGGTAAAGAAAGGCAAATTGGTTTTGGATTCTTCTCTGATACACTGGCCACTGTGGAAGAAGATGCTCCTTCTTAAAATATGCAAATTATACTTGAGTATGTGTGTAAGCACCATAATAGATGAACAGAGAGAACTCCTGCCCTCAAGGAAATGGTTATGATTTGATAACTATTGTAAGCCAATAAGGCTTTTGTTTCCATGGAGGTTTCAAAACAAATCTAAGTTTGGATCTCTGTTGGTGGCTTCTAGAACATTTTTCTCATAACGTTTTCCATCATAATTTAGTCCTGGATTACCCAAAAGAACGTTGGCCAATTGGAAAGCCATAAAAGTGTCCTTTTTTGATGCAGTATGTTCACTTCTATAACCTTTTCTAAATAATAATGCTCACAAGATTTAATTATGAGACCATTCATCGTAGACTTGCTGATAATAACCAAAAATTTTTTGGGAGAAGGATGCAAACAGGGTGGTCAAACAGAGCTTCTTTGTCTAAACTTCTTTCTTGATGGAAGTAAAAACATGGAGGACACATTATGCCGGTGACCAATAATTACCTGTGTCCTCTCATTGTTCCTTAGGAAAAGAAAACGGATTTTATTCTGGCCAGTGGGTCCAGGTTAAAAACAAACAAACAGCTTTTCCTTCAGTTAGAGATGACAAATGAAATGCAAGTAAAAAATGAATGAGCGAGAGTTCTAGGAATGCCAGTTAAGAAGAGGACAGATAGTTGGCATAAGCCTTTCTTGCCCTTCCTTCCTGTCAACTAGAGTTTGGGCATGATGGCAGGAATTCTAGCAGCCACCTTGAACCAAGAGCCATCTTTACTATGAGATGAACTTGAGGATGAAAGTCCTTTAATAGAATAGAAATATAGAAGAACCTGGGTCCCCAATGACAAGGAAATACATTATGAGTGCTGACTGCTTACCTCCAGAATTCTTTACATAAGATAAAAATAAAACCTATAAATTTAAGCCATTGTCATCTGGATTTTATGTATGTGTGGCTGAATCTAATTTCGACTGCTTTACCAACTAAATAAATAAAAGACCAAATGGAAATCAGAATGTTCCTCAAAAATCACTCAAGGATATTGGTCTGTAAGTAGGAGGCTGTGCTCATGAGGTGGGGCATGATGGGAAATATTGTTTAATGAAGTGCATTACCTAATAATAAGTGTTAGTGCTTATTTTTCTCCCTCCAAATAGCCAGGTAGAAAATCTCTGGGTTTCGTTTTCCAAATATATGTGTTACTGATGATTTCAGGTTGAATCTGATGATTTAAGAATACGTTTATGTGAAAAAGTTTAGCTCTCCTTCAAAGCAATAGTTGAGAGCCAAAGACACACCTGAGTGAAGTATATTATCCTGAATAAAAGAGCAAATCAATTGAGGGAGGCAACGAACTTCAGGCCTTTTGAAGAACTTTTACTCTTCAGCAAGTGACTCTAAGAATTTTAAATTAATCATTTCATTTTTTTCATTTCAATAAATAAAACATCTATCGCGGAAGCATTACGAGCAAGCATTTATTGAACAATCACTCTGTGCCTCATTCTGTTTTAGGTACTTCATAGATATTATCTCACTTAATTCTCTCCACAAATCTGAGAGGTATCCCCAAGTTTTGGATTAAGAAACTGATATTCACAGAAATTAAGTCACTTTTTCAAACCCACGGAGCTAGAAAGTAGAATTGCTGATATTCGAACCTAATTCTGAATAACCCAAATACTGGAAAAGCAAAATACTCTTCCAGAGAAGTGAGTTTGTATAAATTTTTGTGTACTATTTTCAATTGACAGTCGGGAATCTGTCTATACAGAGGGCTGACTTAATTATATGTGGATTTCGACAGCACGGGTGGGTGGCTAGTGCCCCTAACTCCACGTTGTTCAAGGATCGGCTATATTTTAAGGAGTGATTTCATGCAGCAGTTGATAGAAGAACAGACGTTTTGAAAAGGTCATACACCATTTGGAGTATTGATTAAAATAAAAAACTAAAAATGTTGCCCTTTCCAAAATTTGGAACTTTAAATTTTGTTCACTTTTATATAAGCTCCCGATGCTTCCGCCAAAGGATTTGAAGTTTCAAATGGGTGAAATTTGTCTCCAGCGACATTAATCACTTCCCTTTGCCATCTACTGTCCCTAGGACCCTTCTCTTTCTAAGAGCACTTGAAGTTCAGTCACATCAGGAGGCAGTGAACGGAGTGAAGCACAAGATACGTTTCAGAGTGTTTTCACTTTGACAATCATCAGAGAAGTGGCTCTCCAGGGACAGACATTTCAGCTAATGTCAACAGGTTTGGGAAACATTGGGACAGGGGAGGAGGACTTCCAGGTGTCCTGCATGGGTAGTTGTCCATTAGTAAGGCAGTCCTGCTGTCACTGTGCCAGCTAGAAATCCTACCAGCTGGTCAGCTACAAATATTTTTAAGAGCATCATAGAACTTTCAAACGTCCTTGGAGGCTTATATTTGGCCCTTATATTCTCCTACCTCTAGTTACTTTTATGCTCTAGCTGGTCAGTCCAACTCATTTATTCAATACATTGGCCCAGCATCTCAGTTTTGCTCCATCCGGCCAGGTTTCCATTTATTCTGAGGGGTTCAGTGTGACCATGGATCCCTCACCCCACATACTAGCCCCTTGGGGAGGTGCCTCTTATAAATACTGGAAGCTCAGAATTGGAAGAGAGACTGCCTGGATTTGAATCTCTGGTCTGCCACTCATTGCATGACCTAGGGCAAGGTCTGAACCTCTTTGAACCTTAATTTCCATGTCTGTAAAAAGGGGATTATGGCAGGGCAAGGTCATAGGACTATGATGAGGCATAAATGAGGTAATCGACATAAACCATGTGGCACAGAGGCCAGTACATGGTAAGCATTTAATAAAGTTTAGCCTCCATTATTGTGGTCTTTTTGCTAATGACTTTCCCGGCTACTGCATTTTAGTATCTCCCTCAGAATAAGGGACACTCTGAATCCCACCATCTCTAAAATATTCACCCGAGAATATCTTGCTTCTTGAACACATCCTCACTTCCTTCCAGCAATTCCGTTCAGGTGTTCTCACCAGTCCCGCCTTAAGACTTTGTGGGGCCTCTGCATTCTTCTGACCTGGGCCGCTTTCATTCTCTCTTCAGCCATGGGCCCTGCGTTCTAACCCTCTCGCCAACAAGTATCATTTCCTTGCTTGGCTGTGTTCCCACGCTCTCAGCAGAACCTGGTCACGGAGGAATTTCAATCTCTGTTTTCCTTCTACACCTTGGGGCCGGCTCCACGCCAAAGGCGACGGTAGCCTGAATCAAGCTTGCAGCACAGAGGATGTACTGGAGGTAAAGCCTGAACATTGTAGCAAGGCATGTGAAGTTGTCAGTCATTGCTGCTCCTCACTTCCTGCCACTACGTTTCATCGGGGACCTCCATCCCCTCACGCTGTGTCCCGCCCATTCTCAATCATTCGTAATCCTCCGATGCACCTAACTCTTTCCCTTTGTTATGGACTGAATGTTTCCTCCCAAAATCTATATGTCGAAACCCTAACCCCCAGCGTGACAGCGTGACTGCATTTGAAGACAGGGCCTTTACAGAAGTGATTCATGTTAAATGCAGGTAGGAACTGATCTGATAGGGTTAGTGTTCCAGTTAGAGGGACACCTTAGAGCTTGCTTTTTCTCTCTCTCCATGTGTAGGCGCTGAGGAAAGGTCATATGAGGACATAACAAAAAGGCCTTCCCCCGCAGGCCAGCCTGAGCGCTCCTTCAAGAGCCCACCCTGCTGGCACCCTGATTACACACTTCCAGCCTCCAGACTCTGAGCAAACAAATTCCTGTTGTTTAAGCTGCCCAGTGTCCGGTATTTCAGACTACACAGACTAAGACACCCTCTACTTGATGTCAAGAGAAAAAGACCTGTAAAATTATAGTCATATTTAGGCAAATATATTGGCATCGCAGGGGCACAGTAATACTAACCACACCTTTATGTGACAACAACTCCATTGTGCTGAGTTGAAGCCAGCAGCCTGTTTTAACATCACCCTTATAGGACCAGTGTCTTGTCAGTGGGTTTTTCCCCCCTCATATAGAGAAGCCTAATATATGGTCCTCTGACAAAAGAATTTTAGTGATAATACGCTTATCTTGCCATTCTTCCTTAATCTAAGTAGTCGTCTGAAAATCATGAAGACTTCGGGTTATATGGGTTGGACTTGATATCACTAGAAAAATTTCCTTTGTGTTTTAATTCTCATCATCATTGTTCCTGACACATATAGTGTTCACTTTAAACTACATATATAATAAAAGAAACTGGAAAAGCCCTAACATAGCAACTTCTTTAAAGAGAATGAATTTCGAAACTGTCAAACGTGTGATTTTTCTAAACCTTTGTCAGTTTAAAGCTCTCTACCTTTCTGCCCCGACTCTCCCCAAACCCAACTCAAAATGCTTCTCTCACATATTGAAAGTGGGATTCAGATTTTAGGGGCGAGATCTAATTTTATAATGGCACAAGATTATCAAATTCAGTTGAAAAATTTTTATACATTGACAGTTGTAAACCAGTGGCCTTTAGGCCAAATCTGGCCTGCACCTATGGTTTGTTTGATCAGCACAGCCTGTGACAAAAATTGAGTTTGAATGCCTTTAAGGTGTGCCTCTCCTTCATTCTGGCTGCATCTTTGCTTGTCTCTTCCCCAGGCTCTTGTCTACTCGCCTAAAGGCATTTGAGATTACAACCCCTCCTCTATATTGAGGTGATGTGTTTTATAATTAAAGTTTTCATTGAAATAAACTACATAAAATGCCCAAATCATAAGTATATACTTTGGCAAATTATGGCCAAGAGAATGCGTCCATGTAACTCTGATCAGGGTTCATAAATACGACACTACTAGCACCAGAGGCCTGTCTTCGTTTGTGTTTCCCCCAAAGCAAATTCTAAGACAAAACTCGTCATAAGGTAGACATTGAAAGAGGAACAAAAGTAGAAAAGTGAAGATAAGACACAAGGCCAGGGCAAGGTAAATTGAGGAGTTTTTGGGGGAGTTAAAAATTTTGAAAATATATAATATTCGATTTTAAGGTATTTGCTTTTCTATGACACAATCTACTTTTGTTGCTTGAAACATTTGGTAGAGTCTTTTAGACATAAAAAGTCATGTTTTTGTGGATGATTTTAAAGAAAATAAAAGGAAGCTGAGTGCCTTGTTAGAGTCAGCCTAGAATAAACAAACAAACAAACAAACAAACCAACCAACTAGGGAAAGTGAGATGCCCACAAGAGAGAGAGCTCAAGTTCAGTGGCATTAAGAACCAGAAGTCATGAGGAAGAATATTTGTCCAGAAACTTGAAGAAGTCGTGGGGAGGATAATGACATGGGATAGGGAACTCAGATCAAAGTTGTGTAAATCTCAAAGAATAATATCCTTCGCTGATACCCGAGTAAACTTTATAGACTTACTCAAGACTCAGATATGTATCCTCTACTCCCCTACTGAAAGATCTGAAATCATAGGGAAATGGAAATGGAGGAAATATTAATATCTTAAATAAGAAGTTAGTTCAATTTTAGACCCTTGGCAAAGCTCATCTCTCCAAGAATTCTTCACTTGAAATACTCTTGATCTGACCCATTGGGTTTTTCCAAGAGGGAAATAACAATTAAACAGACTATTTAGAACATTCATGAGAAATTAAGTCTAGGTTAATACAGCAAATTATGGATTTGAATAGAACACACAACTTTTCTCTTTGACAATAGATGGCGAAATTCCAATTATTCACTTATTGGTTAATTTTGACAGCTCTTTAAATTCCAAGCTGATATTCTTGCCATCTCTAAATTCTTACACTCTCATAGCACAGGTGGCTCTGTAGAGTGTTGGTCATGACATGGTAATTGAAGGGATGTAATGAAAGGAAGTTATCGCATCCTCATTAGGGATTTTGCATCTCAGCGTTTGCTGGATATTCCTAATTATCCTTTATTGCTGCAATCACAGGAAAGGACAATGGGGCTCCTGTTTGTAAGAAAGATCGATGGAGTTCTCTCCCATCCCAAGTCTCACCTTTGTGACTCAGGGTCCTCTTATCATCTCTATATTTCTTAATAGCGCCCTGTTTTTTAACCCGGTCACTGGAGCCCAGCTCAAATAGATGGGGTTGCTACTTTTTGTTAGAGAGAAGGGTGAAAAATTTCAGGTTATCAACAATGCATGGCCAAGATTCTCTTGTAAGTTACAGTATTGTATTTTTTTATATAATTGTGGCTCAAGACTAAATTCTCAGTCACTCTCTGATGCTCTTACTGCAACAAAGTACAACCTGACGAGGTTGAAATGCACCAAACAGCTTTCTGACAGCCATCTACCATTGCTCCTTGTTAGCACTTAACACTTATTTTATTTTATTTTTTTGCATTTGCTTTACAGTCTCATTTAAATTAAACTCACATGACAGATATCATGTTCCCAGAGCCCAGGACTCCAAGTCTGTCTTAGACCTTCTGGGAATCACATCTGCCCACTCCCTTCTCTGGCTCCTTCTTTGGATGTGTTTTCCTTTCGAACATGAGCCCTATCAATTTGAACTTGACCTATCTCTCTGGGGGTCTGTCTTTCATAGATTGTTGTTTAACATGAGAATGTTTTACTTTTTCCCCTCTAGGTGTAATGTGTTCACGCTTTGACTCTACTGGCTGTTCCCCAAATCCACATTTAAGTATCCTGATCCTGGTTATTATCTCATGTCCTTATGGAATGCCCACCGGCGGTCACTTACATTTCGTAAGCAATGCCCACAAACTTAAATTGGCAAGGTACTTGAGACTTCACATTTATTATTAAATAGAGCTATTTCTGGCCCCTTTTCTGGGATCTATTCTATAAGCTCATAATATGCTATGATACTGTAATATCACCTTAGTCAACAATGGAGTCTGGTATATAGGGAGAGTGGAACCCTCTAGAACCCTTTGGTGGCACTGATTGGTATTTTCAGATCTGTTATATAGTGAGTTATTTTTGTAATGGAATCTTACGGGTGTTTAAATGTGTTCAATTCGATGGAAGAAACATTCAAATATGGGTTTTACATCCCTGTAGAAATGACTTCCAAATTTGCTGATGCCGTTTGGACTGATAGTCTACTATTTCCAGGGGTAAAGTAATTGAAAGTGAGGAGCCAGAGGAATTTTACACACAGCTCATTCCTCTCCCTCCTGCACAGTTTCTCACCTGTGACAGCCAGCTGAGTCACAAAGAAGGTCATTCTCGACTTCCTCTTCCTCCTCCACGTGGAGAACAGCACGATGGCGTTTCCAACAATGGTGAAAACGAAGAGGACCCACAGAGTTATCAACTGCTCAGTCTGTGGGAAACAAAGCAACACAAAACCGCTGTCCTTTACAGAATCAAGGCTCAGGCTTCGGTGCTGGGAGGTCATTCTCCTGTCTCAGATCCCCGCCTGTCCAAGCTTTACTCTCCAGAGACCAAAGACATGTGGTCCTTATTTACACCGATAGCAGTGGATTTTGATGCTACTTTAAAAAAAAATCTCTTTGGAAATATATGTCAAGAGGCCAAAGGAGTATATATTCTTTGGCCAAGCAATTTTAAATCTACGTGAAAGAATTCAAGGTCTGAAAAAGAGAGCTATAATTGCAAAGATGGTGTATTTACTGTAAGAAGAAATTGGAAATTGTTTAAAGATAACAGGAGAGTTAGGGAAATAAAATGCTTCAAATTCAGTGAACTATTTTGTAGCTATTAACAATGACCGCCATAAAGATTATGTACTAACATTTAAAATGCTTATAATGATAGGTAGAAAAACATGATAAAATTATATATCGGATATGATGACAACTCTAAAATTATACATGTAGGAAAAAGACAGAAGTACCCTAAAATTTTAATAGTGGTTATTTTAGGGTCGTGCGATTATGGGTTATCTTAATCATTTTCCTTTGATAGAATTTTAAAATGGTAGAGTTCCACCGAATAAGATATAGTTAGTAAAAACAAAAACAAAAACAAAAACAAAAAGGGAAAAAGTAGGACTGCTTCTCATTTAAAAATGCCACGTCGTTCACAACGTTTTCCATGATTCCTTCAGATTTGGGCAGAACCCTGGCGAGACTGCACGAGGGAGGCTAAGACCAATTCTGAAAAGTCTGAAGTGCTTCTCCTGCTTGGAGGAGATGAGGAGGAGAACCTGAAAAATAACCCTCGAGACGGCGACATGCTCTGCGCCAACCTGGCTAGGATGCGGTGCCCAGTTTGTGGCACACCCGTGTGAGACATTACTGTGAGGATATTTTGTAGATATAATTAACATCTACAGCCACCTGACTTTAAATGAAGCACGTTACCTTCCATGGCATGAGTGGGCCTCTTCCAAGCTGAGGTTTCTCAAAGAAGAAGGAATTCTTGCTCAAGAATTCCTCCAGGAACATAGAAATCTTGCCCGTTTCCTGCTGCTCCCTTTATGGATCTCAGACTCGCCAGCCATCAGAATCATGAGAGCAAATTCTTTAAAATGTGAATGCGTGTGCGCACGCGCGCGCGCACACACACACACACACACACACCCATAGCAAGTAAATAGTATTTTTGTGTGTGTGGATATCAGTTCAATTTTTACTGTACTCTACATATTGTGCAACTTGCTTTTTCAGTCTGTTGGAGGAAGGAATGGCTGAATAAAAGGTGATACTTTCATACAATGGAGTAAAATATGTCAATGAAAAGAAATGGATTAAATTTACTGAAGAAGCAGGGAAGCATAAGGACCAGGGAGGCGAGGGGGCCCATGTGCGCGCTGAGTCAGCTCGGGTTCTCTTAGCCCCAGTTCTCAAGCATAGCACGACTGGGGGGCCCTTGGGTTGCTGGGTGGATACCTACACCTGCTCTGCCAGGTTCCAGAGCTGGGGGAAGGTCTCGAAATTGCTCCTCCAGCCGTTTTCCCATCTAGAAGTCCAGGCTGGAGCTGACATCTCCACGAGTCCTGTACTTTGTCATGCTGTTATTAAGTTCTCCAGGTGGATTTCCAGGTGGATTCCTGAGGTCCTGGCCTTGAGCTGCAGAATGCTGGGAGTCGGGGTGGATGGGCGCTGCGGGGTGCCAGGGGCAGGGTGGGTCCACAACTGCACGGGGGCACGACCACAGGATCGATGACCTCTACTACTTTGAAAGGCAGCAGATACCTCGTCCCCAGCCTGCCTACGTCACCTCCCATTCGGAGGGCAGTCCTTGCTCAGTGCCAGGCCATGTCCATTTTCTCTAGTCCTTTTCTGACCCGCGGGATGCCTGTCTTCCAGATGGTTCATTTCTCTAGGAGGCTAGATGGGGGCAGCATTGAGAAAGCACCAAGAAGGGAACCTAAGTATTATGAAAAGCACTATTCTGAGTGGAGCAAGGGAATGAGTTTTCGTAAGAGAATTCTCTCCTTTGAGAAAGATGGACGACTGTGCTGTCAGGCGCAGATACAGCAGGGCAGGCTTTCGAGGTGCCGTGCTGACGTTTGCCATTCAGTAGCTGGTGTGTAGGTGGTGGGATATAAATAACTGGTTTGAACTTGGATGACCTACCTTTGAAAACCAAAGAGCAACTTGGAGACCAGTGTAAGAAACTAGATGGCTTGACGTCTCTGTTAGCAGAGGTCTCACTGATATCACGGTGCTGATAGGTGACACAGCTGAGGGACAGGGAGGAGGTGTAGCATCTTTGACCCCTCTGCAGTCCTAGTGGGACTCTGGGGAAGATGGTGGTGTCCTGGGAAAAGATGGGGGGACTGGGAGTGTGGCGGGCATGGGAGGGCGAAGTGCTTTCAAGCCCTGCTGAACGCGCAAATGATGGATTTTCTAAGATTTTCTCCTGTATCTTTCGGTGACTCTGTTTCATAGGAGAAGTATTTCAATGCTTTTGGTTAATTTCTCTTTTTTTTTTCTAATTACAGAACACAGTATCATGTCCAGCAAATTTTCTCAGCCTGGGCGGTGGTGGGGAGCGGTTCATGCTCATATTCGTCCAGTACCGAATCGACCTCTGTTGAAGCCTTTCAGCATCAGGGGAAGAAGGGAGGGAAAAGTTAGGATGTTTGTGATGTCTCTTTGCCAGATCAGAAAGCCAGATCTCCATCATCTGGTGAGTGGGGAGAGAGCGATGTCTGGAAGCAGACAAAGAAGGGGGCAGCTACTCTGCGGGCCACGGTAGGTTTTCTGGAAGGTAGTGGACATGGGGTTGTTTTTCTGATGGAGACTGTCTTCTCCAGCACCGCCCATGGCTCTGCCCAGCTGCCCACGTTCCTCTACCTGGGAGAAAACGGTTGACCAGCAGTCTCCTCTGGGAGGGCTGCAGCCTTTGGCAAACTTGCAACAGAACTCTGCTCCCTGGAGGCCTACGCCTGCCTCAGCCTCTAGGTTCTGTGTGGTGGAATCCCCCGGGGGCTGACCTCCCCTCCCCTGATTCTCGAGGGAGACCAGGGAGACCCTTTTTGCATATTAAAACTTACTTCACAGTGAGTCTGTCTGCCCTGCCCTCAGAATGTCTTATCTACTCTACACCTGACGGAGATTCCTCTAACTTTCCAGCAGGCATGTGCCTACCTTCCACTTCTCACACAGAACTTTTCCAACTAAAGTTACACTCTGAAGGCCTTTGGGACGAGAACTGGGAGGAGGAGGAGACCAGATCACGTGAACTCGGGCAAGCTGGAGAAGTCACCTTTCTTTCCAGACTCTCTCTCCGCTCACTCCTCTGTCTTCGCATCACTAGCTGCCTGTGGTGTCAGAGGCCACATCTCCAGAAAAGCAACACTGAGGCAGGTAAACGGTTCGTTTTTCACACGGCACGTTGGCGATTATGCTGCTGGCGCTGAAATTCAGGTTTCCAGAAATCAAGGCTCTTTCTCATGAGGAGCCGCCACCTCCTGGGGGGCATGGAATGGCCCCTTTCTTCGTTTTCATACTGCACCCTCCCGACCCAGGCAGCCGACATCTGCTCTGCCGGGAGCACAGAGTGACAAACACTGCAGATCAGATCCCCTAGGCAGCTGTATCAGGAGTCAGAGTCGGGCCTGGGGGGGCGCTGGTGCCGTCTGCGCTGAGCCTTCTTCTGAGGAGCTGGCGGGACCCGTGCTGTGGGTCAGTGGACCCAAGGTGCTCTGTAAACAGGTCGATTCTCCTTGGAACTGGATGGTGCCCGCGGGGCAGGCTGAGCAAGTCCTGTGAAATCAGCCCCCTCCCCTCACTTTGGAGTTTTCTGTTGGAAGACCACCTCATCTTACCTCATAGGTTTCAGAAATTTCCAGATGGAGGAGTCCCCCCCGCCCCGCACTACCGTTGCTTTCTGGAGTCTTCCTAAAACCTAGGTTTATTTATTTGTGTATCAATTCATTCAACATCAATTCATGGTCTGCAGTGCAAAGACATTGACGCAAGAAGGAAGAATAAAACATGCAGAGTGTATAAATTATACTCGGCCAAGTTTAAATCCTGTTTCATCAAGCAGGGCCATTAAGGATGAAAACACTTAGTTGTGCTTTGAATTCGTAGCATATTCTTACCCATATACGCACAAACACGCAAACACACACGAATCTTAGGGCAATGTGGGGACTTGGGGAATGATGGCGATGGGAATCGGGCAAACAAACTTGGAGGCACTCGCGCATCACACGCAGGTGAGCGACTTGGTGTCAGTGTGGGTGGGTGTGAACTTGACAGCGGTCTGGCTCAGGATCAGATGCTTTGCTACTTGCTTGATGTGTGATAACATCGGTAAGTGATAACCTCTCCCAGCCTATTTTCTCATTTATAAAATGAGGATGAAAATAAAACCTGCCTCAGGATACTTGTGATGAACAGGTATCACGATGACAATGGAGATTTCTAGTTTAGTGCCTGAAGCGTAGTATTACACGCAATAAAAACTGGTTTTATCGCCTTCTGTAGTTTCATGGACTGCCTAAAGGTTTGAGAAGTGATTTATAAATAACTCACAACCTTTTAAGGACGATGCTTGAATTCACCCTGTTTATCCTATTTTCACCTTACTTCGCAGGCTTTGGGAGGTGCTGGACAGGCGCTGCACCTGCACCCGCTCCACCCAGGTACTGATGGTGCCCCAACACCGTTTTCAGATCGATTGCAGAATATAGTTGGGGATTAAATGCCCCCTAGTGGTCATGTGAGGCAAAATTCCAGTCAAATGCTCAATACTGAGTAGAAGACATGAAATTTGCAATTTCTCAATGACGAAAGACTAGATAGAGTCTTTTCAACTCTGTGACATGGTTGCAGGCTCATGGCTAATTGGTTTTCAACCTCAAGTTATTGAGACCAGGAAGTGGCATCAGCAATATTCAGATCGGAAGATTCCGACCTGGGACTTTGAGGGGCGGATTGTAGCATTGCAGTGTTCCCTGCATGATGCTGGTGCTGCCACAGGGCTGAGGCCTGGGATTTGACTCCAAGGGACATGGTTCCAGGGATGGCCGTGTGGGCAGGCGTTGGGTCAGGGTTGCTATTCCAGGCTGGCGTTCCGTCTTCCTTGTAGAAGGTGCTTAATAAATATCTGCTGGATGGATATACGGTTGATGACAAGTGCAAGGGCACATATAAGTATCACAGGAAAGGTCATTTGAAGTGAGAATTATCTCAGGCAACAGAGGACATTTCCTTGGGTGACTCTAGATGAAACTGGATGGCAGACTTGTCTGGAAAGGAGGACATGATTTATCCAAACCCAAGGAGTGATGATCCTATTTTCCAGTATAGTCCTAGAAACTGGAAGAAAAAAAAAGCCTAAAGGATCTTTAACACTTGTAGAGTGAAGGGGAACTAACACGATCTGAGCGACTCACCTCAGCCCCGCACCTGACTTGTTGCTCGTGCTGTATCGTAGGTGATCGCGAGGTGCTGAGCATCGTTTGACACACTTTTCTTCCACTCGCTTCATCATCACAGCCTGGCCGACAGGATGTCCCTGTCCTCGATCTTACAGGTAAGACATGGAGCTCAGAGAAGTCACTACCCATAAGTGATGCAGCTGGGTTTTGAGCATAGCTTTGCTTGACTGGAAGGTTCATGCTCTGATTACTGTCATGGTTTTCTGTTCTAATTTGGGGCCAGAGATGGTGAAGTGGCCTCATTTACTTTCAATTTTCAAGCGGGAAGCAGATCTTCATTTTTCCTCCTGACTCGAAACTTGTCTGAAGCTGGGTTTCTGGAGCTGGCTCGGTTTATGACCGCTTCTCCCCCTACCCCGCAGGACTGAGCATAAGATCAATGCTCAACATGTGATTGGATGGACGGACACTGAAGCAGTGTATGGCTTTCACGCACAGTAATCATAAATGTCACAAAAGGTGCAGCTGCACCGTCTGGCCCAGAGATCACAGAGATTTCTGTACCCCTGACATTTCCATGGCCCATTTTAGGATTATTGTTATTTCTGCGATGTTGAAGATGAATATCTCAAACACAGGAACAAGCAAACATATCTTCCTTCCCAAGAGAGGAAATGAACTCTCAGGTTATACTTCAGCCCTAGTTCTCAGCGAGCAAAGAGACTCTCCTCTCCTGTCACTGAGACCTGAGTGTCACCTATCACTTACAGTACCAGGCCCTGAGGCCGCTCAGAGCCTCATTAATTTGTGTGGGCGGGTTAGAAATATCAAAAGCAAAAATCCGCAAATGTCTGAGTGCACTGAAAATGAATCACAGTGTAACACAGGGAGCACACGATTTAAAGTGAGACAAGTAGAAATGGACTGCAAAGCTTTGGATTCCTTAATTAGACTCGGGGCATGAGATACGGTCGGAGGCTCTGGAGACCCCTGGGCGGTCGCCACGTCTGAACAGTTGGGAACCTCTCATTCAGAGGTTGGTCCCAACTTCCCCGGGTGTCTCGGTCCAACTGCTGCTTCAGAAGGACTGCCAGGTGCTAACGGCCAGTAACGGTCACCGGAAGGCGTGTAGGTGGGACAGGGCTTGCTCGGGAGGGTCTTTCTTGGCTTCTTCCACACAAACCCCTCTCCTGATGATGAGCCTTTTGAAAATCTACATTTTCACCACCCTTCTAGGAACGCGGCTGGGAGACACCCTTGCAAATACAATTGAATTATTGTCATCACAACCATCCATCTGCAGTCACCTTTTCTAACTGTTTTACCTAGAGCTATGGGAATTCTATTTCGGATTACCCAGGATAGTCTTTATTTCTAATATTCGGTTATAAAAAATGTAGAAGACTTTTCGATTAATTACTATTACGAAACTAAAACAATAATATAAAGCTACATGTAAGTGTGAATGTTCATTTGTTTTATATTTTTGTAAAGCTTTTCCTATCGTTATAGGTTTCTGGAACAGGGGAGGAGATTGCAGTCTCTGACTAGAGGCTGGTGGGACAAACTGACAGCGGGCCTCCCGGGTGACGAGCAGAGAACATGAATGCGATGGGAGATACTGTCTCATCTGGGTCTGTCGAGGTTGACAGGAAGGTGATTCCAGGTGGCATTGAGAGGCAGGGCAAAGGACCCAGGTGATTCCCAGTAGCTGTGGACTAAGCGTCATTCTGTGAACTGTCATATAGTATATTAGAGGGAAAAGGCATTTCACCTTGAAGGAGAGCCTTGGCATATATATTTTGGTGTAGAAATAATACTCAGGCCAGAAGTGGGAGACTGTCCTTGAAATCATACTGTTGTGAACGTGATTATCCTGGTTTGCATTCTGTATAATCAAGTTCAACAAACGTTTATTGAGAATCTAGTAGCAAATTTCAAAATACCGTGGGGATATAAGGAAGGCTAAGACAGGAACTCATAGTCTGATGGTGAAGGCATACATGCAAACAGAAGTTTTCAGTGTGACCTCTTATAATAGAGATATAGAATCTCAAAGAAGGCATATGTAACAGAACTTGAAGAGAGGCTGGTCACAGTTGGTCGAAAGGTACATCCTGGAGAAATTAACGTGTAAGTTGAGTCTGAGAAAATGAGTGAAAGTAGCCAAGCAAAGAAACAGGGTCCCTGGCGAAAGTATGGGTGAAGGCAGAGGGTAAAAACTCTCAGGTGAGTGGGGACAAATAGGGAACAGCCATGAACATTAGGTGTGGTCCCAGAGCACAGAGAACTTATAAAGAGAAGTTGGACCAGTGTCTTAAAAACCAGCTATTTCCAAAATGGGGCAAGGTCCACCCTGGGTCTTTGTCCTGAGTTAGAAGAACTTGCTCCCAAGAGATTCGTCCCTGTCTAGAATTTCCTCCAGTTGCTTTCACTGCCTGACAGGCCTTTGCCCTGCCTCTCGATGCCACCATCGCAGGTGACAATAAAACAACTTTAGCACCTTCCAACTGGGGCTGAACCCGAAAGCAATTCACTGCCTAACATTGATTTCCTATTTTCATATTAAATAACTACACTTCTCTTTCGACTCTGGCCAGAAAGGGTTAATTATTGATCTGGAGTCTTTCAGCATTACTGCCTTGGGTCTAGTTCATGTTTAATTAGTGATGTTAATTTCCCATTGCCATTTTTTCTCATTCCAGTCAGAGTACGTTGGTGGGACTCCATCTGCCCAGCTGTCTGATCCAGCTTCCTAGTTACTAGTGAATCCTCAGATTTCACCAGAAACAGAAACACCAGTATCCCACATTCATTCTAACGTGACTCCCTTCTTGTGATTCATTCTTGAATCCTAAGAGGACCTCCAGGTCAATCATGACCTGGATGTACTAGAAGCTTCGAGACAATTAAATTCTGGGACTCCATCTGAATGCTAATAACATATCAGACCAAAGATGTTGGAATTCTTCTGAAAACCCACCAGGCTCCGAGTCCAGGTAGTAGTTAATATTTGCTGAACAAACAAGTGAAGTGTCATCTGCTATGTACCAAGAACTGAGATTAATATCTAAATTGCTCTTTGAGTTCTCAGACCTTTGAAATATAGAAAACTAACATTTGGATAAATTAGGTCCAAATTTCCACAATGTGATAGAAACCAAAGTCATTACTATGTAATAAAAATATCAAGAAACTATTCTTCCCGATGATCCATATAATTAAAAAATCAGCCTGCGAGGATTTGTTTGTTCGTTTGTTTTGTCGTTGTTCTGGAGGTGCTAATAAACAGAGTAAAGCGACTGGGCGACCTTTCTGCTGAGGGCTCAGCTCAGCTCTGACCCTGAGACTTTCAGTCTATAGTTTCCGGTCCATCCAGGAGGCTCAAAACAGGTACTGAAAGAAACCCAGGGGAGCTAGCAAACGGAAGAGCAAACGGAAGAGCAAAAGCAGATGTGAGGCTGGGGCGGGAGCTGAACATCTGGGAGAGGAGAACAGGCGGGGAAAGGGCACGAGAGGGGCTCAGAACGTGGGTTCCAGGCAGAACGCCCGGAATCGCTATTCCTAATGCCTTCGTATTCCGTGCATCTAAATTGAGTGGTCGGTCGGCAGAGTGTGTGTGCACCCAGTTCATGTAGTTGGTCATCTCTCTTGGTTTCCATTTGTCCCATCGTTCCCTTGCCTGCATTTCCAGGTCCCCTACAAGCTCCGTGAGTCTTGCTAGCCTCCGCCACCCAGGATGGGACACTAGTTCCTGCACCTCTCGTCGGTCACTCTATGGGAGTCTATCTGAAGTCTACAGATACACCTGCCTGCCTGGCTCCCAGAATCACTCCTTTGATTTGGGTGGAGTTGGCCACATCACCGTGGGCCTGATTACCTGAGCAAGGGGCCAGTGCCCTGGGCCAGGTTGGTCCTCTAACCTGACACCTGCCTCTGTTGAATCCACCTTCCTACTCTTCTCCACTTGACGTGGAAGTCTAAGTAAGTTCGGCCCATCATAATGATAATAGAAAAATGACACGAGATTGGAAAATGGATTTTCAAAGGAACAGATAATTCACAGGTTGCATGCCTAATTCAGAACTCGCTCTCTAGATCTCAACTGGGAGTGGGAGAAAAATTGGAAAGAAACTGGTAAGAGAGAGGAGAGCATGAAATGTAAGGGGAGAACCATCCGTCGCATCGCCCCCACTAAATCCTTGAATTCTGCTGTGGCTCTGAACGTGCGTAACCTTAATCATTTAAAGATCGCACTCCTCTCTCACACAGTTCTTTGCTGCAGAGACGCCGGCAGCAACAGAGATCCTCGCACGTGTGGTCCTCGGGGAACAGTGCATTATCTGGAACTTCCCCTCCCCCCATTTGTCATACTCAGCCGTCACAAAGGCCCCTGCTTTCCGATACCTTTTAGAAACTCCCTTAAGGGTTCCTGCAGAGGAAATCGATCCTTTCATTTGCTCTTATGGAAATATGATGGGCACAATATATTTGAGAGTCTACGTGGTGCATTTTACATGATTATTTTGTTGTTTCTAATAATAAAAGTAATATGTGCTCATTGTCAAAATTTAGTAAAATATAAAAAGTGTACAAAGATAAAAACCTATATTCCAGACAGAATTTCTCACTTTCCCATTTGAGTATATTTTCTTCCATATTTTCTGGGTATATATCTATGTAGTGTATAAAACTTGAAATATATCATATATACAGTTTATTGTGCCTTAACAAAACTTAGCATTGAACAAAGAGCAATAATTGGTATAGGTACACAATATTCCTTGATATTTCATCCTATGGTTATGTCACAATTTTACTCTTCAGTTGTCAGGTGGTACTGAATAAAACAACCTAACGCATGAGACCGTGTCCGTTTCTTTGAATATTTCTTTAGTATGCTTCTGGTTCAATCCTGCAAGTAGAGTTAGTAAGCAGTAGTCCAAAAGCATTGTTAAAGCTTGCTGCATTATCACCGAATTGCTCTCTGGAAAAGCTGGGTTAGTTGTCCTGATTTACTCTTTCATGAGTAGTTTTATAGAACTGTCACATGCTTGAGGTAACATTTTTCTTTAATATTTACCAATTTCATATGTCTTATGTTATTTCATTGTTAAGTTTGCGTCATTCAGATCACTGGCAAACATTTTTATATGTTCTTTTGACTCTGCATTTAATCTAAATTTTTAAATTTTCTTTGCTCTTTTTTTTCTATTAGAAATATATGTATTTTTATTTATATAAAATATATTTTTTTCTGAGTTCTATACGTTAAGGACTTTAATCATGTTATACTTGTTATTATCAGCTATAACATATATTTTCATTCCAAATAATTTGCTCAGGTTTTTTGTTTCCCTTTGAATTTTATTTTTAGTCTTAGAAAGCCCTTGCTTATCCAAAAATCAGTCCGATACTTTTACTGTTTTTCTAGCTATGTGGGTGATACAGAAGCAACAAACCGTCAGTTGCCAGAGGGGTGGGGGTAGGAGCATGAGCAGAAAAGCGGAAGGGCGTTAAGAAGGGCGAACTTCCCATTATAGAATAACTCATGGGATTATTGTACAGCATAGACAATATAGTCACTAATATCGTAGTAACTACGTACAGTGACAGGTGGCTGCAAGACATCGTGTTGATCACTTTGTAAGGTATATAAATGTTGAATCACTATTTTATACACTTAAACTAATCCAATATTGTATGTCAACTATAATTTTAAAAGCTCTCTGGGAGGGGATTCAATATTTTAAAATAAAAAAGTTTAGCGGGCTGAAATCATTTTAGGAATACTCGCTGAATTAACGTGTTAGTGTACCAGCGCCTTAGGGCAGTGATGCGTCCTCTCTGGCTCCCTCTCCTGGTACCCAGTACAGGACTCTACCCAGAGCAAGCATCTGTGGTCTCCCCGTTCATGGGAGAGGCACAGTTTCTGCTTGATGTGTCCAGAGGCAGCAAACAGGAGTCACGTGTGACTGCCTGATTGAGGTCCTGGATCCATTAACCACATTGAAGATGACCCTGTGGCCCATGGGTGGTGCCCTCTGCACTGGGCACCTTGCCGATCTGTGGGACTGAGCTTCTACAATCAGGCATCCAAATGCATAAATGAAGATCCGGGGTGTGAGTGTTAACATGTGCCTTTCCCAGTACCTGCCTGGTGGCTTGGGGCTCAGAGGTGACGGTCTCCAAGCCTCACATGTGAAACCAGAACTGGTGGCATGGGAAGGGGAAGAGGAAGACTTTGGATGCTGTTTGCTTTTGGTCTACAGATCTGTCTGCATGCTCCTCCTCCCATGTGGCTTGCTGTGGTGTCAGGGATTCCCCCAAACCATGCTGTCTTTAAAGCTCAAACCCAGTGGCTTGTAGAACAAGGAGTAAGGCTCCATCCTCTCTAAACTGTTTACATGAATTTATGGAGACTTTAGAAATAAACAGAATGCTTCTTGATGTGCTCTTTTGTCAACAAAATATCTACTGATCTTTAATCGACTATGCATCAGACACTATACTAGGGCAGCGGGGTCTAGAGCTGCCCTTAACTAACTGGCATCCGGTGTGTGTGTGTATCTGTGCGTATGTGTGGCTGTCTGTGTTTATGTGCACACGTGGGTCTGTGTGTATGTATTTATGTCTGTGTGTGGCTATGTGTTTGTGTATGTGGGTGGACATGCAGGTCAAGAGAGGGAGCACGTTGCTCAGAGATTCCAAGTGCCTTGGGATTCAGGAAAGTGACGTGGTGGACTATTAAATGAACCTGACGGCTTTGCAGAAGACGGGGAATTGAGCTGACATGCGATGTCAGAATGAAATAGCGTGGGAAAGCTGCTTCTGCCAAAGGTAACCAGATTTGCACTTCCTTAGAATATAGTGAGACATTCAATGCAGTGAGGTGCAGTGTGTGAGGTGGGGAGCAGAGAGGGTGGTCGGTAAGACTTGAAAGGCCAGGAGGTTGGGCCGAAGAGCTTGGCTTTTAGCCTGCAGGAGGTGACGGTTCAGCCGGGGGCGTCAAAGCAGTGCACTACATTCCCCCACAAAGGCGTTCAGTGAGGCCGCATTTCCCACGCCCATCAGCTAACTTGTTCTTGCCAGTGGGATTGGAGTCCAAGTCCTGCATCGTTTCAGGCCAAAGAGATAAGAGAAGGTTCGCCATCTCTCTTGGAAACCACTTGTTCTAAAACAAGTGACCTGCTTACATCTCTGACGTGACAAAAAATAAACCTTTGATGCGTTAAACCATTGAGGCTCAGGGTTAGTTTTTCCTGTCGTAGAACCTAACCTATCCTGACTAAAATCAGCAGAAAGATCATATTTTAAAAGTTTCCTTTTTCTCTCCCTTCCTTCCATTCTTCTTTCTTTCCTTCTTTTATTCCTTCCTTCCTTCCTTCCTTCTTTCCTTCCTTCCTTCCTTCCTTCCTTCCTTCCTTCCTTCCTTCCTTCCTTCCTTCCTTCCTCTAATTAGGGCATAATTTCCCATTTCTGTAAATAGCCCTTCATGGAGTGGGCCATTAAGCTTGTTTATATAAAAATTAGACATTATATCAGGATGATAAAATGAGAAATGGAATCTTCCCTAAATATCTTATTCTGCATTTTTCATGGTCTAGTTGAAGGAGAGAAACAGCTCAATTCACCACCAGCTTTGAGGACCTAATGCACATCGAAGCCCTTCTGGGACATTTCCGCCTGCAGTGGGCTCTCGTGGAGTCTGCAGCAGCTCATCAGCTCTTAGTAAGTAGCTTTCAGAAAAGAGTGAAATGACTTATTCCTGGAGATATAATAGCTCACACTTACGGAGCTCTGTACTCCAGGCCACTCCCTGTTCTTAAGGGTTTCACTTAACTTTTCATGACCACCCCCTGAAAGATATTCAGTTATTAGCATCATTTGTTGAATGAATAAACCAAGGCACAGGCAGGAGTAAACTGCCAAGGTCACATAGCTAGACAGTGGTGGCACTGGGACTTGACCCCAACAGTCTGGAGTTAGATCTAGTGCCTCACTAAAATGATGAAGATCTGAGAACCTGAGTTTATCTGGGATGACTAGGCTACATTTTCTCCATTCGGGTAGACTAAGAGGTCCAGAGAGAAGCTACGTTCAATTACCAAAAAATAAAATTACATTTCTTGTCCACTTGAGTTCATGGCTCGAAACATTCTTACCCACTACATCGACAGGAAATTATTTCAAGGATGTCAGGATGACATTTTGAAGCATTAATGGATGGGCTCTTTCCCACTTCTTTGATAAAACCGCCCCAGCCAGAGAGCTTTGCTTCATCTGTCATCAGGGTACAATCTTTACTCTATCGATGCCAACAAAGAGAAAGAAGTCAGCATCAGGCTTTCGAGATGCCTCACGAAGGACCTCATAGCAGCGTGAAGAGAAATGGCATTTTCCCCTGCAAGAAGATGTGTCTCCTGAGCATCCAGAGCAGAGAGCCTAGCGTAGGCTCAGCTCCCCACGACAGAAGAAGGAGGCTAAGAGATGCAGGCGTGTTAGAGGGCACAGCAGTGGTACAGGATGTGAGGAAAGCTAGACACCGGTAAGGGCATATTATACTGCCACCCCCACAGGTTAGCACTAAAAGAGAGAGGATGAGACAACACCCGCTAAGTTGGGGAGCCCAGGATTAGAAGGGTACTTACTGTATGGGAACCAGGGAATAGCGACTCCTGGGAATTTTTCCAGCTATCATGGGGTGGGAGTTCTACAGTTATGATGGCCCCATGGGTAGGAAAAGGAGACAATGCCACTTTGTTTCTGCTGCCCAGAACTGGGAGTAAAGAAGTGAAACTTTTCATTCCCTGTAAGGACATAGAAATTTAACCAGGATTGAGGGGGCGAAAGAGGGAGCTGTGAGCATTCGTGTCCCCAAAGGAAATGTGACAACGGGACGCTGTGGTAGAAGGCAGTGCAGTCTTGACCTGGGCCGAATGGAAATCTCAACAGGGTTCTGGACTCAGGATGACCATTCTGAAGGTCAGACAGGGGTCTCTCTCTCTCAGCTGCAACCACCTGCCCACACCCCTTCCTAGGTGGGCGCCCTCCCTCACCCCTACTGCACCCATGAGCACACTATAGAATCACATCCCTTAGAGCTTTGATGTCTCCCTGAGTCACAAAATAGGAAAACCCTCCATGGGCTGAAAACTCTATAATGACTGAGTTTCCTCTGAATTAACTAAGATCATCTTTCCTGCCAGGAGATGTATTACTTACACGAAGAGAAATTTAGATGAAGCTGTCCTTTTTCACATCTACATAGCTCGGAGCTGCATGGTGTCCTTGCAAAGCCAACGAGCAACGTCTGTGCCTTTCTCAATGACGCAGAGTGAAATTGGACATGGTAGAAACAGGCAGTAAATAGGAGACCTTTCATAATTATTTCACTATGAACAGCTGCACTATTCGACTGGTAGAAACTCAAAATGAACACATGGAATAGAACTAATTAGAAGAAGACCAACAAGTCCATAATGTAAACACAAGACCCCTTGTTATGACTTGCACTAAAGATACATAGAAGGTTAGGGATGGAGGTGCTGGGGCAGGCAGCGCTGACATCCTGCTGGGAACCGAGGCGGAAAGGGAGACAAGCAGGTCCCCAGGGGTAGGATGGCAGCAGACGAGAGGAAGCAGGCGAGTGGGCAGAGAGGAGGTGAAGTGGCAGTCGCTGAAGCTGAAAACGCTGGTCCTCCGTAGCTAGAACGAGTTCTTACAAATAAACTGTCAACCTGAATATAATGAAAACAAGTACAGTACAGTAAACTTAAGCTGCTTACGTTGAGCACTTGCTCGAAGCCTCGTGTGAGATAATTGAGACATGGGTTGAACTGGAATTCGCTTTTGTTGCATTAATGGAGGACGGGTGTGTTAGGAAAATTAACAGGAAGATGGCAGGCGGTGAGAACGAGCAAACGAGGGGAACGAACTGTGTCCAATCACCCTCAGGCACTTAGAAGCTGCCACTTACATATAAATAAGGGTTAACTAATTGCATATTATTTGTAACTACCCAATCAAGGAGATTCAATACAAGATAGTCATGAGGTAATATTTAACGGTCCTGGTTCATAGTTCTCCCCTCACCTAAGAGAAATAAAATGGAGTTCATTTGCATTATTTATAATTTAGCCAATTTACTAATCGAGACAGGTTTCCTTTCCAGTTACTTTGAATTAATTTCCTCATCATTAAGAAATCGGAGATTAGGAAACATTGCCAGTGAATTCAGGGGCCAGGTTAAAGGGTGTGATGAAGAGGCTATTATTCCATCCTTGTCTTCCACTTGGACAGCTTTACATGCAGGCGCCCCCTTCCCTGTCTGATGAGCCAGACCCCGCTCTCCTTAAAAGCTTCTGGGAGATTCTCGCAGCCATATCATTCCTTAATGCTGGGGTTTAGGACTTGAGGGGTAAGCTAGACAGGACCTTGAGATGGGAAGGCAGAAAGGCTCTAAGCCAGTGAAGGAAAAGTTAGTAAAATCTGGACAGGGATATCTTCTCATCTGCCAAGAGAGCTTTGGGGTTTGGAGGAGAGGAGGAAGCTGAGGTGGCAGCCCAGGCCTGTAGACGGAGGCTAAGACTAGGTAAGGCTGCAACGCAGTGGGCACGGGCTGCCCAGGGCTAAGCCAGGTGTGCGGTATCAGTCCGCGGTACCACAGCTAGTTCCATGCCCCGCCCACTGGAATCTGGAACTTACCTTGGTCACACCCGCTTAGAAATGAGATAAGAACGGGATGAATGTGCCTGCAGAGAACGACCTTGGCAAGTATGGCTACTAGCGACCGGGCAAGGCAGGGGCTGACATGCGGAGCAGAGAAGAAGACCCCCCACCTCTGTCCCTGAGAAAGGGAGCTTTCTATTGCCCCGTCTGACAAGATGGAGGTGACTGGCAGAAGCAGAACACCACACTTCATTTCTGCAGGACATGTTTATTGAGTATGTCCAGGATGGTGCTGGTTTCTGGAGAGAATCTGAAACAACATCAGGCATTGCGTTCGCTCAAGGAGCTTGATGACTGTTACACATTTACCTGACGCATATTAAAATGACAGTTGAAGACAGAGCTGGATTAAGTGACAAGGAGAGAGGTACAGTCCATGACAGTACTGGAACTCAGAGGAAGGATGAGACAAGGGGGGCTTCCTGGAGGAAGCAATCCGAGAGGAGTCTTAAAGAGAAGATCGAATCTAGACAAACACAGATGAAGATGAAAGTCAGTTCCAGATGGAAGGATACAGCATGGTTTGTGAGAATTAAATGAGATACTTCACAGAAGTCATTTAGAAAGATTCCTGTCACTGAGAAAGCCCGCAGCAAATGAATGTATGGCTATTGCTGTTAGTAGCTCTGTTGCTTTCACTGCTGTTACCATTTTGCTTTTTATGATATTTTTACTGCTTTAGGTAAAGACAATGGAGATTGAAAGGGCATGCTTGGAAAATAGTAAAGAAGCTCAATTCTGACTTTCCTACTGAGAAATATATGGGATAAAAGCATCACGGTGAACAGGTTTTTCGTTTGTTTGTTTGTTTGTTTGTTTTTAGGAACCGTTTCTGTATCGGCAGCATATCAAAAGCACTTGTGCTCAAAGGGAGCCATGAAAAAAAGTTACACTAAGTTAGGTTCCCACAAACACCACCACTGACTGCAGTGTAACTAAAGATCACTGTTTATGAAGTGGAACATTTTAATCTCCTGGCCAGACATAACCCCTCTCAGCTTCTCTCCTTGTCCAGTGGTCCAGTTGCTGGACGGCAAACATAATCAACAGAAATGAGATAAAAAGTGATGTGATTCCCTCTGCTGCCTAGCGACGATGTTGCTAGGACAGGGTACAAACACTAGTAGGGAGCAAGCAGAATTTTTTTTTTTTTGTCCACATATTCAAAACGTCCTCTCAGGAGCCGTATTCAAAAACTGGCAAATGAGGTTTCAGCTGGTAGTGATTATCGCCTGGGTCTCTCGGAACAACTGCCTTATTGCTGATGATTATCCCTTTTGCAATGGCCAATCTCTCTTCATTCTGTTTGCTGTCATGTTCTATAAATATCAAAGAGGCCACAGAGGCGGTGTCACTGACAGGAGCCCTGTGCCTCCTGGGTGTGCAAAGCTTGCTTCTCTGAGGCAGAGTCGCTGGCTGATTTTGTAGAAGGGATTATCGAGTCAACGGCAAATGGCAACAAACTCCAATTTCATCGTCTATTTTCTTTTGAGGGGCTGGGCGTCTGCGCTGCACGTGCACACGCTGCAGGAGGTAGACCCGAGAGGCAGGGTCCCCTGCAGCCAGCCCAAGTGACTTCTTTCTTTGGGCTCTGCTGTGTTGTAGAGTGTCTTGGTCCCTGAGGAGTGTGAGGCTGGCTCTAGGGACAGCTCCCTGCTGAAAGTTTTATTCTGAGTGTTTGCACGGAAGCAGAGCGTGAGTAGAGAGGTGGATATTATAGTAATGATACCTTTTTGGGTAAAAAGCCAAATTATTTTCAAAATGCCAAGATGGTTAAAAAAAAAAAACTGCTAGAATTTTTCTTGAAATGTTTTTCTTTTTGATATAAAGGACCAATTTGAGACCTGGGAATTATTACAATGACCGAATACACCACGAGGCAGCGTGTGAAATAACCTGCCATCCCAAGCATTCTCACACAAGAAGCAGGAAACTGTTGTTTCAGATGTCGGGTTTGTTCCCGACCAGCTCTTGCTGCAGAAGAGGGAACAATATCAGCTTAACGAGGGTCCTGTCCTCACTGTGGCCCTCCATACTTTCAAGGTAAAAAAAAACTCACCAAACTCTGATTCCTTTATTCGTTCTAAGAGTCAACTTGTTGCAAACAGTGGCACCATGCACTACAGTTTAAGAATCTATTTCTCACTGATGTTCGATGCAAAGAATCAATAAGGAAAGTGTGGTCCTTCCTTGCTTTCTTGGTGCTGTGTCTCTCCTGGCATCAGGCACTGTCCTGGGGGATGTGAGCTTGCCACAACTCTGCTATTCTTAGCAAAAAACTCAGAGCAATAACCCTTCAAGACACAGACATTTCGCTCACGACTGTAGGATTAATTAAGTGTGCTTTCACCCAAGGAAGAGAGGAAAAATTTTTAAGAAGGATCCACTCACAAACGTAACGCATAATTCACATATTTTGAACAGCAGCAGGAAAAGAAGGAAAAGACCTGTATTTATAAGAAACTACAACAGAAGTCTTTGCATGGTATGAAAAACTCGGTACTTTAGCTTATCAGTTTGGTTTTTAAAAAATTCTTTATAGTAAAGAATATAAACTTCACCCATTTACAATATTGGCTATTATATTTAACTGGCCTCTTAAAATTCACCTGTCTCATTATCTAAAATCAGTGTTCAGGATGGAAGGCAGGACACTCACCTTCAAGGAGTAGTAGAAGGAGCCCCATTCCTCTTCCTCCACTTCCTGGAGAGTTGTGGGGAAGCAGGCGGCTGTGGAAGAATCCAGAGTCTGCATGGTCCCGTTGGAGTTGGGGCTGCCCTCTGTGAGGTTGGCCGGCATGGCTCAGGAGGAGCCGAGCCTCTGGCTGTCCCTGCTCCCACAGCCAGGAGAGAGCGCCGGGCAGCAGCTGCACCTCCTCTGCCTCCCAAGGCTTCCGGCTGGAGCTCGGCTGAGCAGAGGCACAAGCCCTCCTAAGCCCACCTCATTGAAGAGCTCTGCCTGACGACAGGGAGAATCCACGTGCTGCTCTCTCCTCAGCAGCTACGATCCAGGAGCTGGAACAGCCTCATCACCCCACAGTTCCGCCCAGGGCCCCGGCTTCACCCCAGGAGCAGGTCAGAGCCCCCCTGTAGCCACCCACGTGGCTCCCCGGACAGCCCTCCATGCCCAGTCGAGCTTTCTCTAACTTCCAGAGTGGACCCTTCCCACCTACCCTTCCTTCAAGTTTCAATGACAGAGGAATTTGGACTAATCAGCAGGTTGATTAATTCAGATCATGTATGCACTTCAGAAATCCCGACATAATTATGCATTTGTTTCAGCTCAGGTGGCCTTCTGAGTTAGAACCCTCATCCAGCCATTTACTTAGTAGAGTGCAAAGTATTTCGGTAAGCATGGGCTAGTAGCACAGTTGCATTTCATACTCATAGTTCAACTCTAGGTTTGCACAGGGCAGTTCTCTGAAAAGTCTGGGATCTGTGTTTGTCAATAGGCCACGGTCCCTTGCGACGACTGGGACTGGTGCCTGGATGGCGGTACTTAGACTGTAACGTACACCGATTTGCACCGAATCCCAAATGCCGATCGAGGCATGAAGTTAGCATGAGGAAGGGGTAGCGGGCCAGGTGTAAAACAACAGGATTGAAACTAAGCACAATACTGGTTACTTTCACTGAAAATGCTCTGTGGGCCTAGTATGCACGGCCACTGGTTAATGACACCTGGCCTAGGAGGTTTCGTGATGATCATAAAAGACTGTAGCCCATGAAGTTTCCTGGGGAAGCTTTAGCGTAGCCCATGCAGCCCAGGAAGCGTACAGCATGCTAGAGATGAGACGCTCTTAGGTCTGAATGAAGGGGCAGCAAACAGGAGGGATTTGCACAGAAAAAATATGTAAGCCGTGGGCTCTTAGAGAAAGGGTCAGAACCGGAGGACAACCCAATAGCAAAATGAGCAAAAAACATTTCGACTGGCAAATGATCATGAAAAGATACTCAACCATGTTAGAAATTAAGGAAAAGCAACTTAAAACAATAGGAGAGACGTTCTACCTATTGTGTAGTGAAAACTAGGGTGCGCTTATCCCAAGGGTTGACAGGGAAGGGAAGGAATGGGTATACTTTTTCACTTCTGATATGTGAGTTTGTCGAAATGGTCACTTTGAAGAGCGATTTGGGAGGATCTAGTAAAGATGAAATTACCTGTCCTATACTGCATAATTTCATTTCCTGATGCTGCTAATTTTCTGTCTCTTTATCTGGGTTACTTGCGTGTGTTTGATTTAGGAAAATGCATTGTACCACACACTTAAAAATATATGCACTTTTTTATGGGTCTGTTTTACTTCAATACGAATTTATAAAACAAAATCCGGGAGAAAATTCTGGAGAGAGCAGACATAGTCATAGTGTGGTGAGGGTGGAGAAAGAAATTTGTAGATGCCACGGATAGGAAATAGGTGGAGAGAGAGCTTTCTAGATGTGTCGTGTTCTCTCCACTCATGGTCTAGGTGGGTCATTTCTCCATCTGTGGCTGCGCAAGAGAAACATTTATGGATATGTACAAAGAGACCTGCAGAAAGTCACCTTTGCAACATTGTTTAGAAACAAATCAGAAGCAACTCAAATATTCATGGTGACAAAAATGAAAGAGAAGCCCCAAACTAGAAACTACCCACATACCCATCAACAGTAGACAGGATAAATAAATTTCCATGTGGTCACACAATGAAATAGTATACATCCATGAGAAAGAGTAATCCGAGGCAAATATAACATCATGGATAAAACTCACAGGTAGTATTAAACAAAATAATACATGTTTTTCATTTATATGATGTATAACTATGTGTGTATATATGTATATACATACATATGTATTTACAGTAGAATACTATACAGCAATGAAAAGAAATGGTTCCAGAGAAGATGGCAAACTAATGAATTGACGATTAATTTTATGTTATCAATTTGACTGGGCAGCAAGGTGCCCAGACATTTGGTCAAATATTATTCTCTGTGTGTCCATGAGGATGTCTTTGGATGAGACGAACTTTTGAATTAGACTGAGTAAAGCAGATCGCCTCCCCTATGTGGGTGGTCGTCAGCCCATCAGTTGAAAGCCTGCATCGAACAAAAAGCCTGATCTTCCCACAAATAAAGGGAACTCCTGCCTGACTGCTTTGAGCTGGAACATTGGTCTTTTCAGGCCTTTGAACTTGAACTAAACATCAACACTTCCTGGGTCTCAAGCCTGACAGGTTTTGGACTAGAACTACACATCACTGGTTCTCCAGCTTGCTGAGATTTCTCAGCCTCTGTGATCACATGAATCAATTTCTTATAATAAATTATCTATCTATCAATCTATGTATCTATCTATGTATCTATCTGTGTATCCGTGTATCTATCTATGTATCTATTATTGTATCTATCTATGTATCTATCTATGTATCTATGTATGTATGTATGTATGTATGTATGTATGTATGTATGTATCTATCTATCTATCTATCTATCTATCTATCTATCTATCTATCTATCTATCTCTATCTATCTATTCATCACCTATCACCCATCCATCTGCCATCACCATCCATCCATCCATCCATCCATTCATCCATCCATCTTATTAGTTATGTTGTCTCTGGAGAACTCCAATACATGGCTTCTAGCTCCTCCCCTGAATTTGCCCCTAAAGATTCCACAAAAATGAGAGGGGCATTGATGGATTACAGGACTTAGAGCGAAACCGTGGGACACCCACTAGGAAGGCTTAAATCATGAAGATGAGAAACGCCGCGTACTGGTTAGGAAGTGTGGGATGTAGAACTGTCATGACTGCTGGGGTGTATGGGTCACGCGCCTTGGGAACTTTCTTGCCAGTCTTATCTAAAGCCAAGCACGTGCATATTCCACGATCCAGCAGATTCACTGCTAAGAAAATACCCAACGCAAATGAGTACTTATGTTAACCAAACGATGTAAAGATAAATAGAGCACTTCTGTTTGTAATGGCCCCTAACTGACAGCTGCCTAAGTACTCATCAACAGTAAAGTGGATAAAGAAATCATGGCATATTCAGACAATGGAAAATGTACACTAATGAGAAAGGATGACCTACCATTATAGGTAACAACATGCATAAATCTCACAGTCATCAATTTTGAATTATAATGGAGTTAGACACAAAAGAATGCATACTGTCTGATTTTATTTATATAAAGTAAGAGCTAAGAAACCCTTAGGTGGATAGTGACTGGAATAGGCTTAAATTTACTATTATTTGTTTAGATTTTGCTGTTCTGCACCTGTTTCACATTTGCTATATCCTTTCAATTCGAGGTCTCAAAACTCTAAGTTCCCTATGGAGACTTGGGGCTGTCTCAAAGCCCTCTATGTTACACGTTCACTGTTCACCGGGATGGGTTCTCAACCCTAGCTGCACCCTGGAATAACCTGGGGTGCTTTCAAAAATACGAGAGCTTAGGGGTTGCCCCCAAATCTTCTGATTAGATTGTTCTGAAGCACAGCCTGAGCACTGGGATTTTTTTTGACGCTCCCCCAGGTGATTCTAATGTGCATCCAAAGAAGAGAAACCGTGTCCTAGGAGAACAGCAATCTCTAGTTCCCTATTCCCAGTTTGCAATTTCTGCCTGCGGCCATCATTCTGGGGTCACCGTCCTCCTTGCCTGGCCCTGAGGGCTGCTTCTGGCACCGCTGGGACCCTCAGCGACCCCAGCATCTGTCCTGGGCTCTACTTTATCAAGACCTAGTTTGAGTCACTGGGCACCCGTAGTCTCAGCAGAGCGGAGAGTGGGAGGGAACTTTTCCATTTCTTCATTTGTAGGCCACCAGAGTTTCTTCTCTCTTCCTCCGCAACGGAAAGTCATAGTTGACCTCCCCTGGAGACCCTCAGACAAGCGATTGGATCGCCTTTCTAGGACTATTCAACTAGAGCCTGGAAGAAGAATCCCCAGGTAAGGAAGAGGGTATGGATTATAAGGTCCAACACCGCCTGTTAGATTTTTTCGGTTTTTAGAACTCATTCTGCTTTCCTGACCTCCGGGAGGTGAGTATCTCAGGTTAGTTCTTGTACCTGACAGGAAGAGATCCTGGACTTTACCGAGACCTGGAGATATCTAAAGCGACATTCACGCAAACTGCTCTCAAGGTCCTTTATGAGGCAGTGTTTGCTCTTCCTGCTTCTGGGGACCACTCGGGCTGTGGGGCTTTGGAAAGAGGTGATGTCTGGGAGTTTCACCTTTTATCTTTGTTTCCACCTGTGTCCCTGTGACATGCCCAGGGCTCCTCTTCTCGGACACTTCTGCCCCTTCTTGATGTATCAGCCAAGCGTTTAGGTGGGTTAAAGGCTCCTCACATCAGCCAGTGGCAGCCAATGAACTTCTCTTACTACCTGGTCGCTCTTCCATTTCTAGTAGCTATGGAGATGTGAGCAGTGTTCCCACACTGATGGAGAATCTAAAGCCTCAGCTGAAACAAATGCCCTCTGTAGCTGGGATCAGGGACCACACGGAATCGGACTGGCTCTGTTTCCAGCTGGCCTTTCATTGACAGAGGCAGGGAAAGATGGGGAGTTTCCCGAAATCCCAGGCGCCGACAGGCATTATACTTGATGGAAATCTATGGTAACTTGTTGGCCACAGCTGACTGTGGGCTATTACCAGAGGTCAACGGAGAGACAGCTGGAAGCTGACTCAGCTCCCACAGGGCCTTCTGCCCGTGGCCCTTTTCCTCCATAGCAGTGACTAGTGGCCAGCCAGCTCTGTAGGCTTGACAGGGGAAAGGGGAAGCCCTTGACCTATACTTAATGGCGTTTTATAAGTATTTTAAAGAAGGGAACACACACATTTATTTTGAAATATTGTCTTGACATCGTTTGATCATTATGAAGAAGCAGGATTTTCTTGGTTTTGTTTCGAAGCCTTTCTGTATTCTTTGCCCTCCACTCTCGGCCTCTCCTCTTTCTAGATGAAGGTCGCCTTTCCCAGGTTACTGGCTCCCTCTCTTCATCTCGACTCTGAAAACCTTTGCTCAGAATCAGTCTCATGTCAGCCACATAACCCTTGGAGTTATCAAATCTTAACCTTCCTAGAATGGGAAGTTTTGTCCTTGGGATAGGAATTTGGACTTCAGCAAACAGAAGAACGGAGAGGTTTGGAAGAAAGATGCTCCAGGTTTCGTGAATTCTCCCTCGCTTTCTGTGTCAAACATTTATTATGGGAGCCCTGGCTGCAATATTTATATCTTTGAACAAATATATCGTTTTTCTGTAATGCAAAAAGGGGAAAGTCTATAAGCTTTGGGATAAAATTTGTAGGCACAATATTTAAACTCGTTTCATATATATATAATATATATAATATATATATATTAATGGCTATCGGGGTCCATCTATCTCAATGCGGACTGCCATTCTGCCTCACTGCAGTCTGAAAGTGCAAAGGTTTCTCACTAGTCCCGTGTAAGTGAGGTAGAGCGTTCTGGAACTCTGGGGTATTTGCTGATCTTCCCAGAACCCATTTAATATTTGAAATTTTCATGTATTAGCTGCGACCTGGGCTGTCGGTGTGATCCGGACATGAGGTTGGCTCTGTGACCTCCTTTCTATGAGTCCACGGACACCCTCAAACCTGTCTTTCCTGTTAACTGGGATGGTGATAGTGCCTGCACTTTGGGGGTGTTGGAGAATTCAATGATTTAATGCTTCTCTATTGATGCGAATGTCTTCGTTTTTCTATGTCCTTACAGTTATGACTACTTGTTTTTACATGTCTAAACTTTTCTGGGTTCTTTAGTCTCCAAATTCCTGAAGGGCAGAAACTGCAAACCTCCACGCCCGCCCTTTTTTTGTATCTTCTGACAACGTTGAACTTTATTCCTCGGCCCTGTGGTCCTGGAAAAACAGGCAAGTTAGCCATTTCTTTGTGCTCCAGAAACCACAGTTCTCCGTTCAACTCAGATCCAACTCATGGCTGCCCCCTTGCGGGTCATCCACACCTACCACGAGACCAGACACAGACCCTCCAATTCCCTTTCTCTGCCTCGTAAATGTTTAGCTAAACTCTGTAGTCCCCACCAATGAGAACAAAACATCAGTTTAACCCATTTTGGTTAAGATGCCATCCTTCCCCCAGGCTGAACTTTGGTCCCCTCAGCCTGAGTCAGTTTACAGTTTTCACCGGAATAGGCCGGCTGCTTGGGCAAACATTCTCCCCTCCAGTATCCGACTGTGCCACCCCATTCGTCCCTCTTCCTGACACCTGCTTTTGTCCAGCCTCATCACCCGCTTTCTGCCTAACCCTGGAGATGTTTGCAGAGATCCTGGTGGGAACATTCCCCCCACTGCAATGGGGCCTTTCCTCCTCCTGCGACAATCCTTTCAAAGTCTCTTCTTACTGAGGTCTCAAGCTATTTGTGACACCTCCAAACTGTTCAAAGACTCGTGTAGTACTGAATTGAAAAGTGGTATTGGCCATAAAAAATCTATTTAAGCAATTGTGGTATGAGGAATATAGGATGTCAGGTGCTGGCGGGGAGCTCATGGTTCGGTGGGAGAGGACGGAAACGCTCCAGGTTAAAATTAACTGAAAAGCCAAAGAAAGGTGACCCAGGCAGAGTGATTAAGCTCCAAGTAGACAGTCAAGAGAATTAATATTCTGAGATCAGAGGAAGCAAAGATCGTAGTTTTGAGGTTTAAACGTAGGTTTTGGTGTTTTTGATTACTTCGGATGAAGCATACGACCTTTCTTTTTCTACCAGCGTGAAGAACAGTGAATAAGTGTGGGCTTAGGACAGAGAAAACTAAGTTTCTCTGGCAGATTTTGTTTCCCCGATGCCAGGATTTGCCACTGCCCGCAGCAACTAGCTTCTAACTTTAAGGTGCTAATAGATACTCTACTCCCAGGAATTTTCTCTCCAAGGAATGAGTGGCAGCCTAAGTTTGCCAAGGTCATGATGCTGCACCTGTTACCTAGGGAAGAGGTATCACAGCTGCAGCACTTGGATGGTTACTAAGAGCCTCTTTCAGAATCTACATAAATGTGGAGGGGGAGAGGAGTTTTAATTATGTAGGTAGGAGTAGGAAAGGATGTGGGGAAAATTCCACCTGATCACTGTGCTGGGGGCTTGACTGATGTCACAACATTTAATTCTCAGAATATTAGTTCTAAGTGGGTGCAAGTTCCCCCATTTTAAAGGTGTAAAGGAGAGCTTTTCAAGTAAAGAAACGGAATCAGAAACCATCATTGACTCCTCAGGGTTAAGTTTCCCTGTTTTTTTTTTTTTTTTTTTTTTTTCCCCATTTGGCCCTGCATTCTGATGTGGTGCTGAGGGTTTTAAATCATTAGTATGAAATAATAGTAGCCTCTGAGAGAAAATTGCTTTGAAGGCGGGCAGAAATCCTTGGGATCCTGGAGAAAAAGATAAATGCAGTATTATACCTGGTAATTGTTTGCTCTAATAGGTACAAGAGGTTACGCATGTTAGTGACTTAAGAGAGGTATTCGCTAAAGAAATAGATTGCAATATTTTACTTCAAAGAGGACACAGGGAGAAATACGATTTAGCAGTCCATGCTTTTAGGGTTGTATTTTTGTAGTGTTAACAGTAATACTTGCCTACTCTAAATACCTGAACAAGCAACGGCACAGGTCATATTCACTGTTAATGTATCCTCAGTCCCCAAATGAGGTCATCCTCTACGCTTGCCTTTGCATTCTGCTTTCTAAGTTCACGTATTGTAGGCTTTTGTATCGATAAACATAATGGTTATTTCTAGTGCTTTTCTGTAATGCTAACACGTAATGTTGCCACGATTTATTCAGTCGCCCCCATATTAATTGAGATCTAACTTGTGTCCGATTTTTCAACAACTGTGCACTAAACAATCATCTTTGAGTACTTGTCTGATAATTTTCTCAAAAGATTTTCTGGAGGTACTATTACTGCTGCTGCCGCTTCATCTAGTCCTTCTGTCTTAATTTTGCTGTTGCTTAATTGAACGTTTGAATGAAATGCTTAACATTTACCTTCATTTTCAAGTTTAAGGCAATGAATTTCCCTCTGAATATGCTTTTAGCAATGTCATCTAGATTCTGATACTTATTATTCTTATTTTCATTGTGTCCTATAATACATGTTGTGTATTTTGATTTCTTCTTGGATGAAAGAAGTATTTGTGAGACATTTCCAAATGCTGATATTTTTATTCAATCCATGATGTCATTAGTGACCCTGGCTCCTGTGCCTTCCTGCTCTGGCATCTTTGGTGAATGGCTTTCATCCTTAAGGTCAGCAAATGGTTGTAAGATGTATACTCCAGTTCCACCGTGTTTGCATTCTGGCCACTGGAAGTGGGAAAAGCACAAAGGACACTCAGCTCTTTTTAAAGAATCTTTCCTAGAACCCTCACCTTCTATTACCATTTCATTGGTTATATGGCCTCTGTGATTTGCAAGGGAAGTTGGGAATATTGTCATGCCCCATAAATGCGAGTTTTTTTTAAGTAAGTCAGTGAAGCAGGGGTGTTGGAATTGGCAGGTATCAGTCTCTGACGTATATGTCTTTATTCTTATATCTTTTTCTCATCTTTTTTCTTTCTTAGTCATTGGCTCTAGGTAGGTAGATTATATTTATTTATTGTTCAATATTGGAGATCTTTCTTTTAATGAGACAATGGTTTAACCGTTTATATTTATTATTAAACATTTTGTGGACAGTCTTTGTATATTCTTCCTGATTCTTACCTCTGTTTTTGCTTTTTACTATTATTTTAAATATTTTCTTTAGTTTTTAGGTTATCTTTACATTTTTCTTTATGTTCTCTGTTTTAAGATTTTCTTTAACTTTTTTCTTCTGTAATATGAAAAATATACAAATATTTTTTCTACTTATATGTATCGTTGTATCTTTAAATAATTTGACTAAATCTCAGTTTGTTAATATGTTGACACTGGTAATGAGACATTATTTATTGAGTTTCCCTTGTGAAAAAGGAGAAAAGCTGCTCATATACATTTTCTCTCACTCTGCTCCAACCATCTCTTCACAAATTTTTTAACTGGTAGACACTGGAATTGTTGATGCAATCGAAAAGTTAAATATGGTCATTGTCTTTCAAGAAATATAACATCCATATTTTGTCCAGACACAATATTTGCCAGATCGATTTATATATAATTTGATTTTAAAATGGATTTATTACCCCCCTGTCAACACATCACAGGTGCTCAATCTATGTGAGAATTGACACCAAATCATTGGAGCACTCGGTATGCTCCCAGAATTGAGAAGGAGGACCCCTCAAAGTCAGAGGAAGTTAGGGGTGACTCACAGAAGTGCCACCCGTTGCAGATGTACGTTGGAGAATCGATAGGGATGACACAGAGAAGGCACAATGGATGCAGGGAGAATTAGAGAAAACTGTGAAGATAAGAACTTGAAAATGATATTAGGAGAAAAGTAGATACTTCTGGCTGTAAGTAGAGAAAGGTGAGACTTAAAACTAAACTGTTGGCAGATTTTGGAGAGTTATGAGTTACAGGCTAAGGAATCTTACTTCACTCGATTCTATACAAAAAGGAAAGCATTGGAGGTCTTTGAGCAAGAAAGTGATATGATGCCATCCTGATTTACTAGAGGGAAGCCTTTCTTTTCTTCATCATCATATTTAAAGACAGGATTCTAATTGATAATTGATGGTTAAGAAATAGATGTTGATTGGCTTGTTCTCAGGAGCAACTTTTGGCCTTATGTCAACATATTGGTAATATTGGTTTATCAAGTTTAGTTACTGAGTGCTACAAAGACAAAAACTGATTATTCCAAAAGTCTAAAACAAAACAGGGCTTCCTCCTATGCAGATTGGCTGTATTGTTTTGTTGAAAGAATTTGGATATACTATTGATATTGGAGGTGACCTGTACTTGGGGGACTCTGAAATCAGATTAGCTAGTTCAAATCCCAGCCCTGTCATTCTTTGTTGTGTGGTCTGGGGAAGCTAGTATTTTTGACTTTGTTTCTTAATATGTAAAACAGAGATGATACTAGTATGTGTCTTTCCATATAAAGCACATTAATAGGTCCTTGTGATACATGTTAATTATTAATGGTAATTGTTCAACTCAATTTGTAAATATTTTTTACTCCATTAACCCTCCTTTAGTGAAAGTCTCACTTGCAATGACCCTTGATGTAATCTGGTTGAAAAAGAAGAAACCTGCATTTATCTGTTATGCATTAAGTAACATCTTCCCCACACCTCTTTATTAAAAACAGAACCTGCTGGGAACTGTGCCAGGAAGTTTATCTATGTTATTTATCATCCGCATTTTGCCGATGAGGAAACTGAAGCCCAAGGAGAATTTTAAGAAGTGAACCTAAAATCACATTCACCTACCTAGTTAAGAGATAAAATTCCAACCCAGATCTGTGCAATACCAAAACTTGAATTATTTCCACCTAGGACATAATGGAAAACATTGTGTGCGGGAGGTTAGGAGGTCTGGGTACTATTCTGTGCACCAGTCCTTGATAACTCTGTAATTTTGTGAAATTATTTAATCTCTCTTATACCATTTGTAAAAATGGATATATTATCTGTTCCAGAGCTGATGTGAGATTTAAATGAGATAATAAATGTAAAAGTGTACAAGCATTCTAGTGCAAGACAACTGAATGATATTTCAGTGAATAAAATAGAAGATATCATCATCATCATCATGATCGTCATCTATAATCATCATCATAGATTAATAAAGGGAGTAAAATTTCAAGAGAAAGTGGGAGTCACGTGTGAGCCTTGTACCAGGCATTTCCCATCTCAGCTTCATATTTTTCCTTGAAAAATTAAAAGATAGAGGAATTTATGTATTAACACAGATCAGGACACAAAAGGATTTCTGTGGAAAGTTAAGACAGGCAAGACTTTTGAAAGAAATAAATACCATTGAAATAAAATGTTTACCGATAATTTGGATGAAATTAGTTTCTTTACACAGTTGACATCTGATCAACCACATCGGTTAAACCTTCAAATTAAAAAAAAAATTTATTTTGTGAATCATAAGATGGAATGTGTCATATGAAGCAAACATATGATGAAAATTAATTTGAGCTGCTTAGAACATTTTGAAAAATTAAAAATTTATAAACATAGAACATAATCATATATCTGTTGTCGTTAAAGACATATATTGCCCAGACAAGAATTCATTAACCTTTATTTTTTTTTCCACTTATTTACTTATAATGAGACATTAATCATTAACCATTTGTGACCATTTTCTAGGTCTATATTGTCTCATGTTGTCCATTTGAATTAAAATATCTTTTGAAAGGGAATGAGTCAAATAGTGCATATATATTTAGTATCCATTTTAAAACATTCAGGAATTGAAAGGGCAATTTATGCTCTCAGAATAGTATTGGAACCATACAGTCATCTTTATTTTGAATTTGTCCTGTCAGGTCTCCAAGATCTCTTCTACTTTGAAACAGAGACAGTTGACTGGGAGTAGAGCAGACCTGTCACACACATGGAAATATTGCTGGTCATACGTTCACTATGCAAATGTATTAATAGAGGATATGTATAAAAAGATATAGTTTTTCCAATTTATAACTCCAGGTTTTGGGGGATTCTTATAACTGAGCCAGATGGCAAATGAATTCTCTAGTCAGGTCTAGAACTGAAAAGGAACAACAACAAAAAAGAATGTAACTATATTTTGAAGATCGATTGTCCACTTTGCTTCTAAGAAACTTATGCTAAGAAAACTTCAACAAAGAAACAGTTTGTACCCTTTAAGATTTAAAAAGCAGGAACAGTCGTAGTCGTGTTTTCTTTGTCTACATGGGAGTTTTCAAAATGGAAACAGCACCTAATCAAAGCTTTGGGTATGTGGCCAGGAAGGTGACACACAGTCACAGACACTTAAAATTCTGCTAGAACAAACGATCACAACAACAGCATCGTGAAGGGTGGGATGATGACTATCACCAGCCTCCTAGCTTCAGGGCTAAGGAGTCTCCCGCACGGAAGTCCACAGCTTGACGGACAACCATTTATTACAGTGACGCAGGCACGTAAGAGCTGAGCAAACCGTGGGCGCTCTAGGCGGGAGCTAGCTCAGCACTTCCGTTAACTTCCTTTGACCTGCTTAGATGTTTCTGTGATTCCGGCACCGTCTTTCAAAATCTTTCAGCCTGTGCTCCAATCACTTTCTTTTCAATCCTTTAATTTTTACCTCTACCCAACAGAAGGAATGGCAAATAGTAACCATCTCCTTTATACAGTTGGAAGGAAAGCATGTTTTATTTTGAGGTCTTATGAATTAGAAGGAACAACAAGATGTAAACTCAATGTGCAGCTATGAGAAGACAGGATAGTCATGTTATTATAGTTTTTACAGTTTTGTACATGTGGCATATTTAGCAGATCCTTAAAAGGCTATAGAAGGAAGGAATAAGGCACTATGGCTGCACTCGAGAAGAATCTGGAGTATCATGGACAGGTGAATTAATCTGAGAACCATACAAGACATATTTAAATATAAAAATATACATGCTCATGTAGTAACCATGAATTTCTTATTTAGAGCAGATACTCTGCTGAGGCTTTTCATATACTATTTTTACCCTGATAATAACTCTATGAGGTACATAGTAGAAAGAAACCGTTGACCACCGAGACTGAATAATTTAAGTATGCGTATGTGGTAAGTGGAAAGTCAGGATTCAAACCCAGCTTTGTCTGACATAAAAGTTTCTGTCGCGAACCGTATGAGGACAGAGCATTTGCGGACGTGTTGCCTTCTCCTCTGTTTGTTGCTCCTCCCCGATTTCCTTGCTATCGGTCGTTATATTCAGCCCGATGGTGTCCCCTTAAGGACAGTAGCCCTGGCCTACCAAGACCATCTGCTCAGAAGCCTATGTCCCAGCATCACAGGGGCCTCCTGCAAGCCCCTGAGGTGTCACCCCAGTATCAGTCAGGCAGTGTCCTCTCTTCAGAGGCCTCCATCCCAGCTCCTTGGGACCCCTCCTTAAGTGCGCGAATTTTAATCATCCCAGTTTCTTCTCTTCGACCTCCCACCCTAGAGATAGTGGCTGCTTCTTGCAGTTACAACCTCCGTCACAGCTCAGTGTCCCTTATTTGCATTTTCCATTCTCCAATACCTAATTAACTTTAGTTTGTGTTAAATTATTTCTGTAAAAATAACTGGTGTGATTGCTGCCTCCTTACTGCTACTGGCTGAGACAAGCCTAGAGGAAGGATAACTGGTTATTGATGGAGAAATGAAAGGTTCTCCTTTTTCTATTTCAGATTGGCATCAGAATGATCCATTATAGATCCATATTCTAATACTCTCTGGTGTCTCTTCTTATAAGGACACTAATCCTATGGGTTAGGGCTCCAAATGTAGCCATGTGGGATTAAGTCTTCAGCATGTGACTTGGAGGGGCACAAGCATCTAGTTTTTAACAAATGGAGACTTTCAACCCAAGGACGTGTTATTTCCACTATAGAGTCATGTTTTCTCATCACGTATTTCAGAAAGGTCACCTAGAGGATTTTGCATTATGTTTCTGTTAAATTATTTATTTGGTATTTAATATATTTAGGTACTAAGTAGATTGGATTTTATTTACTTATTGCTAGTATTCTGTACAGTGCTTTTTAATTGCAAATTTTGCTGAATTCATTTATCAGTTCTAATAGTTATTTAGTTGGGTTGTTATAAGTTTTACAGGTATAACATGATACATGTGAAAACAAGGGTAATTTGTCTCTCCTTTTCTAATATATATTGCTCTCAATTTTTTTCCTTTTCTTGCTTTTTAGTAGGGTCAAAGATCTTATTGCATTGGCCAAAATACCCAGAACAACATTTAATAATTGAACTAGAGCGAAATATCTTTCACCATTCTTGATTTCCGTAGAGCAGCCTTTAGTATTCAACTCAAGTATGGTTGTTTACATCTTTTTATTGCTATTTTTCAAGGACCATTTCCTTATCTTTTTTTATAGTTACACATTCTTTGATTTGTTTATATGATGAATTGCCATAAGAGATTTGCTCATATCCAATTATGTTTTTATTTATGAAAGAAATAGTACAGGATTATTGTCCCAGTTTGCCCCTTTTCTCTAAACTCTATTCCCTGCCCTTATCCTACCTGTTACCTCTGGAAGTGATCTCGCAAGCCCCATGTCCTAGGCTCCTTTGCAAACAGAATTGCAGGTACATTTGGCTAGTGTGTCTCCACATCTACCGTGCCAAGTACTCAGTAGCTTTTTCATCTGAAAGTGGAAGCTTCTCTACATTTCAGGAATTTTTTTTCTATTATTTTAAAAATTATTTCTTTAATTCTCTTTTATATGTTCCTTTTCCAATTCCCGTTATGGGTGAGTAAAATATCCTGGTCCTAAAGATTATATCTACCTCGAGTATGTTCACCAATTCATCGTGATTCTTTTTTCCCTAGTTCTGAGAAAATTTCTTAAGCTTTTCATATAATTAACTGATTTCAGTGTTTAAAAATATACATTTCCATAGTCTCTATTATATTTTCATCTAAATTATGTTGATCATTTGAAGATAATTATTTCTTATCCCAGATTTTTAACTTCTCATAGATATCAGTTTCTCTTGAATCTTTGAATATATAAACAGAAATTGTTAACATATATTTTTCCTTAACTTTCTCTTTGATGGAAAGCTTTTATTCTGATTTCTCAAAATGGCCTCTTTGTTTGGAACTATTGACTGTTTTCATTGATTTGCAGCTTTTTCTCTATTTACTCATTCTTCTGGAGAGATATTATATCTGTTTAGTTTCTATGTTAAGGGCCAACGGAGATTCAGTGAGGGAGTTTTAGATACCTGTTCAAATGTGTTGTTCCAGACAATGGGGCAAGGCAATGTTCGTGATGTTTGATTGTGAGGCAAGAGGTCGTGTTGCTCCGCAGTGCAGGAAGGTGTTCCAGTGGGAAGCGTTTACAGGCGACACAGCACCTCCCTGCCTGGCTTCTTTCCCTTCTGTCTGTGCAGGTGCAGACGGAAGTTATCTGTCACTGTTCCCCACTCTGAGTGGCGCTGGGAGCACACTAGAACAGGTGCCCAGACCCACCATTCCCCATGCTAAGGTGGCTCATGCATTCTCCTCAAAGCTGGCTGCCTGGACTGCCTCATCTTGCACAGTGGCTCAACGGGGCCCTCACCTCTGAGTCTCTCAAGACTCGGGCTGGGGAGTTGTGTTTCTGTCTGGAGGCTCTGGGGATGAATTGGCATCCGAGCTTACTCAGGCTGCTGGGTGAATCTGCTTCCTTGTGGTCATGAAACTGAGGTCCCCATTTCCTTACCGACTGGCAGTTGGGGGCAGATCTTCACTCCCAGAGGTGACCTGAGTCCATTCTCACATTTCCCATGCGGCCCCTCCAGCAATGGCATGCTAAGTCTCTCTCATGTTTCAAATCTCTCGCTTCCCCTTCCTCCATGCTCTCCTGACTCCAGCTGGAGAATTCTCTCTGCTTTTAAGGCCTCGTGTGATTGGATTGGCCCGCCTGGGTAATGCAGAGTAATCTCCTTATGTTAAGGTCCATAACCGTAACCACACTTGCAAAATCCATTTTGCCATGTACGTAACATACTCACAGGTCGAGGGATAAGAACCCAGACCTTTGTGGGGGCCTCCTGACTGCCACAGCTCTGTTTCCCCTTGTCCTCATCGGGTGAAGAGGTGATGTCACTTCCCATGATAACAAAGGCTCCATGTGTTGTGAACCTCCTAGGCTGGGCTAAGTGCCCTAACTTCAGCATGTCACTGAATTCCTGCAATAATTTTGGAAGTTAGGTGTACTCAGTTCCTTATTAACCAATCGGAAATAAAGGCTCCAATGATGAGACTAATAAACAACTAGGTTATTTTAATAATAATAATAAATATTAATAATAATAATAGTAATAGATAATGCTGTGGGTGCCAGGGAAGAAACGCCCTTGGGTTGGCATAAACCCTAAGAGTGGCTGATCTAATGTGGTTTGTGAGAGCACAATGTGATGGAAAGTCCAGCACGACCTTTGACTAATGAGAGGACATCCATTCACAGCTAGGAAGACAACAGCACCAGTCAGCGATGCAAAGCCAGAATTAGGGGACTGAGCAAGACGTCATAAGGGGGCTAAGTGAGGGAGAAGGAGGGTTCAAGTCACAGGCGAAGGCACTTCAGCACCGAGCCGTCTGTGAACAGAGGCTATGTGTCAGAGTGTGCCCTTCACAGCGCCTAGAAAGGGGTGGTGGTGAGGGATGGGAGCCGAAGCTTAAAGGCTTAAAGCTTTGAAAGCTGCCCAGACCTTGTCTTCTCCTAGCACCTTCTGTGGAATCTTTTACCCATCACTTGAAGTAGCTAATAGGCAGCCTGTAGCTGATATGAAGCTTTCCCATGGGACGACCCCAGGGACGCTATAAAAATAGTAAAGGTAAACCATTCCTTAACTAGTTAAGGGGAAACATAAAAAATAATATACACAGACACACAAGAAGGCACAAACCCCTCTGGGCAGCTTCTTGAAACAATCAGTGAAAATACTCTGGCTCCACTAGATAGCTTTCCCCATCAAGTGGGATCTTTTTGCCATGAGAGTTTCTCTCCTTTTTTCTTCTTTATTAAATATACTGAAGTGACATTGGTTAATAAAATTGTATAGGTTTCAAGTAAACAATTCAATAATACATCATATGTATATTTCACTGTGTGTTCACCACCCAAAGTTAAATTTCCCTCTGTTACCATGTATTTGACCCCCTTCACCCCCCGCCCCCACCCCCGGCTTCCCTTCAGAAGAACAGGAGTGGCACCCCAGGCCGAGTCTCAGAGGAAGCCGTACATGGTCCCTAAGAGGCACAGAAAACTCCCATCTCTGCAGGGCATGAATCTCCTAGAGGTAAAAATAGCAAATAGGAATTTAAATCCTAGAATTCCATGTTGGGATCTTACTTTAAGCAATTAGTCAGAGAGAAAAATTAATTCTGCTGTTTATCTTCCTAATCAGCAGAGTGACTCTCATCGAGATTGTTAAATAACATATTTTCAAATGAACTAATTAAAGAGAGAGACTCAGCTGCTCCCTCCCCCACCTTCTGCAGCGAGGCAGTAGGGAACAAAATGAAGACTCTTGACGGTGGTAACCCATTTTTCTTGTTGTGTGTCATTTATTTCCATGGAACCAGCCCAGTTCAAAGAACCAAGTGCTCCTTATGGAAGTCCCAGCACATCACAGGTGAGCTGAGTGATCGAGGACAAATCATATGCCAGCTGTAGCCTAAAATCTTTTATCTGTAAAAACCGGTCCTTCTCTTTCCCCCAGCCTGTTTAGGCAGTTTGCAGACATAAACACCAGCTCCATTACTCAGATGGAACTGGCGGAATTTAATATAAAACTCAGTACAGTGTGGGGCTTGATGATAACAGCTGACATACACAGCATAACTATTCCCCAAGAATTGTTCCAAGCCAGAAGTTTCAAACATTCTCATTTTGTGGCATTCACTGTGATAATAATTTTTCTTCATGGCACATCTGGGCCAAAAGAAATACCCATCAAATCCATTTATAATGTAGTTAGATCTCAGCAAGTTAATACATGTTTATGTCCTGGCAACTTCAGTAGTCATTTGAAAAAAAAAAAATGACATCTATAAATTAAAAGAAAAGAGAATGCTTTTATCTCATTCTTAAATGACATGATTACTGACAGTGAGGTAAGCGTGCCTGTTGAGCGCTGCACAAATTCTCAAATGCAGAAGTCAGATGAGATGCTGCCCATCTCGTTCCTTGCTCCACGGTGATCACATTTCTCTTGGAGATTTTAAGTGTCCCAACAATGCCCTAAGAGGTCAGCACAGTGCCCTGGGGCGCCTGGGCATGCCGAGTGGGAACTAAGAACTAAGAACTTCCAATGTGTGAACTCATCCGATCCTCATGACAGCCCTGTGCTTTGCTGTGTTACTATTCCCTTGAGGCAACAAGGTCACAGAGCGACTGCGGCCAAAACTTGAATCCAGGTATTTTGGCTCTAAAGTCGTTATGTGGCTCAAGCACACAGATTAGGGACCAGAGAAAGCTGGCTTCACCTCTTGGGATCTATGTGGACTTGTGCCAGCTAACGGATCCCTCCAGGCCTCAGTGTCCTTTTCTGATATAAGGGAATAATAAGAGTTGTCTTAAGGATTAAGTGGGACAACAGATTTGAAGATCTGGGCTTAGCGCCGTTGCTTAGATGACAAGTGAATGAACAAAACAAATAAAAAAAACTCATTGACACAGACAGCAGTATGGGGGTGGAGGGAGGCTGCAGAGGGTAAAGGGGGTTAATTATATGGCGATGGAAGGAAAGTAAACTTTGGGTGATATAATATCGTACACTTGAAACTTACATAATCTTATTAACCAATGCCACCCCCATAAATTTAATAATGAAAAAACTGGTACAATTTTGCAAAAGAAATTGTTTATCCACTATATTCTTTTTTTCTCCCCTTTTCCCATAAAAACTTTGTGAGATAGCAATCAGCTTTAAGAAACCAAAGCCCAGAGATCATTCAGAGGACATTGCAGTAAGCCCGTGGTTAATTGCTCCAAACCTAGCTCTTTGGGGAAAGGTCTCCCTGAGCATCATCTCTTTAAAACCCTCCTCAGGCCTTCAGAAGAGAGAGAAGCACTGAGCTGTAAGGGGGAGGGGTTTCCTATCAACTCATGGTAAGACTTTGAGAAATTAGTAAGTAAATATCAAATGCTTTGATTAAAAAGCTTTATTTTGCTGTTAATATAAAGAAAGGAAGAGTGAAAAAAGATTGTAGAGTCCTCCCTATCTGACAAAATAGAAACACTATATCAGTTGGTTCTGAGGTCTGCCTTTCATTTTCATAATAAATAAAAGGAAGGAAGAGAAAGAAAAATCTATAAAATAACACGTAAAGAACTTAGGGAGAAAAAAAACTGTCTTCTCCCCGCTACCAATTTCTTTCTGCTCCAAAGACTTTTTAATTCACGTCCCCAAATGTATAAAAACCATCTGACACAAGCGCCCGTCACCTCCTGCAGCCCGGGGTAGCATCTGCACAGCACATCCTGCCCGCAGAGCCTCGTCCCCATTTGTGGATCTTTCCTCACACGCGAGTGACAATATTCCGTTTCAGTCCGCAGTGGTTTTGTCAGTTGGGCACTTCTCTGTGGTACGCAGAATCGTTTAATAGGAGCCATCGTTTAATAGGAATCTTGAAATGAAGCCAGCCATGCGCTGAATCTCGCTCACTTCATTCTGCCGCGGAGAAGTTGCATGGACTGGTGAAGTGTCACTTTGGCGTCTCCATTTCCTCCCCTGTGATCCTGGGGTAACTGGTTCCCCGTCATTGTCACTGGGAGGATTACCTTTGGTAAACAATGGGTCTGCGGTCGACATCCTCTCAGAGGGCTTGACTGTCGACATTTTATCAATGTTTTCTCAACTCGAGAGTTTTGTTTCTACTTCCCCATCACCTCCACCCTCTGAGTGGAATATAGGAATTCCTGGGCTGTTTCCTTCAAGGATGCTTTTTTCTGCCATGAGCATTTATTTTTCTTATAAATATTTACTTTGTTTTCCCTAATACTAATACCTTACATTGGTTTCTGAGCTTATCTTAAAGCGTTTGCATGTCCTGTGATGTGCATAGAACATGCTCACTTGGCTCCTTTTCAATGCAAAGGAAAAATGGCCATCAGAGACCTGCTAGACTTATACAGACATTTGAGAGATAACAGAAAGGAAATTAATAAAGAAACCCAAATTATCTTTCAAAACAATTTCCCACACAGCAGATTTCCTCCTCAAGCCATCTTTTTACTCTTTTGAGAGAGATAATATTTAGTTTTGTCTTAGAGAATTTTCTCTGTTGCCTTTCCTTCTTCCCCCTGAGGAAGTAACCTCAGTGAAACTTCCATAATTTAATTCTTAGAAATAACTGGGGAAACTGGGGGCCTTGAACGCTGAGATTGACAGCAGGAGGAACGGTTGGAATGCTTATCAGCTAGCCTCTAACTTGAGAAGCCAAGTTAAGACTGGCAGGTGGGTCCAGTTTCAGTGATTTAAATACAGAGAGGAACCTGCAGTTAGGATATTTGGCCAAGATGGTGGCTGTAGTGGTTCATGGGTGGCGGTGTGGTATGTACTCTAATAATACAAATTATATCGCCGATAAAACAATAATAATGTTTATTCAAAGCTCAATATATAGGTACTGTTTTCGATACTTCTTATGGGACCATTTCATTTAAACGTTGTTCAACAGTAGAAAGGAGGCATAATAATAATTTTCACTTTATGGATAAGGATATCGGGGCTTAGGGAAATTAAAAATTTGTTCAAGATTACAGGGCCAGCATGGTTCTCAACCTCGATTTTACATCAATCCCAGAGATATTTGGAAAAACAAAAGTACAACAAAAACATTGGGGTAGAACCTAAGAATACAAATTTTAAAAACTCAGTGAGTTTAAGCTGCCATAATTTGCCTGAGGATCAAGGATTAACATCTCTAGACTACTCCTGATTTATTCTATTAGTACCAGCTAAACATTCTACTTTTAAAATGCTACCTCAGTTTTGATTAATTATACTATTTATCTGATCCAAGAATTGTCGATTTACTCTATAGGCTAATATAGTATTATGTTCAAAGAAACCAGTTTACAAATTCATCCATGTATTTCTTCCATAAATGATTATTGAGTGCCTACTGTGTACTTGGCTATCTTGGGGCTACAGAGATTAAAATCAAAACGAACAGTACAGCTGCCCAAGGGACTTCTGGGCTAGTGTGGGGAGCGTGAAAGAAGCTGAGAATGTGATATACGGAAATGTTGAACGGGGAACTTTCTCTAGGTTGCAGGCTTATTGACCCCATATTTTATGGCAGCCACGGAAGGCTTTGGGGAAAGGGGGATGAATGAAACGATCATTAGCTTGGAGCTCACATTCTAGCTGGAAGGATGACACGTGATAAATGCTCAAAATGCCCCATGATAAACCCTATAATTATGAACAAGAGCCATGCAACCCAGAGGAGAGAATGTCCGCCTCTACCTGAGGGAGTCGTTGAGGAAGTAGCTTTCAAAGCTGGGTCTTGGGAATGAACGCATTTGCCAGGTGGGTAAGAAGAGGCCAGGAAAGGCATGCCTTGCAGGGGTCTTGTATGCAGTGTCCCAGAATCATGACTTGGTCACGACTGCCCAGATTTTTTAAAGAAGTGGTAAGAAAGTCTTAGTTATAAGGCTTATGGTGTGTTGCCACCGCCAGTGGGGATGAATCTTTTACAACGGAATAGTAACAATGAACGGGTAATGTCTATTGGGTCTTCGTTATAAGCATTTTGTGATTATATCATTTACTATTCATGGCAACTCTGTAAAGTAGGTGCTATTTTTAGCCCCATTTTACAGGCTTGGAAATTGAGGCATAGAAAATCAAGTAACCTGTTCAATGTCTCATAAAGAACTAAAGCCAGGATTTGAACCCAGTTATGACTTCAGGGTCCAAATACTTTGCCACCATTATTATCACTGTTGTTAATGGTTGTATATTAACTGGCCTAAGGTGAGTGCATGTCAGGAACTGTGCTAATTGCTTTATGTACAGTGTCTCTCTTTAAAAATCCTATTGAACAGATGAAAAACTAAGGCCCCAAGATTACACCCCTGGTAAAGAGCACGGCCATGACCTGAATCAGGTCAGCCTTGTGCCAAAGCTTTTGCATGTAACCACCGCACAATTCTGTGTCTACTTAAAAAATTGCCAAGGCACCGGGGAGAAGCATGACCCAGTTTTCTGGGTTATATCTTGGACTAGGCATTGTGTGTAAAGAATAACCTGGTCCTTTAGTTTCCAGCAAGGCTTGTGGGAAAGAAAAGAAGAGTGTGCTTTTATCACACATTAATTGACTCGTCTATAATAATCTCATGCGGTTATTAAGACCTTCCTCTGCTCTCTGGAGTGACAGAGTGATAGGCAAGGGAGAGAAAGAGAAAGAAAGAAGCACCTTAGCATCCCTTCCCTGTGCACGTGTCTCTCCCACTGGGTCCCTGCCTGCCCCCCTCTAGTTTACCCCTGAATTAAGGTCTTGTCCTTATCCTTGGACGTTCAGGGGCAGTGGGTTGTCAGTGAGGTGACGTTCCCCTGGATGTGAGGATGTCTCCACAACCCCCTTTGGGGGGTTTTCAGAAGAGTCTATCGGGTTCCAGAACCACATTTTGTCCACACTCATGGTGAGCACAGTGCTTGCTGCGACGCATTGTGAGGACGATTGCTTGGCCCTCCGGAAGGAGAGTGTACCGATCCTTTCGTTACATCAGTAACTAGAGATTATAACATAGATGAAAGATGAATCTGTCAGTAGTACGTGGACTCTGGGTGAGACAGAAAGAGGGGCTCTCAGCTATTTCAATTGGAATTGAAGCGATCTTCCGTTTATCCTGTCTTGGCCAAACCCCACAGGCCCCAAACACTACTGATCTTTTTGTAGTTCAAAATTTTAAAAGGTGAGGTTAGTTCCATTTATTTTTATTTTCTTTCAAATGACAACTCTTTTTTGAGATAAGTGCCTGATTTCATTGTTTTTATAATTATGAAATGCTTAACGAATGCCGTGCCAAATGATTTTGGGGGTTATGCTTGCCAGGGTTGGGTCGCGCTCATGGCTTTGTGTTGTGGAAATGCGCATCATCCAACACATATGGCCCAGGGGAAACGCTGAGAAGCTCCGCCTGAGAAGAACCGGTTTAATGACATCGTCGGTGCTCCCTGCTGGCCTCCCTGGGTCCTGCCCTTATGGTGGCCAGCTCTTGTTACCCTTCTTCTAAGGGAGGGGTCCTGTTCCAGTATCCCCAGTCCCCAGCTGAGCTCCTCCCACGAACAGTCAAATCAGCCAGAAGCGAGCGACAACTCAGCTGAGCTAGATGGCGCCGGATGGTGCTGGATGGCGCTGGAGAGTGCGAGATCGTGCTGGATCTGAGAGCCTGGATTCTTTTGCTACAACACCGCGGGCTGCGGTTTGGCACAATCCCCCGGTCCGGGATTGCGCAGGCGCCTTGCCGAAGCCTGCCTCTGAGTTCCCCGTCCTTCCGCAGGCACCTCGTTAGTCCAGTTCTCTTGGCCTCTCCTCTGCCCCTTATTTCCTGATGTCAGCCTGTGTTCAACCCCAGACCTCAAAGGGGCTATAATCTCCCTGAGGTCAGGGAGCCCTTATTCTGCCTGTTCTGAACTCTTACTCTGTATCAGGTGATGTTGATGAGTAGGAAATACATGGACAAATATTGGCACAAATGACGTAAAAATTGAAATTAATTCTAAGCAATGACATCGAAGCACATCCTAAATTTGTCGTTACAAGAAGCTTTTCTGATATGTTGACTTCTGATAGTGTCAAATATGTGGGCCTCAGATATATCTGGACTTACTTAATATGGGCTCTTTTGCTTTGCTCTCAGCCATCGTGGTCATGGGCGGCCGAGGCTGACAGGCCCCCAGGCTGCATCCACAGCTGCAGCTTACCCAGTGCTGAGTCTGAAAGAACAATCTCATAACTTCTCTCAGCAGAGTGAAAAGCACACATTTGCAAGTTAGGCCTGGGCCTTGGTACACTGAAGTGGAACCAGCAGAAGAGGTCGCACATCCAGGAAACGGCTGGTTCTGGAGAAGCGGCCATCATGGGCTTTGGGCTTCCTTGTCCCAAGTTTCAGACTCAACGTAATCAGAACACTGGGGTTCCGACAGTGCTCTAAGGAACCCCCCATTCCTTTTCTGAGTTCCTGCTTTCCGTTCTTTTCACCTTGATGCAATGGTAAGGTCAACCTCAGAAAACAGCAGTTTTCTCAACGCGTAAAGGATATTTTCCAGTTCATGAGAAATGATGTTTTATTTACGTACGATGTAATTTGGTTGTATAATGGAGCATTTAAGCTTTGGCCTGTTCTCTTCGTTTTTGTAGTCCGCATAACAAGTATTTGAGGCCCCTTTTCGTAAGGCTGAGACATACTTGTCTCAGAGTTGTTTATACAGTATTTACAAAGATGCACACACTCACTTCCGACAAGAAGCTTTCAGGTGAAAGGCATGTGCTCGATAGGAAGCGGGGTCTTCTCCTGACACATCAGAAGTCGTGGTCCATGGGAAGAAAGACATGTAAGCAGCCCAGTGTGGGGCAGAATGTGACCAGGGCTGCTTTAACGACAAGAGGAAAAAGTGCTCTTTGGGGTCCCCGAACAAGGCAGCACACAGAAAAAGGAACCTTTATGCAATGGCAAGAGAGCGTGAGGAGACACCCAAGGAAAGCGGGTTCACTCAGAGCCTCCTAGAATTTCCGTGTGGAGGCATTGCAGAGGCCACCTTGGTCCATCACCCAGTCTTCAGCGACTCCCAACCACCAGTGTTTCTAACCCGAGAATGCCCCCCAACCTCCCTGACAGATGCTCGCCGATTTGAACCCTCAACGGTGGGACACTTACTTCTGACTTAGGCCGCCTTCGTTCCTTCACAAGCTCTGCCTTCCACCCACATGCTGCCAGCCTCCCTCGGTGACAGCCCGTCTCGTCCTGTCACTGCAGAGTGGCCCTTCAAGCATTTGAGGACACATATCACGGCTCCCATAAGTCTCCTCTTCTCTTTGTTTCTTCAGTAGCTCCCTGTACGACGATACTTTGATGTCCTCTGAACTGGTCGCAGTTCGTTCGAGGAGGCTGTTCATGAGTAGAATTCAGAACAGAACCTCGTCATGCAGCTACAGTCTACATGGGGTCAGCACACGCTGAGCTTTTGGTCTACCTTTTGCAGTCACCGTGTACTCCCAAGACTTACTTTCAACTGCGTTGGAAGCCACGGACAATTGCTGATTTCCACTGAACTTATAATTAAATAAGCACATGCCTGTCTGATGGAGAAAGGCTCCCAGCTGACACGGTGGTCCATGCTGGCCCCTGTTCCTACGTGCTGATATAGTAACCTCTGCTGCTTGTGCTCGGGCAGCCAAGCCGACCCTACCCACCGTCATCTCTACTCAGGGTTATTAGATCAGCGTACTATTTCTCTCCGTGTCTTAGTCATTCACAAAAATATTAACCAGAATGAAAATGAGAACAGAGCAAACCATTAAAGGCCTTGTTTTCGTTTTTGTTTTAAAAGTATATATTTTTTTTCTTTTTTTTTTCAAAGATAAGGACATAAGATGAATTGTCAGTCTGAGTACAGCAAATTTACTTTGAACATGTCCTTTTTACAATTTGTGACCTCTGTGATAGTAAGTGTCTGGATAATCTTTCAAAACAATTCATTTTCATCTACACTGTCATTCTGCTACTGTTTTAGTTTTTACTGCAAGAAAATAAAGGAGATAGGAATCTGGCATTTGGCGTATTTTGCTAACTGAATATTTATTAGGATAACCTCCAGCTGTTTTTCATTGGAAATTTTCTTATAGTATTTTCTATAATAACCTTTCATACAAAAAGGGAACATAAGTTCTTAATGGATTTTTGCATTTTGTTTCTTAATGAGACTAGAGAATAATTTTTAAGTTCCATTGAAAATGGGTTTCTTTCCCTCTTAAGGAGGTGTGTGAATAGCACTGTTGTACCAAACTAAAAATTCCCATAAACTCAGGTGCTGAAATCTTGATTTTTCCTTTGTGGATGAAGAGCTGACTTCCTACGTGATTTAAATCCTCAAAGGAAAGAGAACCCTGTCGTCTGCAGCACTCTTCAAACCAGAGGGGTCTCAGGCTTTAGCGTAATCAAGAACCATTTCAGAGGAAAGGATGTTCAGTTAGATAAGACCCATCCTGCGTCTCTCTCCTACCAGTCTCGTTATGCATCTGTCATCTGCACTTGAGAAGTGACAGGTAAACATAAGAATGCGAGAGGAACACCTGCTCTGTTCCAGTCTGGATTAGTCCTGTATCCCAGGGTTTCTCCAGTATCCCAGGGAAGAACTTCTCTACCGAAGGGGCTTCTTCTCCTCCTCCTCCCTCCACTGTACGGAAAGAAAGAGGTCTCCTTTTACCTTTTTCTAGAACTTTCTCTAGAACTTTCTTAAGAAATAAATTGCCCAGGTGTTTATTCCTGGTTAAGTGGTTTTGGAAGGGTTGAAGCCAGTAAGTTTACATACTCAACTTTGTAGGTCACAGAATGCTGTCCTTTTCTGCCACCAACCTTTCACCATGTCTCCACTCCTCCAAGTAAGCCTCTCAAAGGGCATAAGCCTTGGGAAAAGGGAGACGTGGTTGATGGAAACTACACCTTAAAAAATACAGTCATCTGTGGGAGCACGCGGGCAGAGCACAGGGAAGTTTTAGGGCAGTGAATATACTATGCATGATGTTATAATGGTGGATTCATGTGTCATTATACCCTTGATCAAACCCATAAAATTTACAACATCAGGAGTGAACCATAATGTAAACTATGGACTTTGGGTGATTATGATGTATCAGTACAAGTTCATCAGTGGTAACAAACATGCTCCCTGGTGAATGACCTTGGTAATGGGGGAAAATGTGCATGAGCAGGGCACAGAGTTTTTGGGAAATTGATGTGCATTTCCTCTCAATTTTGCTGTGAACCTAAAACTGCTCTTTGAAAAAAAATTTTTTTAAAGAGTGATATTCTTGTTCTTTTCTGAATTTCAGGACAAAAGCTATAAAATTTCGATTAATATTTTTTTGTGTGTTTTTTTTTTGGTAGGTATTCCTTATCAAATTAAGAAAGTTCTACACCCAGTTTACTAAGAGAGTTTATCATAATTTGTTGTTGTGTCATCAAATGCTTTTTCTGCATTTATTGAAATAATCATATTATGTTTCATCTTGTTGTTAATGTGTTTAATTACATTAATTTTTGGATATTAAATCAACATGCCATTTCTGAAATAAATCACATTTGTCACAAGGAATTATCATGTATAAATCCAAAAGGACTCGATGCTATTATTTTGTTTAGAATTTTTGCATGTATACTCATGAAAAAGATTGTTCGAAAATTTTATTTTCTAGTCATACATTTTTGAAAAAGTTTTAAGATCAAAACTATAAAAAGTCCAATAAAGGGCATATGAAATTGTTCTCTCTTTATTCTCTGGTAGAATCTGCATAAATTCATCTCCCTTAAAAATATTTAGAAGAATGTACTTGTAAAACCTTGTAGTTTTTGTAGAAATGTTTAATAATGGGTTCAATTCTCAAAAAGATATAAGAAACTATTCAGATTTTCTATTTTTTTGTATGTCTATTTTGTTATTTCTAAAGAACTGTTTCTTTTATATGAAGTGTCAAATTTATTGGTATAAAGTTGTTTTCCGTTTCATCTATGTAGCATTTGTAGAAATGTCTCCTTTTTCATTCCTAATAATGATAATTTGTGTCCTCTCTATTTTTTCTCTTCAGTCTTTCTAAGAGTTTTTCAATTTTATTATTCATTTTAAATAACTAGCTTTGACTTTGTTGATTTTCTGTAGTGTACTCTTTGTTTGTGTTTCATTGATTTCTGCTTTCATCTTTATTATTTCTTCTATTCTCATCCATTCAGTCTGGCTTGCTGCCTTTTTCCCCTTATTTGTTTGTTTCAGTTTGTTGAGATGCAACTTTAGAAGTTGATAGTTGAGTTTTCAACTTTTCTTCCCATTATTCTCTGCTGTAGCTGCATCCCCACCTTTTGCCATGTCATTTCTTTATTATTATTCAGTTCCATATTTTCTATTTTCCACTGCGATTTTCTCTTTGACCTATAGACTCCTTAGAAGTGTATGAATTGAGAAGTGTGATGAGTTCAACATTCTGTACCTGCAGTTTCAAAATAAAGCAAACATGCCCCTCCAAAATACTTTTTGACATGTGTCTTTGCGTACCTGTGTTAAACTTTTTAAGAGTTTCCTTAAATCGAATTTTTAAGTCAAAGATTATATGCATTTTTGGTATTAATATATATTTCCAGGCTGCTTCTGTCTTTGCTGTTTCAAAAAATTTTTCTTATGTAGTCTGAACCATTTATATTTTAGGCTGAATTTAGAGTGAGTTACGTTCTAAAAGAAACCCATGGGAATTTTTATTAGAATCACTTTCTAATAAAAAATAGCAATTTAGAATTACGTTAAATGAATAGCTTAATTTAATAGGGTAAGTGACCTATTGCCAATCCAAGGAAATACTCCATAAGCGTAAAAACCAAGGAAAATCATAAATGAAAACATTGAAATGTTAACAATGTTTTTTTTTCTTGAGTAATGAGGCTAAAGGTAATTTTTTCTTTCTGTATACTTTTCTGGGTTTTCTAAGTGTTCTTTAATATGCTCGTTTTATTTTTATAGTGAAAGCATTTATTTAAAAGATGAGCCATCCTGTAATAGGGCTGGGAGGGATCGCTATTCCCAAAACTTCTTTTTTTCCCCCTTTTTAATGAGAAGGGAGATTTGAGAACTACGTTTTAAATGTCAGAAGTTATTTATCAAAGTTGGTTGCAATGATTAGAGAAATAGAAATGTTGCTACTATAGTTTTAGGCAAGTTAAACTACTTTTCTTATTTATGAAGCAATGTCCCCAAACTAAATGTGTCTCATTATGTGGCACAGTCCCCGAGGACAGTGCTACCAAAGTGTTCTTAATGAAGCATGGCACAAGAATGGTCATTTTTCTTGCCCTAATATATTTAATGCTCAGAAATTCTCAGGAGGCAGGAAGGGATTCTTGCTAGGAGATGCCCACACATCTTGGCAGAGGATCGTACCATAGAGATCTGTGCTTCTCCAAAAGTAAAGAAGAAACTTGGGGTTTACCGTTATTTAATAACAGAAAAATATGTGTATGGAACATTCAGTTTGCTAGTTCTTTCCAAACCAGTGGGAGTATGCGATGAAGTCTGTGACATAATAGAATCAGGCATTAAGACAGCGTCACATCCGTGCATTTCGACTCCATCTAAACTCTATAGTTTGGGATCATAAAGGAGGGAAGAGCGAGTTGGGAGGGGAAGGGGAGACAGAAAACGAGAAAGCGCAAGGGCACGCGGTAGTGGGAATCCCAGCCAATCTCAGCGCTGCTCCGTGGTGTCTGAGAGATTGGAGGGAGGTGAGTCAGCTGTGTGAAAGGCATCTCCCACTACACTGTTCTGGAGAATTCTGCACGAAGCCATTATGGTTGAAGGTTAAAGGCTCTGAACTCCTTTAGCTGAGATGAGCAGAATATGAAATTAGCATAAATTTTGGGCTTTAACAAGCAAGGGTGTTGTTAAATCTTTGAGCTTTAATTCCTCTCTGGAATTTGATTAAGGGAGACGTTTTAATGATCAAATTCTCTGTGTAGCTGTCTGGTTGGCAATCTGTTCATTTGTTTTTATTTCAAAGCCTCTGATATGCTGACTGGACATAATTTGGCATGGGAAATAAAATAGCAAATTTTTAACTTTGGGAACTAAATGACCTTGGAGTTGTCCTAATTAATTAACCAATTTCTGAGCCTTATGGAGGCAAGTTATATCTTGCCCATCAGCAGCCTTACGGGGAAACACAAAGAAGCAGGTTCCCCACAGCCCTGAGGGAGCAGCCAAACCCCTAGTTGGCCAGAAGCTTAAGCTCAATGGACAAAAATAAAAATAAGCCAAGCAGTGTGAGAAGTGGGGCTGGCGCCTCTCTCTCCCTTCATGCAGAGGCACCTCTGTTAGTGTGGTGCTCCCGGGCTCTGGAGTAACTCATCCGACCGGTGAGTTCCACAGGGGAACCATGCTCAATCTCTTCCTCTTCCTCCTTTCTTGGGACGAGCTTCTCTGAGGAGCAACGCTCCCCTCTACTCCTTCACACTGTAATTCCCACCCTTTAGCGGGACCAAGAATCCACAGGAAGTTCAGGAGCTCTGCTCTTGCCCAGTATTGCTTGTCTCAGGACTGGTATGTGTTTTATTTGAATCACAATCTCTCATCCCTTCTTCCCTCCAAACTCTCTTGGGAAACAATCTTCCTGCAGAGAGCGTGAATGCTGTTACTCTCCTCCACGCTTCCTGTTGTAAAGGTGTCTACCCCTGCGGTCCAGGGAATCCCCTATTTGGAAGCTTGTTCAATCACAGATAGAAGCTCTGTTGTCCCGTCCTGCCTCTGGTCGCCATCTTTGGTAATAAGGCATTTTGCTTCCTCTTTCATTCATTTTCAGGTCGGGTGGATCTTTATTTTCACCTGGGTGTTGCAGAAGACTGCTTGGCCTGCGTGAACACAGGAGTCACGGTATTGATAACTTATTGTGTTTTATTCTTATGATTTGGGGCTTTCAGACAAGCATGGTAAGAAGGGACAGTTCTTGTTAATGTTACCGAAGAAAGAAAACAGACATTGTAGGTTTCAGAGCTATGGTTCAGTGACTTAATGCAAGTCCCCTCCTTAGCCCCATGAAAAGGATTGCCTCTAAATAATAGCCATTACAATCTTGTTTATAGCGTTGAGTGTAGCTTCTGCTCAATCAGCCTCTGTAAAGCTGGAGGGAGCCTATTGGAGGGGATTTTACTGCAGCACCAAACCTACTTACTCATCATTCTGCTAATGCAGAGTGCAATTAAAATATAGCTTTGCCTGTAAAGCCCACTTTAGTTTATCCCTCAGAATTTTGGGGAGGCATCCACTTGCTAAAGATTAATGCTCAAAACGAAGAGGACTAAATACTTGCACAATTTCAGCAGTCAAGAGGAATTGAATTCTGCCTTTGCTTGTTGGCTCCCAACTCCCCCCTGTGCTTTTTTGAGGCTGATGGTTTAGTTTCCAATTCATACAATATCAAGAAATGTTTTTAAAAACTAATATTTTGCTTTCAATAGTGCAGCACAGTGTCATAGGTAAGAACGGGACTTCGGAGTTAGATACCTGGGTTTGACTTTCAGCCCTATTACTCGCTAGCTTTATGACAGGACAATTGCTTATCCTTTACGTGTCTCTGTTTTCTCATGTGGGATATTTTGCCTCATAGGATTCAGCATTAAATAAATTAATGTTTATAGAGCTTTCAAAATAGTCCCTACATATAGTAAGGGCTGTGTGTTGATTAAATAAAATACATTGAAAAAGGAAATATTAACAATAGCAGCATGCTTAATAAATGAGGAAACCAAGGTTTTTAAAAATTAATAATTGCCTAGAGCCAGGAAAGTAATGTGATCCAACACTGTCTGGGTCTCTGATTTTCTAACTTGCGGTCTCATGCTTTGTCCTCTGAATCGTAAATTGAGCTGGAAGAGAAAAGTTAGATGTGCCTGATGACATTGTCTTCAGGGCACAGAGGTGATGGGAGGGACACCACAGGACAGGAACCAGGAGATGCACAAGTAGAAAACCTCAGACTTTCAAACCTATTTACTTGTAATTTTCCAGATGCTACAAACTGTTTCTTTCCTATATTTACCCTTCCAACTAAGAGGAAGTATAATTCTGATGTGAGTGAAAATAATATTGATTCAGCTTTTTGGTTCTTTCCATCTGCCAAGTGATGGAGAGGAATCCTGAAATTTTTGTGCGTGTTTAATTGCTTTTTAAAGCACGACTCTTACAAGTATTTTTCAGTTACCACGTTACTTTTCAGAACCACCTACACACACATATACGCATTTCAAACTTTATTTTAATATATATGTATATATGTATGTGTGTATGTGTGTGTGTGTGTATATGTATACATATACATATATATACATTTTTATATACATATATATAAAACTTTCATTTTTTCCAAATGCCTGCCATTTCCCATGGATCACCGAAACTTTCTGCTTTCCCACTGTGTTGAATTTTGGCCAAGCTGTCATTCTTCACATTGAGTTTATTCTGCTTAGCTGAAATAATCGGCACTAACTTTAACTCTGTATTTCTCTGTACTTTCTTTCGAAGGGAGTTGACACTGTGATTAATCAGTGACTACACATGTGTGCTCTATCAGGCAATGTTGAAAATTCTAATTTCTAGAGCTTTCTGGGTGGTGAAATGCTGGATGACTAGTGTTTTGCCACCTGTAGCTCTGCTTATATGGTAAACCGTGGTGGTTTACAGACTGTGCAGTAGACCCCTGGGGGCGGCAGTGGGGATGAGTCAGTGTGCACGTCCGCTGCCAGGTGGTGGTGACTGACATATCTCTCTTTTGATTGTTCTGTGCCTCTGCCTGACCAGTGGTTAAATATTCTTATTATCAGCTTCTCCAGGGGTCTTGTGGCCATTCCTCAAGGAAGAGGGGAAGTGGGGAGGGTCCAGCAGGTGAGTTTCCAGGCCCCACCTCTGCTTTGAATTTATCCTCTTTCCATATGGCCTTCCTCATCATATTTTATCTGCAGAAAGAGTCCAGTGTCTCAAGTATTTTGAACCCGTAGTGTGCGAGTGAAGTCTACAGTGTTGAGTCAGAAGATCAGGAGAGAGCTTCTGTCAAAACAAATAGTGACAGCTTGGGAAAATTACTTAACTTTCCGAGGCTTAATTTCTCGATTTTAAAAAAGGCGTGGGTTTGACTAGGCGAGCTCCACATTTCTCTCCCATTCTAACTTTGTATGATTTGTTGGGGCCCATTGAAATGCGTTTAATGCCAGCCACACAAGCTATTATTAAAACGAAGATGCAGATGGCAACATGAGAAGGAAGGGCAGTGGGACAGAAGTCGGGAAGGGAGAGATAGAAAGGGAAGCACAACGCGTTGACACGACGGACCCATTTGACAGGTGAGGAAAAAGGGGCGTGTGACCACATATGCCCGAAGCAACCAAATCACTCGTGAAATGTTAAATTTTGTTCCAATTTTTCATGTTGACTAGGAATTCAAGCCGATGAGGACCTGATGCCGTAGATTGGGAATAGAATCCCAGAACTCAATAAAGTGGGAAGGTTGGTGGGTGCTCATGTTTGGTTTCTAAGAGAAATTACGACAATCGTTTACTTTGTTTGCCACAGACTTTCCTGTGGCTGAGATGGCTGAATTTACAGAATTTCGTTTTCAAATGACTAGGCAGGACTGAGAGTCTCAAGGGATGGCTTAATTAAGATCTGGAAAAATAAATAGTGGGGTCTAAATATGTTAGAGTAGGATTTTTAAAAATCTGCTGAGACCTAGTGTCCATATTTGCTTCATTTGGGGGAAGAATTTTAGAATTCCTACCTTCTTCGGCCTCTATATATTTTCACTCACTGGAAGGAATAATTACTGAGTGCCAAAGGCTCAAATAGGAGCTTTTATTCTTTCAAAAGCCAATTACTATCCCAAACAAAATGGCGCACCACTGTGGAGAGAGTACATTCCTTAACAGTTAAAGAAAAATGATTCAAAATGTATCTGGCCAAATATGGCAACATCCTCGGTTCTTTCAGAAAAGTATTTCCGTAGAACTGCTTGGAACTCTGCATGAGAGGTAGATACCTGCCAACTGACAGGTGCCTCTGAGTGAGAATCAAGAACTCAGCCTAACGATTCATGTTAGGGAACAGACAGCTCCTTGGAAATCCTGTGATTTAATCCTCTCCTTTGATACGAACGCTTTCCAGGAGGGAAAAAGAAATCACTTCATCCTGGTTGCACAGACTCATTGACTTCATTCTCATGCAGCGATTTTTCATTTTTACGAATTTAAGTTACTGAGGTTCTTCCATGGCCCAAAGGCGGAAGAGGTGGTCCCCAGGGAGCCAGAACCAGACCGGGGTGAACAGGTGCCCCGCCCCATTACTTTGCCTAAGGTTTCTCAGGTGGGCACTTACCTCATCATTTCATTTTAGCAGAATGAGAGTTTGGGGATCTTGACATAAGCTCCCTTCAATCATTTTATCAGGAGAGCTTTGAATTTGCAGGGAGGTACATAAGGAAAAGGAGAAAGATCAAGCTTCCTAAATTCCTTGCAGGCTGCGCACAGTTTACAGTCACCACACTGTGGAATGAATACATCTGTCAAGTGAGTGGTTTCTTAATAAATCCGCTTTGCCTGCTCTTTTATTCAGCCTTTTGTCTCCCCGATTTCGACGTTGCTCGTAAGGAGAGGTAAGGGTGGAGGAGCGAAAGGAGCAGTCGGTCAGGTGTCAGAAGACCTGGGTTTGAATACCTGTCCGAGCCTCTGAATCCCACTCTCCAAAATGAGGAGTAAGCGATCGTATTTTCTATCACCTCTCACGGTGGTCAGATACAAAGGAAATAATATCGGGGACAATGCTGTTGAAAGTGATTTTTAACCGTTCACAATTCTCACTTGTTTTTCTCAAGGAGAAGCTCAAAGCTCTTCTCTGTTTCATCCTACCCTTGCGAAAAAAGGAGTTAAGATCGAAGAGGTCAAGGTTAAGGTCGTTTTATTGCTCAGGGAGAGTGTGTGGAATCTCACTGTCTGATGGAAGGAGTCCCAGAGTGACACTTGGTGGCAAGCGAACTCCAGGGGAGCCAACTCAGCTCACAGGCAAAGGAGAAAGACATATAGACGGATAGATATGTGTATGTCACTTTCAATACCTTGACTTAAAATATTTCTGGAAGGGAAACAGTAAGAATGGAGCGATTGTTAGCTGTGAGTAGTGGGCATACTCACAGAGAATTTTAAAATTACCTTATATGACTTCTCTATAATTTCTGTAAATTCTATAATGTATCAGTTTATATAGTCAGATTTAAAAAACAATTATTTACAAATTGTGTTTGGAAGAGTGTTTATCTCAAGGGAAAACAAAGCTATCCCAAATTGTATTATGATATGCTTACAACTGAAAACCTACATATGTGATTCTGAAGGTTTTAAGAGCTTTTTATTGCTGGTAACTAAGAGGAAACAGATAAAGTTATATTGGAAGTTAAATCATAAGAGTAACAGTGAGATGCGCTTTTATGGGGAACTTCTTTTTAATTCTTAAAGCATTTGTATGGCCAGATTTTCTACAGAAATGTTTATTATTTTTACAAACAAAACATTTTATTATTTTCAAAGGAGAAGACCTATGTTCCTATTCCAGGCCCTACATTTTTTGTTATCTGTGCATATTTCAGAGGACTGTCAAAAGTTTCAAATGTATGAGAAAATACTTTTTTTAAATGTAGAAATGAAGAAATTATAACTTATATTAAGGTAGTTTTCCTACAGCTTTTCAAAATCCTGAGATTATTTTAAGCATTAAGAATATGAGACTTTTATCCCAAATAAATCTTCAGGCTGTACTGATTCACCTTTCATGAGACTCATTTTTCATTGAATAGGCAGAGCATAATAGGCTTCATATGTCATTCTCTAAGCTGAGCGGTGAGAATTCCTAGCGGGGACAATGTTATTAATCCTGAGCACACCACAGCTTTATTAGTCACTTAGAGCAATGGAAACACGGTGACCATGTGGGTGGGCGGACGTTGGTACCAGAGGCAACGGCGAGGCACCACAGGCCCCTTATAGTTTGTGTGAGCTTGGCTGCCATCGGTGGTCACTTCCCTCCCTGTGCACTCAGGCCAGGTCCCCATTGAGCGGAGGAGTCTGTTCCTCCACCCACCTGATTCTGGGCTGGCCTGCGTGCTTTCAACAATAAACGCGGTAGAAATTATCTGCCAGATTTGGGGCTCAACTTTAAGGGGACTGGCAGCCTCTGCTTCCCCCCGTTGAAGTCCTGAGCTGTGTGGGAGAAGCCAAGGCTAGTCTTCTGGAATGCGAGGTCATGTGCCGGAGTACTCAGGTGCCCAGCGTGTCTTTCTTCTACCTAGAACATCCGTCTCTCTTCCTCTACCATGTATTAAGTGTCTACCTCTGTTGGGGAACCATGAGGTCATTCAGCTCTGTTGGTGACCGGACTGGCAAGTTTAATTTTTGTTTTGAGAGTGGCAGAGAGAGGAGTAGGTGGTTCAAGATGGCCCTCGGGCGCAGCTCTGAGCTGCATTCCCCAATCAGCTTTATCAGTGACAGGATTCCTCCATTCTCTGTCAGTCTGACTAGTCTGTCTGAATTCTCATCCTAGAGGTGGGGATTAGGAAGAGGTTTGATTTGTTACTATCCCCTAAAACCTCAACATTTGAGAGGATTTTCCTTTATCTATGTAATTAGAAAAATCACCAGGATGAATTCTAGCTTAGGTCCCTTGTCCTTGATCTTGTCCACATTGCAGGGAGCCGTTTCAATTCCCTACAGATGTCTCCAGGTCATCAGAGTGTTCTGATATGATTAGCCTCTGCCATACGAATGCCATCAGCTCCAAAGTTTTCGCGAGTGGGCCAAAACACACACATTTTACCCTTAACATTAATGTGAAAACTGCTGTGCTTCTATTAATGGAAAAGAAAGCTCAAGCTTTAAGCTGTTAATATTGATAATAAGTGTTAGTAATTACATACTGCAGATAATTATAATCTCTATCATTATGCAATTAAATTTAAAACACTCCTGAAGTAAAAGGGATTTTAGTCATAATGGTAACATCAGTGTTTGCCCTTTTACCAGTTTTTTGTTTTGTTGATTTTATTTATTTGAGCAAATTACAAGTGATGTTCGAAATGGGCCCGGTACACAATTTCGTAACAAAATATTATTAACGGTAAAACTCTATTTTAACCCTAAAAATTAAAAACATGAGCAAAATTTTATGTCACATGCCTCTGAGCTGATTATAACCAGCTCCAATGTTGTAGAGGTGAAAAATAAAAAATCCTGCTTTGTATAGGAAAAGCGGGTGATTTATAAATATGTGGGCACACTGTGTGACAGCCATAAAGACAGCAGATAAACGGGTGTATATCTTTCAGTATAGCTTTTCTCACTCTGTCTGATTTTCACTCTAGAACATGAGTTACTCATATCTGTCCTCCCTAATTCATCAACTTTCTTATCATTTAAATCTGTTTACTTCCTGAATATTCTGGGAAGCTATCTGATTTCTCTCTCCATTATTTCTTCTCTCCACCTGCAATCCTTGCATTTTGGTGCTTTTTTCATGAAGATCATAGTTTCTTAAGTGTTTTTGACAGATGATAACGGTGATGTTGAAAGTATTTTGATAACTAATAATGTGCTACCCCACATAGTCATTGTTTTGTATATATAATCCCATCGCAGGTGTTAGGAATTTGAGTCTTAGAAAGGTCATGCAAACTATAAGATCTTACAGTTACTAAATAATGAAACTATAATGCAAAACCTTGTTTCTATGATTTCAAAGCTCCCATTTTTCACCATGGGATTATATAATCACGCAGTTTCTTGAAATTTTACTCCAGATCCTGCCTAGATCATGTTCATGTATGTTTCTTCTCTGACTCACCCTCATGTAGGGCCATTTCACTTTCCCTTCATTAATAGAAACCCTAATAAGCATAATAGATGTTTTCTCCTTCCTTTTCTGCAGACAGCATAAATTTCCCTGCTTCCAGTATCCATTTATGCTTAATCCGCCAAACACACATTAATTCCACTTGTACTTTTTTTTTTTTCACTTTCCATTTCATAATAAAAGAGGTTGCTCATCTTGCCAGCAGTTAATTTCCCTCCCTACCCTGCATCTCATGCTCCCTCCGGCTCTCTCATCGGTGATTTGCTCCACGATGATTTTCTCCTCTCTGCATGTTCCCTTCCCAATGCCGTGTGAACAATCCTCCCGTTTAAAACAAAACAAAACCAAAAAACCTCCTTCAACCCATGTTTTTCTCTGCCTACTTTCCCACCTCTCCAGTCTCAACCAACCCTCCTGAAAGAGTATTCTAAATGTTCTGTTCCCATATCCTCAGGCTATATCCATTCTTCAAGCTACAAGAATGTGCCTTAGCTACCCACACCCTGCCCTCGCTGCCCATGGCGTGGTTCTCACTTACTGAATCAGATGAACACTTTTTTCTGCTGAGCTCGTTTGCTCTTCAGCATCATCTGGCTTTGTGTACAACCCAGTCCTGGAAAGTCTCTCTCCTTGGTTCCTTTCCACGCACAAAGCATCCTGTGTTTTCTTCCTACTTCTCCAGACACTTTCTGAGTCTCTTTAGCAGGCTCTTTTGTCTCTCCCCAGCTCTTAAATGTTCACACTACTCATTCCTTAGTGCCCTTTCTCTTTCTCCCTTCCTGGTGTGTTTCGAATACATCTGCCACTTTCTGTCTACGCTGCCAGCAGCCCGGATTCCAGCAACGTCCTTCAACCTAGTCTCTCTGCTTTGGGTCTTGTGCTCTTGGTCATTCTAAAATGCGACTCTAAAACCATGTCACATTGTTAAGGGTTTCTTTGTAAACTTAGGCAAAATTCAAATGACTTCCCATAGCTTAAACTTTTGAGCTGGGCCAAATTAATGTCGATTTACAGAGTTACGGGGTAGAATTCCAGCAGCGTGTCTGAGTTCCATGGAGATGACCTCTTTTCAGTTCAGGGAAGACAAAAGAGTGTATTTCTTCTTTATATTACGGTTTGAGATGAGTCTTTCTGAGTGACAGGCAGCCCTCCCCTATTTGGGATCCAGGAACTCTGGCGGGGGGAGGGCTCATCATCATGTGCGTCCCGCCGATAGGAAGGCGGAACACGGAGAAAGCGCCAGAAACGGAAGCACACGATTTCCACTTGCCTTCTCTTCACGATAACTACGCACATGGTCATATCTGGATGAAATGGGTTAGGAAATGTAGTTCCGTTATTGCTATGAAAGAAAAAAAATTAAAAAGAATTATTGAGCGCTTGAGATGTGTCAGACAGGCAGGCGAATCAGTGATTGTCGTCGGATGGGATGCCCACTCTTTTGGAGGAGCGGGCAGGATGCTATAAAAATATGGGGATGCGGGAGAGTGGGAGGTGCAGTGATCACAGGGGATGAGAAAAGTGTGAGCTTACTCTTTATTATTGTCATCCTCTCAGGAAAGAGGCTATTAGACCTATCTTGTCATTCCATATCCAACATCATATCATATTTTGGCTGAACCTTCTGCCCCATTTTATGTTAGGCAATTGGAAAAATAAAACACTTTTAAAGAGAAACATGCCATCCTTTAAAAGGGTCCATTAAGTATAGTTGGGCGAGAATGTAGGAGCCTGTTTACTCTGCTCTCTGAAAAATTTCACCGAAACTAACTCCAGCCAGAGTGAAGCTCTCAAACCAGGAAATGAATCAAAACCTTACTGGAGATTCTCTCTCCTTTGCAGTGTCTGATGAGAAAAGCCTTCGAAATTTTCCTTGGGTATATTTATTAAGAAAGAACTGGCCGTGAAAACGGTTCTCTTGCAATCTTGCATTCTAAGACAACGAAATATTAGCATTTAATAATTATTGCTGGTAACAACAAAATACAAACTGACTGCTTACCACACAACGGGCTGATCACAGAAATTGTGTCTACCTAAGGCAAACCATTTTAGCAGGCGTCTGCACGGAAACAAATCCTTCTGTGACATTGGACAAGTTACCCAACCTGGTTTGCACATGAATGAAGGATGCTAGTGACAGCAATCTCACAAGCTCATCACAAGGACCAAACCAGGCGGCCTACAGGAAAGCACCTGGCCCAGAATGCGTGCCCAGTGGAGGTGAATGCCTCCCCTTCCTCTCTTTCCCTCTGTCCTCCCTTCTCACGTCCCCCTGCCCTGTACCCCTCTAGCCTTTCTGGCAGAGCTGAGATTTATAAGGGAGGATCACAGAGGTCTGGACGGGGACCAGACTGACCGCCGGCACTGCGAGAGGAGAGAAAAGCAGAGGGTGGGGCAAAGGGCTGATAACAAATTTGGGGGAAGCCTCCCAAACCCCCCAAAAAGAAAGAAAAGGATTTGAAGTTCGAAAGTGTTATTTGCCCCTGAGAAGTCTGAGGCTTGAAGAGGTCAAGGAAAGACATGACTGACGTGCCCAGTAGAGTCAGCGCCTCCTCCTGGCTTTGATGGCTTCCTATTCTGCGTATTCGGCCTGTAGTTAAGGGTTCACATGCAGAAAAGGTAGCAAGCCCCTGTCATTGGACACATACGCCCAAAGCTCAGACGAGAAGGACACGAGGACCTTAGGTTTCTCTTGGTTCTGCGCCAGTGCTGGAGTCTAGCTGGCTTTCCCCCTTGACCCTGGGGCTGGCGCCGAGGACTGGGCTGTGGGCCAGAGCCGTCCTCCGTGACGGTCTGCAGAGTCCTTCTCGCCTCCCCACCCCCCATTTCTCTCGTTCTTACTCCCCCGCCCCTCTGCGTCCTGGCTTCATGGCCCAGCCAGACCTGGGGACCTGCTGCCCTTTACCTGGTTCACTGCTCTCAGTCCCTCACCCTACACCTGGCTCTGTGCGCGACCCACCCGGGGAGACCCCTCCTTCCAGCCAGGAACAGTCCAGCCAGGCAGACCCTGCCAGGCAGTTCCAGGGCCATCTGTGCCCATGGGGGCTCCGCAAAGGCCCTTCTGCCCACCGTGGCTGGCGCCAAGGCTCCCTTTGGGGCTCTGCGGAGGGACGCACCCCTCGATGGCCTCCCCGACGAGCTCAGAGCTCCCGAGAGCCGGCCAGCTGGAACAAGAAGATGACAAGTTGAATGGTTTACGGCTGCGTTAAAAGTGATTTCTGTTCCTTTGGGGAGGTAGATGCCACTTCAGAAAACTGGAAACTGGGAAACTGCTCTCAGGTCCTGACGCCAAAAACCCTTCTTCAGGTGAGTCTGGCCCGGATGTGCCTGGAGTCAGCGGTGGACAGCGACCTGCAGGAGATGCTGCAGATGCACAAAACAAAACAAACCAACGTGAAAGGAAAACCTGTCTTCCTGAGGGATTAAATACTGATTGTTTAAATGAGGCCGAAAGCGAAAACCAGGAGATTGGCGCGCTAAAGTGCAAGAATCTCTCAAGAGCCAAACATCTGCAAGAGCGAGAGACCATTTCATCTCTTTGAAATGTTACAGGGGCCAGAAGGGTTTGCTGACCCAGGCCTAGGCAGCCCCGCCTGTGCCCTGGGGACAGTGCGCTGCCCCCTGTGTCGGGTGGGGGTGGGCGAGTGGGTTCAGCTAAATCTCTTGTTCTAGTCTTGTCCTCCCTTCCTTTCCGCCTTACCACCTGCCATTCCAGGTCATCCTGGGAAAGAAAGGAAAACAGGTGGCAATTTTGGCCACTGGTATTTGTTTTCTATAGCAACCCTAGAAAACAAATACCAATTTGTTTTCTAGGGTTGCCATGACACTCAGCATGATTGGGTTGCTTAAAACAAGAATTTCTCTTCTCATAGTTTTGGATGGCAAAATCCAGGTGTCAGCAGGGACATGCTCCTTCTGAAAGCTTCATGAGAAAATCCTTCCTTCTTTCCATCTTCTGGGCGTCCCAGGCCTTTCTTGGCTGCAGCTGCATAACTCTGATGCTGACCCCCATCTTCCCATGGTCTCTCTGTGTGTTCCCCACTTCTTTTCTGAGGATACTTCTCCTAGGGTTTAGGGCCCACTGTAATCCAGGATGATTTTATCGAGAGATCCTAACTTGATTATATCTGCAAAGACCCCCTTTATCTGTTTTCAGATGAGGTCACATATACAGGGTCTGGTGGGCATATCTTTTGAAGGATCATCATTCAACCTACTACAGTGACCTTTGGGGAAATGTCCCCTGAGACAGCATTGAAGACAGCTTCTGAAGACAGTGTGGCACCCAGTGGCACCCTGAAAGCTACCACTGGTCTGGGTTGTCACTAGCTCCCTCTCTCACAATCATCCAGCTATCCGGGCCCTGTGTCAGGTCCTTGAATTCACCAAGCTCCTTCCCATCTTGGAGTCTTTGCATTTTCTGTAAGATCAGCTGTTGGCTGCCCCCTTTCTGCATGGCTTACTCCTCATTCTGTAAGTCCCTGGTGACCGCCTCCTCCCGGGCAGGCTTTCTCTGAGCACCCTGTTATTATTTTTTTTTTAAATCACAGCTTCTGTTTGTTTCCTTTAAAGCACATACTACAATTCTCAATTACTTGATTGACTATTTTCTCTTTTTCTCACTAAATTGAAATGGCAAGTGGACACACTCAACATGAGGCACAGGGCCGGGTGCTCAAAAACTAGGAGTTGATAAATAAGGATGGAATACATCCCATATGAATGAATGAGCATATAGGTTTTGTGACATCGTTTCTCCTCCTTGTTTGTACCTCTTTCATCCTTCCCTGGACTTAAGTTTCCCAAGTGATTATCCAAAACTATTCTTAGTCTCTCTCTTATCTCTGTTGAGATAATAACTGATGGAGGTCCTTGTGCTTTTGTTTCTCTAAATAGTTGACCCCTTTACGTCTCGGAATTCTATTGGAGTTGAGAATGAAATAACTAAGCAGTTATTTCTGTTGCATCAGGCACATCAACTGTAGTGTTTTGTGGTCATGACAGTTTCCTCTGAGGAAGGGCATTGAGCATAAGGAGGAGAGGAGGCCATCACTGCAAGGGCAGTGCTGAGTTATAGCCGTAAGGACAAGCGAGCAGCCAGCCAGCTCTGATGCTTCTGCCTTGTACAGACTGGCTTCTGAATTTTCTCTGCTGAAATGGCAGCACCCTAACATAGCCTTAGGCTATAATACATTTCTCACACTTTTGTGAAGAATTCTTTATCAAAGCTTTCTTCTTCACTGCCCGTGTAACAATGATACACTCTCGTTGCTAAAATTCAATCATTCTAACCATTTATAGAGATGAGAGTTAAAAAAAAAAGTCACTCCAACTCCATCACTGAGAAATATAATGAACATTTGATAGGCGTGATTCCAGCCAGCTCCCTACGCAAACATACGGAAGGATGTGTGATTAGGTAAATAGTCTGAGAAATCATTTCATAACAATGGGTGATACTTTACATAATATAATATTTTGGGTAAGAGGTATGAAATTTATTTTTACCTGAACTAAACAGAATTTAAGAGGTTGATTCGAAATGGAAGTATTAGCTGAATTTCAGTATATTTTTAACAAAAGAAATATTAGATTGTAGACGATCCTTTACAATTAAGGGAAAATTATTTTAAAAGACATTAAGAAATGCCACAGTTATTTACTGTTCAATCTATATTTAAAGAAATCTATGCTTTCTTCCATTCTGGATGTCTCCATTCTAGATTTCTTTATTTGGGTACAGAGGGGCTATATTCTTTAAAGTCTTATAAGATTGGTTGCCTTAATTTTTTTTTTTTTGTATACAATTAACATTTATCACCTCCTTAAGCTGTTCTAAATTATATGTCTCTAGAATTCACCTCTTTCCCAGACACCTCTCTTTTGGAATTCTCTCTCCTCATCCTCCAGTCTGTTCAAATTGCTCTCTACATTCCTGTAAAACTTAATCTGGGAGCTTTCTTTTATTATGCTCCCATTTTGATTCTCTGTTATTTATTATACCATGTCTTTCCCTTTCTTATTTTCTTATTTTGCTAGAGAATATTTCCAATTAACTCCCTAATAATGACTGCGGGGAAGAAAAATATTTCTGAGTCATTTCAAATGTTAAAGAGCCTTTATTTGTTTGAACACTAGTTTGGCTGGCATTAGAATCCAATGTTATGGGTTCCCAGGAGGGCATTTAATCTAAAGACACATTTCCTCTAGGGATATTCTTTTGTATTATTATTTAGAAATTAACTCATTGCTTTTTCTTCTTTATCTGAGTTCTAATTTATATACAATTGGTAATTTTTAACAATTGTATACACTCATGTAACACTACCTCAAACAAGATATAGAGTGAGTTTGTTCATTGTCTTCAAAATTCCTAGGGTCAACTCCTGCCCATGCTCACCAGAAGAAGTCACTTTTTGATTTCTAACACCATAGGTGAGCTTTGCTTTATTTAGTACTCCACTTAAATGGAATCACATAGAATGTATTCATGTCTAATTTCTTTTGCTCAGCATGTTTTTGAGATTCATTCATGTCATTGCATATTTCAGTGATACACTCCTGTTTATCCTGAGTAATATTTCATCGTATGAATACATTACAATTTGTTTATTCAGGCACCTACAGAGAGATATTTGGGTTGTTTCTAGTTCTGGAATATTGTGAATAAAACTGTTTTACATGGAATATTACTCAGCCACAAAAAAAAAAAAAGAAAGAAATCTTGCCATTTGTGACAACAAGGATGGACCTTGAGGGCATTACCTTAAGTGAAATAAATCAGACAGAGAAAGACAAATACCATATGATCTCACTTATAGTTGAAATCTAAAAAACAAACAAACAAAAACACACAAAATGAAACAAAACTTACACACACAGAGGGCAAGCAAGGGATGAGGGTGGGCAGAATGGGTGAAGGTATGAACTTCCAGCTGTAAAATAAATGTCATCAGAATGTAATGTTCATCATAATGACCATAGTCAGACTGTATTGTATTGTTGAAAATAGCTGAGAAAATAGACCTTAAAAGTTCTCATCATGAGAAAAACATTGTAATTGCGCTGATAGATGTTAACTAGACTCATTGTGAAACCATTATGTTGTGCATCTGAGACTAACATATTATGTCAATCATATCTCAATTTAAAAAAAAAATGAAAAAAATTTCCAAATTTTCTCAAATATAACAACTAAGTACATGTTCATATTAAGAAAATAAACTTTAACATTTTTGATGTAAAAGAAGAACAGCAAAAATCCTACTATGAACATTCTTGTAAGACTTTTGTGCAAGTTTCTATGAGTGAATTGCACAGTCATAAAATAGATGTAAAATTAGCTTTATAGAAACTTCCAAACACTTTTTCAAAATTATTACCATTGACACTTCTACAAGCAATGTTTGGGAATTCTGGTACCTCCATATCTTGGCTAACATTTTATTGTTATTGTTTTTATTGTCGTGGGTATATTGTTATATCTATTGTGGTTTAAATTTTCATTTCTGTGGTGATAATAATTTTGAGCATTTTTTCATGTGCTTAGCATTGGCTATTTATATATTTTCTTTTGTGAAATAGTTTAAATTTTTGCTAATTTAAAGATGTCTTTTAACTTTTATTATTTTTTAGATATAGGAGATTTTTAAGCTAAATATATTCTGGTTACAAATCCTTTGACAGATGTATGTATTTAAAGCATTTTTTCCCTTGTGTTTCATTGTCTATTCAGTTCCTAATAGTGTTTTTTAAAATGAATTTATTGAAGTGTATTTGTCACACAATAAACTTCGCATGTTTGAAGTGTATACTTTTATAAGTTTCAACATATTAGTCTATGCACTCATAAAACCATCACTAGAATACAGGTAATACACTTATTGCCGCCGCCCCCACCGCAACATACAAAGTTTCTTAGAATTCATCCTTTCTGGCCATATCTTGGCAATCCATTCATCAGAAAATCAGTGATCTACTTTCTATACCATCATAGATTAGTTTGCATTTCCTAGGTTTTTATATGAATAGAATCATAAACCATGTAAAATTTAGTCTGTTCTGTTTCACTCAGATTATTTCAGGATTCATCTATGTTCTTGCATGTATCAATAGTTCATTGTGTTTCACTGCTAAGCAGTAGTCCTTTGTACGGATATACCCCATTTTGCTTGGTGTTCACTTGTAATGGGCATTTGGGTTGTTTTCAATTTGGGCTATTACACATAAAGCTGTTGTGTACATTTATACAAGTTTTTGTATATATATATATATAGTTTCATTTATCTTAAGAAAAACTTCTAGGAGTGAAATGAGAGTTCCGGTTCCTTCACATTCTTGGCAATGCTTGATATAGTTGGGCTTTTTAATTTTAGTCACTCTAGGAAGTGTGTAGTGGTATATCATTACGGTTTTAATTTGTATTTCCCTAGTGACTAAGGATGTCGAGCATCTTTTCCTTGCTTCCTGCTTGCTTTCCTTCGCACATCCAGCTCACCTCCCTCTCTAGAACTGCTATTAAGGTGGCCATGTCTCTCAATTGAGTTCACAATTCTTTTCAAGTTGATACCTCTGTATAAGTCTCCCTTTCCATGCAAGTAACTGCTTCCTCCCCCTTCTTCCTTTAGGCTAGTAGTAGTAAGTGTTTCTCACTATTACCGATCCCAGGGTACTGCATCGTCCTGCGTCATTTCCCTATATATTTCTCAAGCCTTTAAAAACTGCTGGAATTATCCTATTATAGACATGCCATCTGCTTCTTGGGGTTAACTTAACTGATACATTTTGGATGATCTCTAGTATTCCTACTATAGCTAACCCTTTGCAATTCCATGAAAATGAGTCTTTTACCAGGCTTGGCTCCTTATCACTGTGGACACCATTCAGCAAGAGTTGCAATACCACTGACGGGATATATAAAATATCTTTTTTTAAAATATGCCTGCCTATGCCTGCCTACACAGCCTGTAAATACATTAATGTCCATCCATTTTCTCCACTCACTTGACTTTTTAAAAGGATCTAAAATTGACTTTTCCTACATTGCTTCAATTGAATTTTAGTTTCTTAACAAAGAGAACATTCACATAATAGGCAAAGGTTAAATTGACTGTATTAGTGGCTGTCATTGTCAAAGATAATGCCCCATAAGTGGTGGAGTGGCTGGAAGGAGTGGTGGGTGCCATCTGTCTTTTCTCTGAGATCCATACACGAAATGAAGCTTTGGTTGCTTTGAAATGCCAAGTGCTATTTGCAGTAGTGTATTTCAGTTCATGATTCTGCCTTCTAAATGTGCATTCTTCAAATCTTTGTTAAGAAAGATTGGTCATTTATACAGATATTCTAAAGTCAAGTATAAATTCTTGGAACCTTCAATTTTAGGGTGCTCATTGTCTTGGAATTATATATTATCGAACATTATTTGAAATAAGTTAATTATATGTTATAACATAGAAATCTTTTTTTGGTAGCTATATAGTTGGATGGTAACAAAATCTGGTCAAAAATAAGTAATGCATAGGAGAAAATACAATCAATATCAAAGCAAGTTCTCTATCCTTGAGACATGACGTAGTCTGCCTCCATGTTAAGGTTCTGCTTGTTCTCAAATTCCTGAGACAGCAAGTGCTTTCATCTAATGCTTTATCTAACATGGAAACTTCCATTTGCCTCACAAATAAATTAATAAAATAATAATTATGGTTCCAAAATTAACAACAAATATTTTCCAAGCTATGAAAGATCAAATAGAAAATATTAAGCTAGATTATTTTTAAAGTTTCATAATTGTAAGGCTTCATTTAATATATCTTTACATCAAAGATCTTATCCTATAAACAGAGAATGAATCCTGTTAATTACATTGTGAGCTACAAATAAAACCTTGATAGCTTCCTCAAAGTAAAAAGTATAAAGGTCTCATTTGACTACAATGCAATTAAACAATTATTTTAACTATGTAGAAGATTTAAAGTTCTACTCAAGTGAATGAGGATACAACATAAAAAGTCATCAAAAATAATTCATATCTTTTAATAATGATAAAACTATAATTGAAAAAATATATACAAATTAACTGTCTTAATTCAAGAAATTCAAAACTAACCAATTACATTTAAAAAAAAGAAAAGAGATAATAAAAGTATAGTAGATATTAATGAATTAAAAAATAAAGTAGAATTGGTAACTGTAAAACACACTTTAAGGAAACAGTGATTACTAAGCTAAAAGAGCTTAAACCAGTAGTATACCATCTTGGAGATATAAAAGGAAATATATCATCACACATAAGCCTTTAAAAAGTTAATAGGAGGCTATTGCAAATAAATCTATAAAAAAGTTTGAAAATCTGGATTAAAGTGATAATATTTTTTTGAAAACATAAATTACTGAAATTTATTTTAGAAGTAGAAAATCGATAGGGATCAAAAATTACAAAAATAATATCAAATGTTGTCAAGTACTCATAAAAGGTTCAGGCACCTGTACACAATATATGCAACCACACATGCATACATGTGACACATACTCAAAAACCTAACAGTTATACATGAAGATACTTCTGACAGTGTGATGTAAAGTTAGCTTTCACTTTTGTACTGAGCTTCAAAATACATTATGAAATGCTAAAAGAGGAGTAAACACGTCCACAATTACATTTGGAAATCTTAACCCTTTTCTCAAAGTTTTAGGAGAAACGTGGATGAAAAATAAGGGTAGACACTCAATACTGTTGTCTAAACTAGTGCTTTCTCTCTGGTGTCAGAAACACACAGGAGGCACACAGACCTCAGACAGCTCTGTGGCTGGGTGAGGGTCAGTTATCAGGATGGTCACATGGTCTGATCATGTAAATCTGAACATGGCACACATACTTGGAGACCTAGACAAACACATCCACTATGTGCCCCACCTTTTACCCATGGAACAAGCAAATGGGTGTCCCTAGAGGCCTGGCAGCTGTATCCGTACCTCAGACCCTCTTCTTTACAGAGTGAGGATGTGCCCAGAAGTGTGGCTAGGAGAACTGGAGATATGTTTTTAAGAGCACAGTGCTTATAGATTTTCCATAAAGGAAGGAACCAAATATGGCAGATTCACATATAAGGAAGAAATGTCTGTTTTAAACCACACCGCATGTGACTGCCAAAGAAAGAGTCAAAGTGTGTCCAGTGAGCTAGAAATAAACTCCCATAGAAATATTTCCAAGGCATGCTGCAGGGAGCCTGTAAAACACCCTTATTATGAGCTTAGGAAACAGAGGGACTTCTGCTCAGCAGGAAATGCAAGCGGCTCTAAGGCAACTTTGTGATAGAAAACACAGCTGGCATGTATGCACCGCTCAAAGCCATTCCTGGACGAATCCCAATGATTCATTCAAATCTCTGTCAAAGAAGAAAACGATCAGGCCTGGGACAATGGACAGTTCTAGCTGCAAAGCTGAACTCTCAAACGCAGAACATTCTGGCCAGATTCCTACCATCTCTTTTATTGTTAGGCAGTGAAATTTTGGAAGGGAGCAGAAATGGAAAGAATTATTAAGTGAATATGTATTTGGTAAGAAAATTAATGCTTTTGCAAATGTCTCAAAAGACTTCTTTTGTTTCAGTTTTTGTTGTCATAATGAAACATACGCATTGTAAGAAACCAAATAGAGGATTACAAAATGGAAAATTCGATGGCTCTACTTGTAAACATACAGTATTTAGTAAAGCCATGCGATTTTTCTCACTTTCATTGTCATCAGTAAGGATGCTAACAGGACCTTGCTCACAGGTTGATTTGCAGATTAAAAACGACCACCCATGGAAATGTTCAATAAAAGTTGATTATTATGTTATATCAATATTATACATATTATTATATATGTAGGAATATTTATTATTCAGTTTTGAACTTATTTGTTATTCAACAACATTCAGAGAAATTTCTAAAGCAGAAATCGCCGTGTGTTCCCTGGAGAAATGGGGAAAGAAATATGCAAGTGGAATTTTCCGTGGAGTTTCCGTCTTTATTTCTTTACCCTCTTCTGTTACCACGAGGTCTTCTCATTCTTGCCTATTACATTCATTCAGAAATCATCACAAGCCAGCTTACTACCCAGAAAGTATCGCGCTTCATTGAATTTTCAGCCCAGGGATACTTTGGAAAGGGTGTAACTGACACAAGAGGTGAAAAATCTGGACTTGTTCCCACCTAGCCCGGGTGTCCCCAGACAGTGCGCTAAGGCAAGTCGCTTCTCTGTTCTTTATTTTAACCCTTGGCCTTGTACTTTCCTTTGATGACACTAAACTTCAGGTTTATTTGACTGAAAAATAGATCTAAATCTAAAAATAGATCAAATTTTCTCTTCAGAAGAAATTTTTAATTGGGATATTGCCAGCTCATTTATTTTATTTTAGAAATGGGAGGGGAAGCAAAGATACACTAATTCTGCCATTGCTTATTTAGTAGAGAATCAGTAGTTACTACAGACAGAAATAGAAACATAAGTGATAATACAAAATTTAAATATGGTTTCTACAAATATCTCATATAATCAGAAAGAAACATAACAAAACAGAAAGACACCCACCACTTAGTGAGAGGTAAAAATAATGAAAGAAAAGATAAAAGCAAAAATGTGAAATTGGACACATTAAAATAAGAAGTCTCTCAGATTGAATCGTGAAGAGACACATGAAGGTGTACATGAAGGCAAGTCTACTAAAATGACTTGAAAGGATAAAAATGAAAAATAGGAAAAGTCATAGAGGCAAATGCAGATAAGAAAAAGATACAAATCTTAATGTCTCCTAGGTTTAAATTCAAACTAAAAGCATCAAATGAGAAAAATAAGAGTAGTTTATAATGGTTAAATTTGTATTCTATAATATGAATTTAATATTTCTGAATATTCATATTCAGAATCAAAGAACAAAGCATCAACCATCATAAAGCAAAATATATAAGAAATACAAGCTGTAATGGGCAGAAATACATAATTAGATGGAGACTCTAATTCACCTTTCTCAGTCCACAATAGTTTAAGGGTATAAAAACCTACATTACATTGAACTCTAAGCCAGAAAGAAGTCTGTGAAACTGTCATAAAAATTGACTATGTATTTGACCACAGATAAAACATTAAGTTCTCCAAATAAAAAGGTACAGACAATATTCTCTGGTCGCAATTTAATGAAACTAGAAATTGATTATTGAAATAGAAAAAAGTCAAAACAAGATTACCTAGAAAATTAAAATAACATTTGGAAATTAAAATCATATCTGGATACTAAAAATAGCTTTTTAAAAAATTTGTGTTAAAGCTCAATTTAAAAAAATCAAAGTATTTGGAGACATGTTAATAAAAACAGCCTACATTGGAAGTTACAAATATAACTAAAACTATGCTCAGAGAGAATTTGGGAGTGCTAAATACTTATATCAATAATTTAAAAAATAATGAAAATAATTGAATTTTCCCAGAATTAAAGAAAATAGAAAAATATAGGGAAAGCTAAATACTCAATTTAAGAACTAATACATTAGAAAACATAAAATGATAGAACAAATAAATAAATCTTAGAGCTAATTATAAAAAAATTAAAAACAATAAAAGAAAAAAGGAAAAATGTAAAGTATAAGAGAAAATAATAGAAAAGATATCTAAAAATATAGAGGAAATTAAAATACTGATAAGAAATAACTCTGCTAAACTTTATGCAATAAATTTGAGAACCTACCTAAAAAGGATATATTTTGAAGAAAATATAAATTAGTAAAATCAACGCAAGAAGCTATAGAAATAATCCTAAACAGATTAATTTCCACAGAAGTAATTTAAAAAGCTTTCACTGAGCCACATATACACAAAAAGCACCAGGTTCAAAGAGTTTCATAAGAAACTTCTACCAAACCATTAAAGAAATGATCATGTAAAGCCATATAAAACAATCTAATTCAGAGCATTAAAAAAAATTGTTTCCAAATTTTTATTACCGTTTCAAAAATCCTATGAAGATAAAAATTACAAGTCAATCAAAATTTTATATGTCGATTAAAAAGTCAGTAAGTAAATTATTAGCCAAGAAAATGCAGGAACACTTTAGGAATTAATAGAAGACAAAGTAGACATCATTCTAGAAATATAAGAATTGATTAATATCAAATATTATTATTAATCAAAAGAGAAAAAAAATCATAATATTATCCCCATTAATCCTGAAAAGGTATTCCATAAAATTCAACATTATTTTTTGAATAATTATAATGAAGATGATAATAATATAAATTACTCATTGGTCCCTCAGCATGGTGCCTATGCCATAATATTCTGAAATATATCCCTTACCTAACCATTTCTCACCATTTCAACACAAACATTTTCATAACATAGGAAGGAAAAACAATCCATTTTTGTAGGTAGCAAGTGTTTTTGGCCTGTACATCATTTTTCCCTGTTTATACAAACCACTTTTCTTATATGGGTACAAAAATTCATAACATGTTTCCTTTCTTCCTTTTTTTGGCTCTTTTCTCATTTATTTCCTTTGTTTTTTCTTTTTTACACAAACTGATGAATAGATTAACATCTCAGGAGAACAGGACTAAAATGCTATGGCTGTCATTTTGAACAGTCAACTATCCCATCAGACCCGATGAATGATGATGTTTTTCTGTGGGAAGGCGTTTCCATAAATGCACTGGATTTTTAGTGAGCCAGCTGTAGGACATATAGATGTATATGGTATATATAAGAAAACATTGACTCTTCCCTTCTTTTTAAAATTTCCCTTCTACTACCCATAAAATTTCCCTGGGATGTATTAAATAATAACAAAAATTGTAGTAGCTACTCTTTATTGAACTATTCTATTAAGATATGCACTCTTTTATCATTAAAACAATCCCATGAAGGAAAGAAGAAACGAGCTAAAGGATGTGTTCAAGGTTGTAGAGCTGACATTAATAAACAGATAAAGCAAAATGTCCCGTGTTGACCCCGGCGATTGTGCTCTGAGCTGGGGGCCTTGGTGAAGTAGCTGCCAGTGAGGTAAATGCAGAAGCTCTTGGAAATACCTCCTGCTCTTCAAAAGACTTGTTCTGCTCACTCGCTGATGCTTGAAATTTTTAAAAATTGACTTTATTTTTCAGAGCAGTAAGAGGTTCCCACACACCTGTTATCCCCACATACTCAGCCTCTTCCACTATCACCATGCCCCACCAGAGGGCACATTTGTTACAACTGATGAACCTACAGTGACACACGATGATCACCCAAAGTCTGTAGTTGACATTAGAGTTCACTCGTGGTGGCATACAGCTTACAGATTTGGACAAATGTGACACCATGTCCTCCCCATTATAACATACAGAGTCGTTTTACTGTCCTATCTTCTCTGTGCTCTGCCTATTCATCTCTTCCTTCCTCCCAACCTGTGGCAACCATGATCTTTGTCCTGTCTCCATAGCTTTGTCTTTCCAGAATGTCACTTAGTCAGAACAATACAGTATGTAGCCTTTTCTAATTATCTCCTTTTACATAGTAACATGCATTTAAGTTTCCTCCATGTCTACTCATGGCTTGATAGCTCATTTCTTTCTAGTATTAAGTAATATACCATTGTTTGGACATAGCATAGTTTCTTTATCCATTCACCTACTGGAGGACATTTTGGTTTCTTTCAAGTTTGGCAATTAATGAATAAAGCCATAAACATCTGTGAGCAAGTTTTTTGTGGACACATTTTTGAATAAGGAAATATCTCCTACTCTTCAAAATGTTTGCTACTTACTTTGCCCATGCTTTTATACCAATCTTCGTTTATCCTGAGTTAATTATTTTTTTAAGTGGTTCAATTATTTCCTGGGTAACATTTTCAGAAAGTGTAAGAGTCTTTGCATCTCTGAGAATAGCTTAATGATTTCATTCATAAATTATAGCTTGGCTGAGTATAGAATTCTTTCCCCTCAAAGGATATGCAAATCTTTCCTTCAAAATCTCATAGAAAAGTTCCACTTTCATTTAATATTTAGTGCGGTAAAGAATAAATTTGGTTTTATCCTGACTTTTTTTTTCCTCTATAAGTTCCCCTGGTTTATTTTTTTCTGTTGAAAGCAAGACTTTTTTCTCTATTTATTATTAATGTCATCTGATATTTGACAATCCATTTCCTGGTAAAGATTCAAAATTTTCTTCAACTTAGGCAACTTAAGCAACTTTTATTCAACTATTTCTTTGATTCTGCTTGTCTTTGTGCCAATTTCATCCTCCTGTACTATGTATACCATGTGTGTTGGATCACCTAGATCATTTTTTATAGTCTCTTGTCATTTTGTTCTTCATCATAATATCTTTATTGTTTTCCTCTGAGTTCTGGGACAATGTTTTGTGCTCAGATTTTATCAGCTTCTCAGTTTCTTTCATGATCCAACTTGCCAGTGACTGCCTCCATAGTAGTGGTTTTAAAAACGTGGTAATTTGGCTTATTATCCAAAACAATGTTTTATTGATATTGCATATTTTTTTCTAACCTCTTCTTCCTACAACATCATCTGGAATCTCATGGGAAATATTAATTACAAAGTTCATGCTTATTCCAATTCCTTACCTCTATTCCCTTTCTTTTAAACTACTAAGTCTGTTCATCTGGTGGTTTTTATTAGTTGATTCTTACATATAAGAGCAGAAAGGCAACGTCACAACCATGTCAAAAAATCTTCTTCATGTTATAGGTAACTTAAAAGTAACTTAAAAGCCAATGCAGACTTCGTCGCCCACATTTCTTCTCCTTGATCCTCAGGAAGGCATCCAGGCCAAGAATAACTTCAGAGTGAGATCCACAGCCTTCAACCCTGCTGTACTTCTTGAATCAAGGTCAATTCCTTTCTCCCTTATAGCCCACGCTGCCTAGCTTAGCATTCTGCTATGTGTTGACATCCACTCATTTCTGGTATATTTGTGTATGGTAAATCTAAGGACTTGCTATTCCCTTACTCATTTGCATACTCTCCAGAATTTCCAAAATGTGAATAGTACCCTTTCCGGGATCCAAGGATCTCGATTACATTTTCTCGGCCACTTTGAAGGACCTGAGTTAGAAGAATACAATAACGGTAATATACTTACTACCCTAAGTGGAAATCCCCAGGGCCCCTTATACTAGAGTGGCCCTATAATAAATCAGATGTCCCATAAAATTTTGAGCTCCCTGTAACCAAATATCGTCTTTCTGGGATTCTACGTGGAGCTTATCTGCAGTGCACTGAATAAAACTCTAAGATGATGTGATCCCATCTCATTTTACCACTCTCTTGGCATCATTCAAGTTTTATTTTTGTTCCCCTCCATATGTCCATCAGATTGCTGCTCCCAACTAAAATAAAAATCGTATTTGATTGCTGATTTTCAAGCTTCTTGGAAAAGATGCCAGTTCACTGCTTGGGTCCTTGTTTTATAATTAGTCCAGGGTTACGTACCACTGTAGATGTCACTGCCTCCTAACTGCCTCCTCCTTAACTGTCACTTTTCTCTGGTAGACCATTCTAGGGATAATGTTAGTCCCATTTGACATTCTTCTCTGCTGTTGAATCATCCTGATAAAAGTATTTGAAAATCTCACCTTTAAACTGAAATAAATGCCTTCTTTCCCCAGCCCTAACTCAGGTCTTTTAGGCAAAATCGTTTCACTTTCTATTTTCTCCTCTCCCTTTGGGAAGTTATGAGTTAGACAGACCTGAACTTAGAGAAAGAGGTTGGATGGAGCAGGTGCCTTTCATTTTCTGGAGAGAATGAGCTGCAGAGAAAGGGGAAGGGACGAGATGAGACGGGGAGGGATAAAGCTGATGGATTTTTTGCTCACTGAGAGCTGGGTTTTTGTAGTTTGGCATCGTTATTTGATTAGACACACTGGAGGTTTTTAGATGATTAGACTTCTCCGCAATCAACTACAAATAAGATAACCTTCCAAAGCCAAATTAAAATGCTATTTTGGACAAAAAAAGCAAAAAACGAAAAACAAAAAACAAACAAAAAACAAAACTGTGTTTGGCTTCTCTGTGTTGTGGTGCTCTGGCGAAACCACCGCCAGATTCGTCGAGTTTGTACAAAGAGAATTGGGAGGAAGAAAGGGAACCGACATTTATTGAGTGTCTTCTTACTTAATCATTTTCGACCCTATGTGGTAGGGTTTTCTTTACACAATTTACAGATGAGGCCCAGAGGGGTTGAGTAATTTGTACAAGGTCACGAAAGCTAGTAAGTGCCAGAGCCAGGATCTGAATTTTAATTTCTAAATTTTGGGAGCTTATATTATTTTCTCTCAATCCTGTTTCATTGTATTAGCAAACAGGTCAGGAAACTGTGGCCCACAGAACAAATTGTCCTACTACCTGCTGCTATAACCACATCTACACTCATTTGTTCACCTATTGTCTATAGCTGCTTTTGTGCTTACAAAGTCAGAATGAGTAGGTGTGACAGAGATGGTATGACCCATAAATTCTGAGTTTGCCAACTTCTGCTTTACTGTTCTGTGGCATGGTCCAATGTGTCCCAAACTTCAGTTTGCATTTAAAACTCTTGGAGATATTCTTACAATTCAGATTTCGGTTCAAGAAGTCTGGATGGATCCTGAGACCCGGACGTTAATGTCGCTGCTTCATGGGCCACACACTTTGATTAGAAAAGACATAGTCAGTAAAAAACAAAAACAAAACAAACAAAAAACAAACACACACACACACACACACACACACACACACACACACACACACAAAAAAAACCTGAACAGAATAGAACAGAACAGAATCTGAACATAACTATCTGCTTTTTTCAGATTTCCTAGAATGGGAGCAGAAAAATCCCTCCTCTTGTCTGCTCCCAGGTAAAACAGGTGTCAGGTAGCTGACTTCTGCTTCATTCAGGGAAGACGTATGGTTAGCAGGAAAGAAGGCCTGGGTTGGTCACATGGCCTCACCACTTATCAGCTGTGTGGTCTTAGAAAGTCAATGCAGCTCCGATTTTCCTCTTAGATTAAAGGTGGATACTAATCTCCCAGGTGCACACCTCCGGTTCTCAACCCTGGCTATACACCATGGCTTGACATTGAGTTTTGAAAAATCCTAATGCTCAAGCGAGACCCAAACTAAATATGTCAGAATCTCTAAATGTAAAAGTCAGGCATCAAAGCATTGAAAATATCATTCCACGTGATTTCGATGTACAGCCAATGCTGGGATTAGTTCATCACTAATCCAGGGCGAAGGAAGGACATTCAGTCTTCTTGTCGTTGCTGGTTCGTTCCCAAGACGATTCCAGTGTGCAGCAAGGACTGGGGACCACTGACCGTGCACTCACGTGGTACCGTCAGGATCAGGAGAAATGACGCGGTGATCAAAGTCAACATCCTGATAACGAGGCAAACCAAGAGCCTGCTGCAATGCGCGGGGAAGGACACACAGTCATGTCGGTGATATTCTTGCCAAAAAAGGCATAACCTAATTTCATCCTGAGGAGCCAATGTCAATTTACACAAAGAAACATTAAGAAAATGCATAATGCACTGTGCTCTCTGAAATGTCAATGTCCTTCATGAAAGACAAGGAAAGATAAAGGACAGATGGAGATTTCAGGAGACTACGGAGACATGGCAACTAAAGGCGACACAGGGTTCTTGGCCAGAAACAGGGTTGGAGAGGACGTGACTGGGAACCGTGGCGAAATTCGAGTATGGGCTGTGGTTAGATGGTAGCATTGAGTCAAAGGTAAACTTCTTGATATTGATTACTGTAGTTATATGAGGACATTTTCCGTGTTTAGGAAATATATGCTCTACAAGTTAGAAGAAAAAGGGCATAATGCTTGCCACTGACTCTCAGATGCTTAGGGAAAAATATGTGTGTATATATGTGTGTGTATGTGTGTGTGTGTATGTGTGTATGTGTGTGTATGTGTGTGTGTGTATGTGTGGCAATATTATTAGCCAATATTGTGTGTATGTGTGTATATGTGTGTATGTGTGTATATGTGTGTGCTATGTGTGTGTGTGTGTGTGTATATGTGTGCTTATGTATATATGTGATAATATGTGTGTGTGTATGTGTGTGTATGTGTGTATATAATGTATGTGTGTGTATGTGTACACACATACGATGTATAATAATGTATATGTGTATAATGCGTGAGCCATATGTGTGTATGTGTGTGTATGTGTGTGTGTATGTGTGTATGTGTGTGTTTGTGTGTGTATATGTGTGTGTATGTGTGTGTATGTGTGTGTGTATGTGTGGGCAATGTGTGTGTATATGTGTGTGTGTGTGTATTTATACATGAAAGAGAGATTCCACAAGAGACAGAGAATAGTGCAGAAGAGGTGGCAATGTTTTAACAAATGGTGAACTGGGGTGAAGGGTATTGAAGGATATGCGAGAATTCTTTATGTAGTGTTGCTTTTGGAAACTAAATCTGGGTGAAGTGTGTTTTAAAGTACATTGATTATTTCTGTAATTTTGGGTAGGTTTGGAATTTCAAAAATAAAAGTTAAAATGATGCAAAGTAAAATTTTTAAAAAGAACTCGCATTTGGAACTGGTTTAGGTGAATGGTTACGAGTGGTGCAAGTGTAAAGCCTAGCGTGAGAAAGGGGGGTGATCCATGACCGCACAGATGCTGCTGAAGCACTGTTCAGGGGTACGCTTCTGGCTGACCACTAGTGCTGGATCGTGCAGAGGACTCTGCACATCCTTGCCTGCACCAACCAGGCCTGGGAGTGTAGCTGCAGAAGACAAAGTGACAAGAACATGGAGGGACACTAAGTGATACCCTCTCGCCCAGCACAGACAGAAAAAGCAGGAGGAAGGATTGCTCTTGTTCATTCTAATCCTGCTGCTTTCAGAAGAGCAGCACTCACAAAACCTCCCTCTTTCCCCGGGCTCAGGCCTGGGGGTGCCTGGATGGACACCATGCACAGAGCAATGTGTCACAGTTGAGATCTTTGACATGAAAACAATATGCAGAATGGGAGGGCTTTGCATGGTTTCTTTCACCCTCGTAGCCTCTTGAAATGTAAATGTAAATAGTATTATTAATAAAGCCACTCGCACCTGAGCTCCGCCCTACAGTGCTTTCGGAGGCGCTTGTTTTTCATGCCCTTGCCTCTCAGGGTCTGAGGACTTCTTGCCTCCTCTTCTCCTTTGTCTTGGTGATCTGGTCACAGTGTGGACAGTCACAGCACAAGGCTCGCCAACACCGCTGTGGCTAGCTGGTAATTGAGCCCTTCACCCTTGCCAATCTGTCCGCGCCTGTGGTTGGGTTCCGGCCACCCGGGGCCATGACTGTTCTGGCCTTGAAACTTCATCCTGCTTTGAATCTTATTCCCAACTTCCTTCCGGAGTTCTTGTTCTCGACTCTTCATTTGTCTCTTGCTTTCAGCTCCACACTTTACTCCCTGGACACTGACAGTTGTTAGGATCTCCCTAGTTATTTTCAGAGGAGAAAAGGGAAGTACAGAGTGATTCAGTAATTTATTAAGGCCACACAAGTAGTAGATGAAGAAGTCAGGATTAAACCACCCCTGGCTGACACCAGTTCTGAGACCTTGGCACAACATTATCCTTCTCAAAGCAGAAATTCTGTCTCCCATTTGGATTGGGCGGGGCGGGGGGCAAGGGGAGTTAATATCCAAGAAATGTATCAAATGGCTTCTCTTCTAATTCATGAATTAGGGGCCGGAGCTGGGGTTGTGCTTAATAGAGTTGCTAAGCCAAGGTGAAAAGGTGCCAGGAATTGGGTGGGGGTGGGATATGTTTTCATCTCTTCACTGCAACTGACTATCTCTTTGGAACATATAGAAATAGAAAAGAGTGGTGTGTTTCCGATGATAACATACTATTAATGCATTATAAGAAAATTTGTGAAGAAAATTCAATGAAAGAGAGTATTAAAGTCTTGAAGCAAGGTCTACTCTTCCAGTAGATTCTGCTCCTTTTGTGTCTGGGCGCTGGGTTTAGTTGAAAGGAACTCACCTGCCGAGAAACAGAGAGACAGCTGAATGCAGCCTGCTGCCTTCAACCTAACCCTCAACCCTCGCTTCAGCTGCCAGAAAGCTCTTTTTTAGCTTATTTTATTTCAGTGTCTGACTTCTGTTTTCAGTTGTGAATGCAGAATGAACCCCTTTCAAAACCTGTGCTACCCAAGCTCATCCTTGCTTTCAAAGGCTGAAAGCCTGTTTTCCCACACGTGGTCGCTTCCCCGCCTCCCTGTAGCAAACATCCATGGCTCCAGTGAGTCCAAAGCTCTCACCCTCCTACTCTTCCTGGGGATGACTTTCTTATCTTTTTTTTTTTTTGTCTGAGGCTCCCCATTGTCTCAAGAAGTGGTCACTCCATAAGAACTGGTCTCTTAAAGCCCAAGGACAGTACTGACTTGCTTGAGGTCAGAGAGCTAGTAGGTGACAGAGCTGGAACTTAAGCTCGAGTCTCAACTCCCCTATTAAGCCTCTTTCCACAACATTGTGCCTCGAACCAGATGGTTTCAAAGGATAGCCAGTCTGGTGACTCCTGGAGTCCAGCAGGTGTGGAATAAAGCCCAGCTCCATCACTTGCTGGTGGCAGGACAGCGACCAAGTGGTTAAAGGTTCTCTTTCCTCCAATCTAAACTGGGAATTATAATCCCTAACGTCCAAGGTCACGAGCATGAAAGGAGAGAATATGTAAAAGTGACTATAAATACAAAGTTACCTAATAAATGTAAATATCCACCCCACCCTTCTTCAAAAATGCCTCGTGGTGGTCAGCCTTCTCCTCTCTTTGGCATGGAACTCTACAAAGACAAGAGGGGAGTTAGGGTCTTACATGTGCATGTAGTCCATGGCCCTGAGTCCATGATTCATATCGGAGCTCTTAAAGAAAAATGTGCAAGGAGAGAAAGACATTTTTAAAGGCCATAACAAAGTTTTGAAAACTAGCATTTACCTCACTTATTCAAAGTAAGTAATTATATCCAATATCCTTTCATAATATAGAAAATGAAATAGTCCATGTGAGATTGAAAGTCATAATACACCATGCTAGTTAACATGGGCACTGAGACTAGAACCCCTGTGTCTTGATCTCCAGACTACAACCTCTTAGGCACCACATATGCTGGGATGTATGATTCGAGAAAAATATTTGTCTTTTAGAGAATTATTTAAGAGATAACCAAGTTAGGACATAACGAGCTCCTGTCTAGTGGTAAGAGTATAGATTTGCAAATGCTCTCATATTCCCTTTATTCATTAATTTCTTGTGAGACTTCATGAATTTATTGCTTTACTTATTCAGCGTAGCTCTTTTTTTCCTAAAGAATTGCAAGCAACAAGCATATTTCACAGTCGATAAATGCTAAAACTCCCACCAACTCTGCCAGCTTAGTTACCATGGTGATAAATGGTTTAAGAAAATATATTTAGAAATAATTGAGGCCCTTGAGAGCAAAATGTCCTAAATTCTTTCTATGTTAGTGCTTGATATGTTTTCTTCAGGGCACCAATAGCCTTTGAAGGAAAATTATATCGTGGGAGCTCAGTTGCTTATAGGTATATGAGATTCTATGTTGCCTTGATTATATCTCAGACTAGCAGGACTTGTCCCAGGCTCAGCAAATACCCCCCTTGATTACACACCACCAGGGGTTAAGAGAAGTCTTGCCTGTAGATATTTCCTCCCCATAGTGATTATGGATTAGAATTTGATGTTAGTTAGACAAAATGTGATTCGAACAAAAGTGAATTCTAGAAGCCTGACAAAGCAGACTTTGGAGAGAAATATGATATAAGTACTTGTCATCTGGGCAAAGGAGAAGGGGGCTGGGCGGTTTGTATTGACGCAACCCTCTAAACACCCTCCTGTCTCACACATAATCCTCAGTCTTGAATTTCTTGAACTATGGCCTGCTAAGGTGCCTTTAATCTTATGTAAAATAAAATATTAGGCTCATATGACACTATGGATAATAATTTATTGAGGATATTCTATGTTCTAGGACTCTACTTACATGCATTATTATTTTTAATCTCTCAGTAAGAGTATGTGGAAAATATTATGATGCTCATGTTATGGATAAAGAACCTACGACTTAAATGGGTAAGCAATCTGCCCAAGGTCACAGGCACTGGTATTTGGGCTGGAATCCAAATGTATGCCATTGGGGTGCCAATTCTCTGCAGTGCCCTTTGCATCGGCTTGGTGGTTTGAGCATTTTTCCCAATCCATATTCTTCTGGAATGGGCAGACTCTTGAACTCACTACTTTGGGAACTTGGATTCCCATCCCTGCAATGAACGGAGGTAGTAGACACCCCGAAGCCTTCAGGATTTCCGTGCTATTCCATACAGGACAATTAGGCACTTCGTTTAGTGTATGGCTCCCCGTCTGACTTAGCAGTCATACACACCTGCTTTCTTTAGCTCCTTTTTCCATTTATTGGCAATAAAAAAAGGATGATAGCCTTCATCAGGAAACGGCAGTGGCAGCATAGAGTGTGCTCTGGAATCAGGCTGCACGGGGTTTCAAATCCTAGTTTTCCCAGCTTCCGTCTAGGAGACTGTGCTTCTTGGTGTGTGGTCCATCACTGATTTCTCTAGTCTCCAGTTCTCCTCTACCTCCAGGTGTGTGGAGGTTTCCTGTGCACTTGAACCCACACATAGCCCTGTGACTAGTCTTCCCAAATGTGTTGGCAATAACATGAATTGCTTCAGGACAGAAGAATTTAATAGCTGAGCCAGGATGTGGCGGATTATCTTCCTCTACTTAGTTGATAAGGAAAATAGGTTTTAAGATGGAGGCTCCATCAGCTTGAGTCTCTGGGCTGAGCCCCACAGCCAGCCTTCTTTGGCCATGGAACATGAAGAAGTAGAGCTTTGGTTCTTTTAAAGCCACTGAGATTTGGAGGTATTTATTGCTTAAATATAGACCAGCCTACTTGGATGACTAGCACCTGGGAGTTCCGCCCGCTCCAGCCCTGGGCCTTTTCAATGGGCTTCTCTACCTTATGGGGTGCAGGAGTGAGTCCGAATATCTCTCTCTTTGTCCCTCACAGAGACTGATCCCAAATCCTCGCCAGAGTTCCTCCTTTCATGTCTGGCCTGACTCTTCCCCACAAAGGATTTAATAACCGGTTGTGTGGGAACCTTATGTTTCCGGGGCAAATTTTCACTGATCCGCCTGGGATGGTCTCTGAATTTACATATGGTTAAGGATAACAACATTCTTTTCTTTTTATAAAGTTAAGTCATAGAAGCAAGGAGAAGGGCATAAGTTAGGTCATAGAAGCAGGGAGAAGGACTGGGAGCTTCAGTAGGAATTGTAATCCAAATGTTCTTCGAACATTTTCAATTTGTACTGAAACATGGCCAGACCTATTATGATTTGGCTGGAGAGAAGCGCTAAGTCTACATATGATAACTGAAAGAAACGGAGGTACCTAATTGCCAGCACTAAAAGCTACCCATGTTTTCAAGAAGATATTGATTCTTTTTCCTGGCCAGAGCTCTGTAGGAGGGATTTTCAAACATGGAAATCAGTTTGTGGTAACATCTGCCCTTCTATTTAGTTGAATGTGGGGCTTTCTGTAAACATTTCTCTCTGGCTTTTTGTTGCCTGTCTCTTCTGAATCACGTCTCCTAAGCTTTCCCCTGGCTCCTGGGGTCCCTAACAAAGTAATGTAAAGAATCAGTTGGAAATTCATTTGTTTATCACTTTGTTTTCTTATCCAATCTAAAGAGAGTGATTTCTTCCATGTTCTCCTGGAAGTTGATTTTAGACTTACCTCTACATTTAAGAGAAAAATTCAAAATGCCGTTCTTGATCGTGGTGGCAATACTGTGGTATTGTCCAGACCCTGACGATGGGTTTGTGGTGACGTAGCCACAATCTCAGCCTTGGCCACATGCAGGCCAGTGTGACAGTCCAGGCTGTGGCCATGAAAGTGAATGCTTGTCAAGAGGACCAAACTCACAGTGGTGGCCTCTCACTCTGCCATAGGGCTCCAAGGAAAATGAGGTCATGCCCCAGAAGCCAGTAGAAGCCATGGGGAGTGGTGGTTAATGTGGAATACTGCTGAGAGGTGACGGGTGATGGGAACAGGACAATGAGCATTTAACTTGGAGAGCCATTGATCTTTAAAATAGCAGTTTCAGTAGAGTTATGAGCGAAATTCAGAATAGAGCTGTTGAGAGAATGAATAGAAGGGGGCAGAGAGATGAGGTTCTAAGAATTTGAGCTATAAAAGGGATAAAAGGAATGGAGCAATAGTTGAAGCGTGCTGTGGAAATGGGAGACATTTTCTTTTTTCTCGTCTTTCTTTTTATGTTGCAAGGATGGGAAATACAAAAGCCTACTTGGATAGTGTAGAGCATGGGCCGGTAGAGAGATTACAATAAAAGGAGAAAGAGGGAGGCACCAGAGGAACAAAGGACATAGTAGGGTAGCAGGACAGGTGCTCCAGACCCCAAATGTGTCAGAGGGAAGAGGACTCTTTCTCCCTAGAAACTGTGAAGAGGAAGAAACTGCGTGCAGGTATGCCATATCTCGTTTTACAATGAAGAAGATCTCTTGAAGAGTACAAGTGGTTTTAGTGAAATATTTTGCAAGTTGAGAATACGAGAAGAAGACGGTTGGGAGGTTTGAAGAGAAAGATGTGAAATAGCTACAGAGGAACGAGGAAGAGGCAGGTCACCAAGAGCTGAGTAGGAGACTCGGGGTAGAAAGTCCATCTGGAGCTGGAAATCATCGATGTGCAGAGACCCAGCCTGCTCAGGTTTGTGAGTTTCCTCCAGTAAAAGTAGCCTCTTGGGGACAAGCTCAACAGTGGTGGTTTCTTAAGTTCACCTAGATTCTCAAATTTATAAAAAGCAAATGTGATGGGGGAGAATGAGCAGGGAGCTCAAGGTAACGTAATCTAAACTGGATATGGAGAAAAATGAAGCAAGGACAGAATGTTGGGTTGAAGACAGCATCGTTTGGAATGGATAAGAGTTCTTGACATTTTGAAAAGAAGGTCGTTCCTATAAGCATTTGGGGGCATATATTCTTATCATGCCTGAGTATTTGCTTATTTAATACTTACATGTACTTAACTATGTTCTAGTACCAAGCTAAGTGTTTTACAAATGTTAACTCACTCAAGCTTCAGAACCTTCATAGTAACTCCGTGAAGTAGAGATTATGACCGTACAATTTTGCAAATAAGAAAAGTAGGCATAGAGTAGTTAGGTGACTTTCTCAAGACCACAGAGTTTGAATTCCCAGTCTTGCTGCAGAGTTCATGTTCTTGTTTATGTATGTAAAACTATTCTATTAGTATATTAGGTATATGATAAAACATATACAAAAAATGGGTTGAAAATAGAAGTTCTACTATTTTCTTCCCACAGTTCAGTAAATTTTCTTATTTATCTCCTGAACCACATGCACTATGGAGCCCAGTACCAAGGATGTGTTGCAGACTGTGTGTTTACAATTTAAACGACTGAACCAGAAGGCTACAGGTTGTGGTTAGACAGTAAGGTTAGGTGTTTGTGATTTCAGGGGTGTCTTAGTTTATCATGATGACAGGTCGAAGGGGTGCCCTTGAAACCATGCAGTTACAATGAAATGATGGAGTTCTCTGTGATACGTAGGTAAAGAAATTAAGAAGACAGAGGATTAGCTGGGTCATCCACACAGACCCTGAGGATGAAAGCAGGAGTTGGGATGGAAGATGAGATGGCACCCTATCACTTATATCTTTATAATTGAAAGAGGATAACGAGGAAATCAATGATGACATGGTAGAAGAATTGTTCACAATGGATGCAGACCCAGCTGTTGAACCATCACAAATGATAGTTCATCCTGCAGGGAATTTTAGGATGTCAGATGATGGACGGTTGCAATGTTGACTATAAAGAAAAGTGACTTTAGTGGGCAGAAACTTGGGCATACCCAAGGTTGTAATGAGAAGATGCCTAAGTGAGGGGAGACCCCACATTTGCCCGCAGCGTTAAGGAAGGATTCACAAAGAGGCTAACACTTAATTCTGGATTTTGTAAGAAAGAAGATTTCAGCGATTGACATGAGAGATGGAATATGCAGCATGGGTAGACCTCGAGGCAAGAGGGACTATGCTGTCGACTCAGTACTGCTTGCGTGGAGATCACTATGGAGTGGGGGAGTGGGGAGTGAGGAGACTGAAAAATCAAGGAGAGGCCAGATCAAGAGGAAAATCGCGTATCATTTTAAGAAAGCTGAGATTTATCCTAGTTATGATGGACGCCCATAGAGATATTCTGAGCTGCAGTAGATCATAGACAAATTTGAACCTGGAGGCAACATTGAGGCCTGACTGAACGGAGTTAGGCTAGAAGAAAGAAGATCAGTTAGGAAGCTCTGAAATAGTTCCAGCAAGACCTGATGGAGGCTCAAAGGAGGGAACGTAAAGTATAGACTGAAAAAATAAGGTGAGAAATTATAGGAATATTTAGGAGGAAAAAATGGTAAGACGGTGTTTGAAGAATATGGGGTCAGGAAGAGGGCGGAGCCTATGATGACTAGCAGGTTCCAGGGTGCCCGGATGATCTGGGTGCTGTTCACAAAAACAAGAAAAACAAATGAGGAGCAAGGTCAGAGCGTGGTGGCTTCTGCTTGAGAAATACTGAGTTTGAAGAGTCTGGAGGTCACCCTAGGAGGTAGGGGTCCAGGGGAAGAAAGCTCGTTTTTTCAATTGACTGTCCTAGAAGAGCAAGGTAGTTTCTATCTTTTCTAGAAGCTTCTAGCAAATATCTTCCCATGTCTTGTTGACCTGAATTGGACCATCTGCCCTTTTGGACTAAAAATGGTGCCTGGATATGGAACATGGTTATTTTTTAAAACAATCTGGCCATCCCTGGAGCTGAGATGGATAAGTTTTCCCCAGACCATATGGCTGACCCCAAGGAAAGGCAGTTTTCTAAAGGAAACTCATCCAAAGGCAAATATCTAGCATGTAGACATTCCACCATTGTCAAGCACAGCAGAAATAATACAGAAAGCCTTGCCCCAGCTCCCAAGGATGACGCAGACCACTGCAGCACAGAGAAGGGGCGTCTCCTTATCTCTGGGAGTATCGAGGTCGATTTGACAGCAGATGCAACATTTGAGTTTGGTTCTTCAATATCATGCATAAGATTGCTAAGGAGAGAAAGTGCATGGGCAGAGGGAAGGGTATTCTGACAGGGAAAAAATATGCTCAAATGTCAGAGGCGCAGACAGAAAGGCCTTGTCTGGGGGACTTCCCTTGCCTATGATTCAGGGACCATCGTGTTTTGGCAACGAAATAGCTTGTTTCTGTGTAGAGAATTATGTAAGATTGTCTTAATTCATTTCATATAATTTTTATTACAATGTGTGTGTGTGTGTGTGTGTTTTTATTCCATCTAATTTGGACTGTGCCTGTGTGTTACATGGTGCATATATAACTGTCAGTATGGGTTTTGCCCAGCCTGACCCGATTTTGAACGGAAAGGGGTTGTATGACAGCTGTTGGATACTGGCTTTGAGAACTTGAGGAACTTACTTAACCTCTCACTTAACCTCTCTGCACCTCAATTTTCTCATCTTGGAAATGAGAGATAATAACACCTTTGCCACAGGCTCATTGTTAGATTTAAATACTATCACACTTGTAAAGGGCCTTGCAGATTATATCTCTACCCAAATCAGAAGAAAATTATTATTATCATTACAATTATTATTATTGAGGGCAACTGGAAAATACATCAAGAGGAGAAGCTTAAGGCCTTTTTTTGGAAGAAAATTTGTAGTAACTGGATTGCAAGCAGATGAAACAGTAGGCAGCAGCCTTCTAAGCAGGCTGAGTGCATGGACTCTTAGATTTCTGATTGTAAAGTAAATAACCCATCAAAGCCTCAAAAGAATCATGTGAGGATTCGTCTCGTTTGTAGACATGGAAATGGGAGCCCCGAATGCCCCAAGTCACAATGCGGGCTTTGGCTTTGTAAAGAATTTAAGGAGCATAATTATGTATCTGCATGGTTCTTGAGGCTTACCTCTCTGCTCGTGACACTGTAAATCAGTCCCGTTTGCCAGTTCCAAGTCAGTCAAAAACACTAGCCAGCCCTTGAATCAACGCCCCCGCCAAGTGGCAGCCTGTCCTCCTTTCCTCTATCTGTTCCTCACTCCCTGGCTTCCTATCTTGGTAGTTGCCTGCCCTTACCATCCCTGTGTCTGATCTCTTGGCTCCATGATCCACTCCTGGATCCTTGCTTTGGTCCCCTGGGATTGTTTCTGCTGCCTGCTGTCCTTCGTACTGGACCTTAGAGAATTCTTAAAGCATTGCTTTAGCTCTCTTGAGAACACCGTTGCTGGGATTTTCTGCTGTTTTAGGGAGGGTCCTTGGACTTTTGTCCTAAATCTTTCCTAAGTCTCCTGGCCAACTGTTAACAGGGCCAGCAAATTTGACAATGATAACCCACTGGTCTGAATCTCAGATTTGCTGCTGATCTCATTTCTGTTTTTAGTCTCATCTAAATTCTTTTTTGCCTACTGATCCATTTTTTTCTTTCCAAGGTAGTTTGTGTTGCTTCCAAGATTCTCCTTGGCATCTGATCTTGTCGCTTCTCTGTTTTTGATTCAACACATCCATCTCAGTACCTTAGACCCTAGTGAGTTTGTATGATTTACAATCTAAACTTGGACAAGTCCCTGGAAAGTAATGGGCCAGGGGAGTAACCCTGAAAATATAGAAACTTGTTTCTTCACCCTCCATGGTCTTTAAAGTTCTAAACTTGTAGAAGTCAAGGTCAGAGAGATGTTGTTGGATCAGAATTGGAAACATCATTGTACACTGATTTTCTATCTATCTATCTATCTATCTATCTATCTATCTATCTGTCTGTCTGTCTATCTATCTATCTATCTATCTATCTATCTATCTATCTATCTATCATCTATCTATCTATCTATCATCTATTTACCTATCATCTACCTATCATCTATCTAAATATGTATACATGGAAAGTTATTTGTATATGTGTGTATACATACAGTCTCTAACTTTGTCCACTGAGAGGGGCTAGCTAGGATTAGCAATGTCCTAATAGCACTGAACACACCTAACACCAGATCTTGGCTTCTAAGTACCATTTTCATTAAAAGCAGAAAAGGCTCTTTGAAGAAATGGCTGATGGCAGGGCTGGGTAGGGAAACTACAATTTAAACCCAGAACATGTCGTGATAAAAACAAAGAAGCATTCAAAAGATGATGAGGTCATGTCAAAAGGGCATAGAAGTCATTTTGGATGAATTCTCACAGGTCAAATTGGGGGCGAATTTGAATATCAAAACAAAAAAATGATAATGAAGAATTATAACCCATTTAATAATCATAATAAATAGAAAATTATGAATTCATATAGATATAAATATGCAAAAAAATAAAATTACGATGAAGGATGGGTTATTTATATAGTTTCAAAGTATCTTCCCCCAGAAATACTTATTAAATACAAAAGGGGGGAAAAAGACTAATTACCATGGAGAAGTCTGGCAGATAGAACCTTAAACAAGCAACTAAAGTGAACATATTAGTCATGGGACAAATAGAGATCATTTGCCACCTGGTCGAACACATTGAGAACTCCTGCGGTGATCCGCCCAGTGTTACGAAGCCGAAATGTAATCACAAGAAAAACCAGCAAGGCTGACATCGAAGGAACCTACAGAATGACTGGCCTGTAAACTTCAGGTGTCAATGTCAAAAAAATTCAAAGAAAGACTGAGGAACTTTTTCAGATTCAAGGAGACAAAAGAGACGTACGTGATTCTCAATCCTTCCACTATAAAAACGATATTGGAATAATTGGCAAAACATAGATAGGCCTAAAGTTTAGATTAGAGTAGTGTATCCGTGTTGATTTCCTCGTTTTTATTGTCATTTTGTAGCATGTAAGTTACTTTTAGCGTACTTCTCACTTTTCTCTAAGTGTATTATTATTTCAAACTTTAACAAAAAATGTAAATATATAAATAATTTAGACAGATTTAATAAATTGCCCTGTGGTTTGACTTCACTGCTGCCAGTAATGGATATTATTGTAAAGTTTTTTTAGGTACATAAACACAATACATTTAATTGCCCTGTCAAAGAGATCACATGGCAAATTAAAAACAATTTCCTAAGTTTTAAAAATACAAGTTCTTGTGGCTTGAGAAAAATATTATGGTGGAACCACTATACTCAAACTAGAGGTCAAAATGAGACATCTGAACTAACTTGCACGGAGATGAAAATAATGTATTCTGGAAAACAGATGACTGAAAAAGTGCTTCTAATGTGGGTACAGAACAGGCGTGTGTAAAGTTTGAACGAATCATCTCATGAAGTGCAAAAGCAAAAAATACTTTTCTTTTTATGTATATGTACGCATATATATTTAAGTTATCAAAGAAAATCATTAATATGTGTATAGTAACTTAAAAATACGTGCATACACATGCATAACAGTTGATAGGCTAAAAATAAAGAGACATTAACTATTGAATCTACATTCTAAAAGTGCATGTATATTAAAAAGCAAAAAAACAAAAACCTCTTTGAGGGACTATCAGAAAAAATTAGAAGTCACCTTACGTTTGTGACTCTATGATAGTTTTAAAGTATTATTTAGAGTATTAAAAGATGAAACCTGTTTCCATTGATTAGAATAAGTACATGGCAATGTATCGATTGTAACTGCAGCTAGAAAACACAAAATAACAGGAGGTAGATTAGTGAAAATACAGGTTCTGGAGTTAGACAGACATGTATTTTAGTCTCCGCTCAATCTATTTCTAGTTTCTTTAAATTAAGCAAATTACCTCTCTAACCCTCAGTTTACTTATCTAAAGAATGGAGCTAATAAAAGTGCCTACATATTACTAATGGTAATACAATTAAATGAGAAAGTACATGTCAGCTCTAAGTAGAATCTTGGCACATAGTAAGTAAATATTAGCGATTACTAAAATTATTTTAAAGTTATGGGGCAGCTTGTTACTTTTTTTTTTTTTTTTTTTGTCCCTTTCTTCAAGCTATCATTCATATTGTGGTAGAGTGGTCCTATTTCTAAGGAATACCAGGGCAGAAAATCAGAGTTTGGGGACTCGATGGAGTTATCTGTCATCATGCAGCCCACAGTCTTCAGGCTTGCAGGCAAAGAGATTCAGATTTAGATCAGAAACTGTAGCTATATAAATATAAGCACTGACATTATCTTTTTTCCTATCTTAATTTCTTTAAAAGACATAAAGCAGTTTAGAGTAAAATAATAGCATTGTATGGTAAAGTTATTAAGGTGTTTAGATGTAATCTATACGACGGCTGTCACCCAAAGAATGTGGGCATAGATGTAACCATACTGAGGAGAGACGGAGAGACAGAGACAGAGACAGAGAGAGATTGATTGATTCAGATTCAAATCCTGGAGCCACAACTTTTCAGCTGTGTGGCCTTTGAAATATGATTTCACTTTTCCGAGAAACCATTTTTCTTGTCGGTTCAGAGAGAATAGTGTTACCAGCCTACAGGGCTCTAAAGAACACTAAATGTATGTGGCGATGCCTACTGATGCTGGAAGCAACTGCTCAATGCATTGGAGTGAGTCCCCTTTTTTTTCCTTTTCTTCTAAAGGTGACCTTGACTATAAATAGAGAGCGTTTCTTGTGATACCCTATTGGAAAGATGAACTATTTCAGAGTAGTTTTAAATTAAAGAATCCGAGACTGTCTATTGTAATTCCCTCTATTCCAGCCACCATATGAAATGAATTCTCTTTTAATATTAGGAACATGGAAAAGGAATGAGGCCTATTAACAGGTATAATTAAAATACAAGGGTAAAATGACAGCGCCTGCCAATAATTGTAGTCATGATCCTCATCGGAATAGCAAACATTAATTGAGCACTTTCTCTGTGCCCTGATTACTTGTAATAACTCAATGAATCCCCACACTTACTTCCTGAGAAGGGTTTGAAGCTTTGATGGGGAATGTGTGGCATGGCCTGAGTTTGGGGCTTAATGTGGAAGGCTGGCTGGCCACACAGAAAAGGCCTTTGAAATTCCTAAAGTAATCGGACCTGAGGACCTGGCCTTCAGCCACATAGGCTCGCAAAAACACTCATATATATCCCTCGGTTAATTGGATTTTGAAATGCTGACTCAGGCTTAGAGGAAAAAAAGGACTTCCAAGACTGATGAGTAAATCAGAATCACAATTTATCCATTTGCAATAAGAAAGAGCTGTCAAACAAAATAGATATTTGTGTCAGTCTGACCAGGACATTCCCTCCTTGTAGGCAATTCTACAGGGAAAAAAAAAAGCCAAATGGTAATTAGGACTGTTGGTGAGCCAGTGGAGTTTGTCATCAGGTCACATGATGACATAGCAGTTTCCAGATGGGCTTGATGTCGGGCAGACATTGATAGGATTTATTCTGCCCAAATTTGCTTCTGTGCCTTTCTATTTGCTCCTAATTATTTAGACATAAAGCCTTAAGTTAACTCTATCTCTTGGAAACTAGAATGTTTTTATAATGACATATCCTGCTACTGTTCTAATACAGGCTTTGGTCCACTGTGGCCCACAGGTCAACTTCAGCCTGCCATCTGACTTTGGACTGCCCAAGAACTAAGAATCTTTTCTAAGTTTTTAAGCGATTGGAAGAAAAAGTCAAAAGAATAATAATACTTTGTGGCATGTGAAAACTATATGAAATTAAAATTTCAGTGTCCATACACAAAGTTTAATTGAAACACAGCCAAGCTCATTCATGTATCTATTGTCTGTGGCTACTTACAAGCTATAATGGCAGATCTAAGGAGCTGTGACACTGGTCGGGTGGCCTGCAAAGCCTAAAATCTTTACCATCTGGTGCTGTAGAGAAAAAAATTGCTTACCTCTGCTCTAATCTATTATTTTGATTTTATTTGTTAACCTCTAAAAGAGTGATCTTATTTCTCTTGCAATCATTTCTGCCCAACTTACTTCAGGTTATCTAATTTTGTTGCCATAAAATCTTGATTAAATCTGGAACTAGACTATAAAATTTGGTCGTAATTGATAAGGTGTCATTTATTGAGCAGAAATTATATGCTAGGTGCTTTATGGAAAGCTCTTATTTAATCCTCAGAATCACTCAGTGTGATCATTTTCATTGTAGCTATTTTTAGGCATGAGGATACTGTGGCTACAACGGGACTTTCCTCAAGTTTACCTGTAATTGTTGGCAGAGCTGGAATTTGAACCCAGGCTGCCTGACTCCAACACCTGCTTTCTCTTCCCGGTCACACTGTCATCTCACATTAATAAACCCATTTAAAAAATAAAATCAGGTTTCTTTTTCTAAAACTGTATCTTCAGTACAACCCCAAGTTCATGGCTAAGCACTTTCTATATCAGAAATACTGGCAGAGTCAAAAACATTGGCAGATCCAATGTTCTAGCAGAGACTGGATAATGCAAGTAGGTGAAATGAAGCATATGTAAGAAAAATTGTGTGGTCCTCTGTAATTTTTAATTGTTTATTTATATAGACAACAATAGAGAGACTATTATTTAAAAAATAAGCAATAATGCAAGCACTAGGCTTGTGGTGAAGTGAGACCACATCCTGTCTAAATGGGGCAGACGCTGCATCGAACCGGCCAACTGCTGCTATGATAGAATTCAAGACCAGAGTTTTCATGGTTTGTTGCTTTTCAAGGGAAGACATAGAAGTTGATTCTCCCCCACCCACCCCCCCTTCCCCGGCCCCACTACATCAGGTAAATCTTAAACTCTGTACAGACCAAAAGGCACCTGTCTTCAGGTGGAATATGGCCTGTGGGTTGCCAGGCTGTCATTGGTAGCTAACACTTCCTCCCCCTCAAACCACGTTGCTCTCAGCGGGTGAAGGCTTCACAACAGGATTCCTGCTCACATCTCCATCCTCCAGACAGGGTCCTTTGTTCTCTCCAGAGGCATCTAAGGATAGAGGCAATAAAAAGCCACAGTATGAGGCTTTAATTATCCAAATGGCCCTTTTAGCTCTAAATTTCATCCATAACAATTGTAGCTAACAGGCTTTTGATCTCCCTCAGGGTACTGCCTCCTGATTAAAAGTCTTTTCTGCCTTTGAAAATTCCTCACCCAGTTTTGACATTCCATGCCAGCTAATTTGGCTGGCTTTCTCTCTTCCCTCTCAAATCTGCTGGGAGAACAAGCCCGAGAAACAATGCCTTTGCTGCCATTTGTGTTGTCTCTTTTCTAGATGCCTGCTTTCCCATCCAGCGCTTGGTGCAATCTGTCTGTAAACACCAGCCCACTCATGCTCTCTGCCCCGTCTGAAAGCCTCATAACAAACCCACGTGTTTATTTCCTCCCCTTAATGACTTAAATTTTTTAAACAAAAATAGTAAACCGATTTGAGCTGGAACAAATCTATTTTTGTAGCTATCGAATCAGCATTCAAAAAATCTTTTGAACTAAACCTGAACCCAGCCAAAATTTCATTCTATTTGGGACTCAAGATTCGAACAATTTTTAAGAAGGAACCTTAAATAGAGGGGCTCCCGCATGGCAGTCTCGACATCTCTTTGATTCTGGGAGAGTTTTTTGTCTTATATTCTCATCCAGCTCCCAAGCAAGAACTCAGTGCCCTCCAGGTTATCACTGAGAGGATCTGGAAGGGTCACAACAAATTGAGACTGCATTTTTCTTCTCGGCATTTGTGGATAGAACTTAACTTTGTATCCTTGATGCTAGTCACAGAGCAGGTACTCCATGAATGTTTATGGAATAAATTGTGGACGAATTCCAAAAAAACTTTCTCTAAACACACGGTTCCAGAGTTTATTGTGTTAAGTTCTCCATCTGCACCTTGAGATTGAATCATAAAAGATCTGAATTCCTCTAAAAAGATCATATTTGTGTAAATAATTAGGCTTTTCCAGATAATAAGGCAAATCTCACAAACTAACTAGTCATTGCATATTAATAGCCTACATTTGTAAAACAAAAATGTTTTCTGAACATGTGGAGACCAACCAGAAGGGAAAATTAAGATCAATTTAAACCTCAAAATGTTTCTTAAAATAAACTTTTGCTGCATATAGGAAAAGTACAGAAATAATTTCAGATAAATGGAAAACATTGCCTTTGGATTCTTAGATCTATGACATTGTTACATAGACCACCAGAGGACTAAAATGCATGTGGGGGGTAGGAGTTTCTGGAAATAAATCTTGCTCAATAGCCTGACTCTAGAGTCACCAACACAAAGTGCTAAGACCACCATAGCTTGGGAAACTGGGAACGTCTCATTAATCTGATGGGTCTCACTTTCAAAGTGGAAGCAGGACATCCAACTGGTAGAATTCATCTCAAAGAACTTGGATAGACAAATACCTCAAGTCCAGAGCATTCTCCCAGGCTCCTTACTTCCCTTATACAACTCCAATCACACTCCCATTTTCACAGAGGCCTGAATCTCTGGATGAGCATTATCTGGGGAGACAAGGGCATTCTCCATCTCGGTGAATGGTGGCTTTCTCCAACCAGTTGTACAAACTGGAAAATCAGAGTTCATTCTTTGACACCTCCTATCCCAATCGCTTGTATGCAGCCAAATAGCTCTCAAAGCCACTTACTTCCCTGCGTTTTCCTGCCTCTCTCTGCACCAGCTTTGAATGTGAGCATCTTTCATTTGGACTACTGCATGGTCCCCACATTGGTCCTTCACCACTCTGTCTACCCTTTTACATCATGTGGTTTTCTGCTTTCAATGACTTCCAATGGCTTCCAATGACTTCCGAGATGTAAACTAAGCTCTTCCATCTCACTACCTCTCTCTCTCTGGTCACAGTGCCTTCTCTGGGTTTCATGAATATGCCACGTAGGGCCTTTGTACATGCTTGAAACATTCTTCCCCACCCTTTCCTTTGCCTAGTTAATTCCTTCTCATTCTCTAGAATGAAGGTCAAGTATGAATTCCTCAAGCTAGATTTCCCCAGCCCTCTGTCAGGACCCCAGTAGGTGATTCGTGTTACCCTTTGCTTCTCCACATCCTCTCTCGGCCTTCTGTTCTTCATCAGTAAAGTGGAAATAATAATGAAGCTCGTCTGTTATGAGTCAATTAAGACAACACTTGTGAAGCACTTAAAAAGTGACCGGCATGGTAAGCCCTAAATGAATGAGCCGTAGTTGTTATGAAGCATTACCATTGTCAGAAGTAGCAGTGGCTGTTGTTGTGGGTGAGTCTGTGTAGGAGCTAATGACACGGACTCGATCAGATTGCTTGGGTTTGAATCCTAGCTCTGGATCTTCCTAGTCATATGGATTCCCCAAAGTTACTCTACTTCCCAGTGCCTCTGTTTCCTTATCTGAAGAATAGGAATGATGCATAACTATACCATAGAATTTTGAGGATTAAATGAGCGAATAGTTGAAAAGCACTTAGAGCAGTGCCCAGCGCACAGAGTGTTCGTATTACTTCCAGTGAGACTTACTTCTCAGGATGAGGCGGGGCTCCCTAAACATGGGAACTGGCTTGGGAACTCAGGGGACTCATTTCTTGCAAGTTCCTCAGAGATCTAACACCAAGAATTTGTCAAAATGTGACACATGTGCGATCACACATCACTGTGAGCCTCTGGGTTCTTGGAGGTGTAAGGCAAAGATTTGTCACTAACGTTTTATTGTGTAACCAGGTCAGTTCTGCTTATTCATTAAACTAAATTAATCCCAAGGCACCAAAGCATGTCCCTGGTTAAAAAGTGAAACAAACCCCCCTCCCATAGAAACTGAAGCCTGGCCCAAAGCATCACCCCAGGATGATTTTCTATGATCTCTGTTCGAAGTTTGCTAATAAGATCCCCAATGATAGCTCACCTGTGAACATCATGTCAGTCGAGGTTCCAGTTCTCAGGTACGATCCTCAGATTTTAGTCCCAAACCTGGTGCATTAGCTCACTAAGAGAAGATAACCTCCTGCGATGGATGTATTTTGACCAGATACATGTGAAACCGAAGTATAAATTGAATTACGTCTATTCATTACATTATAATAGGGATCTTTGTTTTTCTTTTCAAGGTTCTTTCTTGTCAGCATTAATACTAACAATAATGAAAAGAGTTGTTACTTATTGAACACTCGCTATGTACAAGGCATTTCTCATGGATCATCTCATTTAATCCTCAATAATCCTATGAGGTGCGTATTTCGCCCTCACAGAAAATGAAGACAAAGCTATGACAGCTTAAACAATCCCCCAGAGGCACATACTGGTTAAGATTCTTTCAGTTGCAAGAGACAGGAACTCAGTACAGGAATGCTTAGGAAAAGGGAAACTTGGATGGTGGGGTCAGCTTGTGAAAAACCCTAAAGCTGTTCACAAGGAAGGAAATCCTGTAGGAAACAGGCCTTCAGGGACGGGAACTAGGGGCTCTCCGTGTGTCACCAGGGGCACTGTCTCACACCCCCTGTTCCCCATTCATCCCTGCTTGTCCCTTTTGGTCTCTCTTTTGTAGATAAGCTCTCCTATATGATAAGGAACACAGCTGCCAGTACCCCCACCCCCACCTGGGAAATTTCCAGGGAAAAGCTCTGAGGCACCTGGTGTGGGCCATGTGTCTAATCCTTGAACTTGTCCAGGAAGATATTGTGCAATGGAGAGTAAGGAAGAGGCTTGCCAAAGGAAAAGAGAGCTCCGTTACCAAGCAAAAGGGGATGGCAAAAATGAGTGTGGCCAACAAAACCAGTAGCTTTGGTGCCCATTACATTTGCAGAGAGATATGACATCGTTACAAATTCACCTGTTTTTGTCCAAAAGTCTGCTGCTTTGTCCATTATAATTCTATGTCTCCACATAAAGGTGAATTATTCAAAAGCTTACTGGACAGGAAGGTGGGAGCCTGGAGTAGTTTCAGGAAGAAATTTCTCTTAAACTGCAAGAAAGCCAAACACGATTCAATGGCTTGCCGCCTGAACTCTATTCTTTCTCGGGTTGTATATTTATCACTGACCAAGATAATAGGAGGAATAAAAGCCACAGTAACAAAATCCAACTAGCTGTGTGAGCTAAGACAAGTTAATCGGTCCACCTGAGCCTCAGAGTCACTGTGATGTGGTCTTTTGCTAGTAAGGTAGTGATGGAGGGCTGAATCTGATAATGTGTGTAAACACCAAGCAATGACAGTCACCCAGAAGGAGAAAGGGCCAGCACACGAAGACAGACAAGTCTGGCTCTAGACTGTGTGCGTTTAATGGTTTTGAATTGCTGCCTCCACCAAACCACTTTTCTCTTGTTTGGGGAAGCTTTTGTGGCCTGATAATTTGAAAAAAAAACTGTCACATTCATCCCAATTGGGACTCATGTGGTAGTTGCTTGCTTAATCAAATCGTTGGCTAAATTTAGTAAATTTTTTAAAAAATGGTTAACATTTCACTTGAAATAAATGTACCTTTGTGTATTCACCAGTGAGCTTTTAAGCCAAACCAAGGCCTTTTCTTTGAGTATAGATAACTAATTGGTTTTCCACCTCACCGTTCATGGAAGATTGCATCCACCACGACTTGCCTACCACATCCAGTGCTGACGTCCTTAAAATAGAGTGAGAACACAAGGACACATTCTGCAGCAATAGAATGCCGCCTCCTTCCAGTCTTTAATTTTTTTTCTTGGATTTTTTTTTTTTTTAACATTTGTTTCACCCATGTCGACTTTGACAGCGTTTTAAGCCTATCTCCTCCCTCTTTCCAAAGCATTCACCGTAAGTGTTCAGAGAAACACATGTCTTTCTTTACTGCTGCTTCATTAGTTTCATGATATTTAATGATATTATAAAATGGCAGTAACAACGACAACCGCCATTAACAGGTTTGGAAATGAACACAACTGAATCTCGACGTGCCAGGGCCCAGAGCATGGCTCAGCTTCAGGGTGCTGGGGACATCGGCCGATGTTCTACAGAGGGAATAAAGGCGGTCAGTTAAGAGGAAGTCAATCATGCACGTAAGATAGGCCCCAGAGTGTCTATTTACCTTTCACAAGTCCTCTGTTCTGCCATATGCCTAATTTTTCTTGCTTTGAATCTTATCTTACTCTGTTAAGCTCTGGGGAAAGTCATTACAAAACACAGTTGGTTAAAATTTCTGATTCCCTGTTGTGTTTAATAGCTCTCAATTTGTGAGTTTTGTTCAAAGAGAGGAGCTGAGGTTCTGAGGTTGAATCTGAGGCTTTGAGTCATAATATCCTCTTTTAACTCCTCACAAGCAGGCTTTCCTGTGGCCACTATCTAATTTTTCCATCACCAGAACTGCAAGTACCATTACAGGGATCAGAATCTGAACAGCCCTTTATGCTCAGTTCTTAGTTGTTTTTTTTTTTCCCCTGCTAATGTGTTTATCCCAAGGGAATAAAAATATCCATGAAAAGAGGGACAGCAAATTCTGTGTTGACTCATTCCCTGGACCAGGAGGCCCTTTGATTAAATATTATTCACTGTTGAACTTGACTTGAATTAGAGGCTTAAAAAAAGTCCTCCATGGAAACCACTTATAATTAGATGACTCGTACTTTAAATATATGGAATTAAAATCTCAGGGAATCACCTAATGACATCCCTGGGCCAGATCGTCTTAATCTCGGCACCCTGCTCTTTAGAGATGGCTCACATAAGAGGGTTTTTTTTTTTTTTGTACACAGGTGAGCAATCAATAAATAGTGGGCCATTTTGGAATGGAGAATTCCGAACTACTGAGTTTAGTTAAAAGGACATGTACAATCCCAGACTAATTTGTTGTGTGACTATGTTTTAAACCAGAGATGCACCTGATGAGGTTCTGCATCAAGGCTAATCCAGTCGAAGTTTGCTTATGCACTGAGCTTCTGTCTCCAGTACAGAGCTGTTTATGTCAGGATGTGGTTTGGCAACCATGACTCTGGAACCTCTGGAAAAGGCAAATTGGTTTAGGAAATAAATTCAAATGCTTTTTCACATGCTAAGTGTCTTCATCACCCTAAAGATAACCTTAGATTTTTGACACTGGTGACTTGTTTTATTCTATGATAGAACACTGTGAAGGTGACCCCGTACCTTCTTAACACCCAAGAAGTGATGAGTGCTCTGTTTCAGTTTCTGCTCTGTTAATACCATTTTGCCCCTTAGTTCTTGTCATCAGATATCATGTCCTTAGTCAGTGATATGGGGGCAAATGCGATGTCACTTATTTGCCATGTAACCTTGACAAATAACTTAGACTCTCCAACCTGCAATTTCCTCATCTGTATAACAGGATAATAATACTGACCTTGTAGAGTCGTTGGTGAAAGTTAGGTGAGATGCAGAGTTCACAGGCACCTGGCATATAGTACACATCTAATAAATACTAGCTATCATTGTTATTTGAGAATAAAAGTTCAAAGGTAGAAACTGTGACCTAATTGTAGGTATGGTAAGTCCTCACATAATGTCATCGATCATTTCTGCAGCTTTAAGCAAAATGACATATAAGCAAACCAGTTTTACTGTAGGCTAATTGATACAAACGAACATCAAGTTTCTATGGCATCTCATCAACATTATAACGAAATGACATCGAACGACATGACTTTATGTTAGGACCTGCTATACATGGTAATACTAAATACCCTTTTGATTTTATAAATGCAAAATCTTATAATGAAGAGTTTTATGTGAGTCACAGACAGACAACAAATTCAGTCAACTGATATTTGCACGGGGCTTAACGTGATGCCTGGCATCCTATTGTACCATCTCAAATGCCATCAGTCCATGTGAGCACTCAATTACACACCTTTGCACTCACCTGGCCAGGTGAGCACATTGAGAGGCCAGCCTGCTGGGGCTTAGACAAGCAAAAGGTTGCAAGGTGTGGCCTGATCTGGAATGACCTAATTTCCAATTAATGTCCTTTACATCTCAAAATCTCTCTCTCTTTAACCACATCCAGAAAACTCACTCACACTTTTCTGTTTATCCCTTTTCTTTATCTATGGATATTTGACAAAAGAATGAATAACACTGGGGAGGCAAAGACCCATCTAATCGAGAAGTGTTCCAGTAGCTTCGTGTCCCCGGGACCTAGCTGGAAGAAATTTATTATCCCATTGACTCTTCAACCAGGTTTTTTTTTCAGGCAATTATATGCACAGGAAAGTTAAGTTTCCAGACACCCTCCTTGGAAACCTCCTTTGCTCCTTCCATTCCTCTCCTTCATAATTGTTCTATTAGCATGGTTGGTCCAGGAGGGTCCCCCCAAGGGCAGGAATGGTGGACTGTTTTGTTTACTGTGGCACCCCATGTCTCAATTGTGTTTCCTGCAGTAAACATGCATTCAATGAGTGAATATTTTCTCGAGATTTTTGGTTACCCCAGAAGACAGCCTCTGGACATCTCAAGTTCCTTACTTTCTGGAATCACTTTGCTCATGGAGATTTAAATAAAATTGTCTTAAACTACCACAGTAATATATTGGGAAACACAGTACTCTTCCACCTCCTCGGAGCAGCAAAGCTAGGGGTGGAGGACACACGTTTCTCTGGTCCCCTCTGATTCCAACTTCCCACTTCCACTGAGAGTTCTCTGACTTGCTTTTCTGTTCTCACATAACATTTTTCGATACCCTCTGCCCAACCTCCCTAATCATGAAATGGGAGAGCCTCTTACTATTTAACTCTTCGAAGTACCTTTGACTTAAGCTTATGTTTAGCAAATTTGATTCATGGTTCGTAGTAATGGAGATGGGCTACACCCCGCAAAGGACACAGCCAATGCGTTGAAATTGTGTGTTAGACGTCCCCGTGCTTGAAAGAGCCTTATTCATTTTTGTCACCAGGGAATAGCCTCTGGCCCTCTTTTCTCTCAGTGTTCAGGCCTCCTGCCATTATTCGGGGCCCTTCTCTCACCTGGAATCTTCGTCTTCCTTTTTTGAGCTCACTCACCTTTAACCCCATATTCTGGGGCCTCATCTTTATGACCCAGCCCCAATGTTTTTCTCCACAAAAGCCAGGTCATCCCTGATAAGAATTCTGTAATTGGTTCTTAAAAGAACCATCTTTTTTCCTTCAAACATCTATAAAATATTTCTTATTTTTTATGCTGCTTTATTTACTTACTTATTTTTAAGGAGATTGATTGATTGATTGATTTTTCTTGTGGTTCTTGCTATCTGTTTTACTGAGTTGATCTCTATCTGTTTCCACAGAAGAGAGACGGTGTTTATCTCCACCCCATTCTGGTTCTATGCATAGTCTAGTTGAATGATGCCTCATACTTTCCTGGTCAATGAGGAAGTCATATTCTTTCTGAATTTTCTCTAGATAAAGACTCTCCCAGACTATACACCATAGGAGGTACAGGGGGTGTCCCATCCTTCCTGATTCCTTTCTTGGATATTTAGACAAGCTCAAGTCTGATCAGTGCCTTTTCCAGCCTTTTCTAGACGAACTCCATCTTTCTTCTTGCTAACTCACTGTTCTTCCCAACTTTCTTTAGCTCTTTTCTTCAATACCACTATTTTTTCCCTACATATCACCCACATTGGTTCATTATTATCTGTTCCTCTATAATATGGCTCCTTCTTAGCTCATCCAAACTGGTAGCTCTTGTCAATAGACCAAAGAAATGTACTTATAATACAAAAACAACAAGAATGAGATTGTGTAATTAATTTATTTAACAAACGATTATGTTTATTATAGTGTGCAAGGCATATGGTGAGCACTGCGTGACATTTATGACATAAACTGCCTTCAGTAATTTTATAGTTCACTAGAAGAGTAAGCATATGTGGAAAGAAAATTATGACTAAATTAGACTGGTAATGGTGTTAGATAGATACAGGTAATGTGCTAGAGAAGCAAATTAAAAGTTGATGAATTTTCTAAATGACTTCTCTCACTGTGGATTTTTAAATTTAATTTTCAGTTGACTCATTTCTTGCTAGGGTGTCTGCAACTAACAAAGCAACCAAGAAAAGAGGTACCCTCTTAGTGATGAATCTGACTGCCTCCATGTTTCTGACTATAAAATAAACGTCTTTTCCAGAGATTACATGAGCATACATGATAGAAAAAGTATTTGACTTGGCTTAAACAAATACCTGAGTGCAATTTCTGGGTTTGCCACTAGATAGAATCATGACTAATATAGCCGCTCGCGAATTTTCTTACATCACTCCTCGGAAAGCCATCTGTGTGATGAGGATAATAGCAGAGTTATTGTGATCGAACAAATCAAGTGAGAATGTTTCAAAATGTATAAAGTACTGAGAATTAGGTGTATCATTCATGTAACTAAATGAAAAGTCTATAAACACAAATGAGAAAATAAAATTCCAGTCTTAATAGCAGAGACCTGAGAAAGTGTGGGTGGGAAAGTCACCATTCTGCCCCATTTTGAAAAGCTTTCTTTAGATTTCCTTGCATCTATCATCAGGGACGATTTTGTGTTCCACATATTAATTTTCTTTGTCAGCGCTACATACAACGTTTACCATTCTGAGAATACTCAGGGGACATAGTGATTTGCCCATTTTTAAGCTCTCCATGAAGGCTCATGTATCTCATAAGTACAGTGACTTTTATGAAAGGCATAGGATTCAGCAGCTAAGGCCCAAAAAAGGGAGACAGATAATAATATCACCAGTGACACTAATAAAACTTTGCCTATACAGAATTTTCTCTCTTAAAACCCATATTCTGGCTACATAATATTTTCTTTTGATCCCAAGTAACTAAATAATTCTAATACATTATGTGTTTTTTATATTGACCAATTAAGAGAGGGAAATAATTATAACAGTTATCATAGTAGTACTTTGTATACTTAGTAACAATTATAAGTAATTGCTCAGTACTACTATTCAAAATATTATCACAATTTATAGCCTAATATAACTTATAGTCTTTTACATGTGGAATTGTATAAAATATTTGTCAGGTTTATCTTAATTTGATTTTAATCCCCTGAGCAAGAAAGGGTTTTTTTTCTGCTTTTAATGTGCTTAAGGAAAAGAGACTATTATAACTTCTTCTTCTGGCCTGTTCAAATATTTAATAAAAAAACTTTCTCTTAATTCCTAATTTTACTTTTGACAATTATTTTTTATTAGAATCATGACTAAAGACAAAGAGTAATGAATGGACTATTATTGTCTTTAAAATAACATATAATAACATATGCCTCCACAGATAACTAATTGTTCAGTTTTTGTCTTTATATTCTTCTTGACTGTTTTCTCAAGTTCAGGATAAAACTCACTCTTGCCATGAATTACCCTTCTCTGCGCTCTTCCCTGACCAGGTGTGCATAAAACCTGTGATTATTCACTGAAAACACCCAAATGCCATCACTTACCGAGCCTCAGCCACACTCCCTTTCAAAGCCCACACAGCCTGGCTGAGATAGATGTAATACAGCACTTAGCATTATTTTGGGGGGTGGGGGTGTACAACTCTTTCCCGCCTCACAAAAATGGACTAATAATGAGACTTCTGGTACTGGTAGCATGGGAGGAGGAAGACGGAGTGGGGGAACATTCTCACCCCCCCTACCAAGAAATCAAAAATAAACTAGATAAAATTATTAAAAACACAAATTTCAGGTCACAGGAGATTAACCAAAAGCAAACAACTTGAAAAGGTTTACTCAGCAATAACTGATGCTTCACTGGTAATTAATGGTAAGTTCATTGCCTTCTTATGATATAGCCAGTTTCACCCCTCCCACAAAGCTTATTTCCACACGAAGGTAGCCAAAGCTTATCGCTTTACCAGACAGAGGTAGGCTTAGTTTAGAGTAGGCTGCAGAGCAGCTAAGATTATAACAGGAGGATTTCAGTAACAAGAGCCACAAGACCTGTAGAAAAACAGATAAAAATGTGGCATATATGGCTGGCCAACTGATAAACTACATATGTGTATGTGACACCCCAGGGAACCCAGCAAGCTTAGAGAGACATGCAAACTTTCTTTGCCTTTAAATGTGTTTCTCACATTTGGGATAGCCAGAACTAAAAAGACCGATGATATCAAGTGTTGGCCAGTTGTAGAGCAACTGGAACCCTCCTGCATTGCTAGTTGGAATATAAAACAGTGCAGCCACATTGGAAAACAATTTGGCAATTTCTTAAAGAGACAAATGTAAGTTTACCATATGATCCAACAATTCCACTACCTAAGAAAAATGACAACCTGTGTCTGCTGATCAGCTTTATGCAAATATTTATAGCAGGATTATCCATAATAACCTCAAACTATAAAGAATACACGTGTCCGTAAACTGCTGAATGGATAAACAGAATATGAGATATCCATACAATGAACTGGTGCTGAGCAATAAAGAGCAAACTACTGAAACAATAATAATATAGATAAATCTAAGATATACCATGGTAAGTGAAAGAAGGCAGTCACAGAAGCCTTCATTCTATACGATTTCACTTATATGATATACTAGAAAAGGCAAAACTATAGTGACTGGAAGCCAATCCGTGTTTTTCAGAGCTTGGTACTGGAGATCTCGATTGGCTCCCAAGGAGTATCAGAGACTTTTGGAGGTGATGGAAATCTAATTAAGCTTGATAATACTGGTAGCTGCATTGGTAGACCATATATATTTACCAAAGTCTTGAAACTGGGCACTTAAAATGGATGACTTTTATTACATGAAAATTATACCTCTATAAAGCTATAACAACATGGTTGAAAATCTTTTTCTTATTTCCTAATAATTTCTGTAAATGAAGGCAGGTGTCTAGAGGCATTTAATTTTTGGTTTTAAGTCCCTCTTTACAATTTCTATAATACTATTCTATATCAGTTCTTTTCAGATTCTCATCCATCTCAAAATCTTGTTTCAGTCTCTGGGCAAACTATAACAATGCACATGGAGCACTGGATTAATAACTGCATCCCAGATATTTTATTTTATTAATATTATATATTACAAATTTAATTTATTAAGAAAAAAAGTGTTGCTGATGTAATCCGCTTATGATCTGCTACGATTTCTTAAACTTTTTTCTCGTGTTTTGTAAGCATTCTTCACCCTATATGATATATGTGTAAAGAAAATCCTATATTCCTGTCATCAGATATTTTTATCATTATTTTGTAGCATTTGACTAGCTTTTTAAAATTCAGTTTTGTCCAAATCCCAATGGAATATTTATGGGAACTCAGGAAATGATTATAATTTGTAACTACATCCAAAACTAAGGCTGACAGTCAACATATTGCCAGACCATAGGGAGCATTTTTGTTAATTAAAAACATATGAAGCAGAAACAAGAATTAGAATATGAAAGAGACATTGGCATATGGTTTTCACCTAAAGGAAGAAAAACAGTCTTGCTTGAAGTATAAAAAATATAAAATTTCTCACCTAAAATCTTAGCCTGCGGATCAGAAATTCAAATACTATCAGCCAAAAACAAGACATTTATTTCTCTGCTAGGGTAAGTTATCGTTTTGAATTAGTGAGACACTGTTCCCCACCATACTCAAAAATTTCTTTTAGTCAAGAAGCTTCAAAGATTGCAACCCTCAGAAAACAGTGAGTCAGACAATAACAGGTGGGCACGGTGATGCTTTGCTGTACTGTGCTCTGGAGGAAACCACCACAATGCATCTGGGCATTAAGGATGTTTGTATATCCTATTAATAGTTTATCTTTTCTAAGAAAGAAGTAATAGAGATACTTTTTTAAATTAGGTGAAAGGAAAGCCATACCACAAAACCTGGCTATTGGCAAACATTGGATCCAAATATTCTTCTTCTCCTCATTTTGAAGACTTGGAGGAAATCTTATCACTGAAAATGATTTTATGAATAAACCAAGCTTTAAAAAGCAGGTCCATGAAGCCATTACAAGAGTAGAGACGAAATGCAAACAGAAATTCAAAGAGAAACGGACGCTATAAGGAAACTAGACAAACAAATCCGACACCTGAATTAAAAACCTCAATTAGAAGACAGAATTAGAAATTCAGAATCTTGAACAAGGGATATGAAGGTCAAATTTTTAAGAAGCTGTCTAACAATGGAAGGAAAAATGACAAAAGCAATGAAAATATATATTATGATCATAGTAATGAGAAGATAATGAATGGAAATCCAATTTAAGAATTATGAATTTTTAGAGAAGTTAATCGTAACAATTAGAATAAGAGCAATGATCAGAAGATATAACTGAAGAGCACTTACCTTGCATTGAAAACATAACTGAGCATGCAGATGTTAAAGAAAAAAATGCTGCATTCCACGAAATGAATTAATAGAAAAAACTAAATTGTGAAGAAATATTCTCAGTGCACTTAAAAAAATAAAAGAAATATTAAGAAGATACCATTATATATCTATTAGAATAGTTAAAATGCATAAAAACTGACAATAGTGAAGTTGGCTGATAAAATTAACATTTACAGAGATCTTCGGTGTTCATAATTGTTTGTACGTGGCTTTTATAATTAAAAGGGAATTTTGCTGAATATAAAAATTCTAGTTCCTACGTTGCTTTCCCTGAATACCTTAAACATGTTGCATCATTGTTTTCTAAATTAAAAAAAAAGAAAGGCCATCAGGATATTATCCAAATCTGATTTTCTTTTCCTCATAAATAACGCAGCTATTTGCTTAGATTCCCCAATTTTTTTCTTAAAGTCCTTTGAGTTTAATAGGATGTCTCTCTGTTGAATGTCCTGGGTGTGTTTTCAAGGTACATGAAAAAGTGCCCTTTGAATATGAAAATTCCAGTCTTATCTTAGGAAAGTTTTCTTGAAATATGGTTTTTAAAACATTTATTCTGGTCTATTGCTTCTTCAGTGTCTCGAGTTATCTGAATATTTAGTCTCCTTCCCTTGACTTTTATAGGTGTCACTTTCCCTCAAATGCATTTTATTTCTTTGAAACAATTTCTCTTAGATTTTTTTCATCTTTCTCTTTACTTCCCATATTTCCCATATTATATTTTCCATAGCGTCTATTCTTTCTTGAGGACCTTCCCCTTTGGTCGTTATTTCAGAATATTTCTTTTACAGTCTCTTCCTCTGGTATGGCAGTTCTCATTTCATATCTTTTTATTGCCTAATCATATCATTTCTAAGCTCATCTAGTTCTGATCTGTGCCATTCTTAAAGCGCCAGTCATTTCTTAAAATTTCTTTTCACTCGGTTTGAAATATGGTTACACTTTTTGTCTGCTGAATTTTCTACAGTCATCACTCTGTTGGATGAGGGACTCAGTTCCTAGAAGAGTCCTCAGGAAGACCCAATGGGCTCAGTAGTCCCCAAGTTCTTGTAAGATATAAGCTGTTTACCTATCTGTTGATGTCTGAAGAACAGCTAGATTGGACATAAAAATCTTCAGTTACTTTCACTGAATTTTCTAAAAGTGCTATTCCACTGTTGCCTTGCTTTGCATGCTGGTTTTGAAAAGAATTAGTCTAATTTTTTTGCTTATGTTAAGTCTTTTATCTTTTTGCGTGGGGACTTAATTTATCTTTACCTTTGAAATCATTTTATTAGGCCATGTGTCAGAGTTAATCATTCTGGTTTAATCTTCCCGCGTACTCAGGGAGCCATTTCAATGTGTAGATTTGGATTTTTTTTTTTTTTTAATTTCTGGAAAGTTTTTGTGAATTATACTTTTAATTATTAACTCTCTTCCATTACTTTGCTTCTTTATGTGTTCCAATAATATAATAGTATTGCTTCTCTGCCAGTCTTTCATTTCTATTACTTTCTTTTTGACTTTTATTTTTTGCTTCATTCTTTATGTCACTTTTATTTCCTTGGTTGTTTTCCTACCTTTCTTCAATGTCCCTTATTAAATTTTCATTTGAGTCTATTCTCCCTTGGGCACTTGCAATTTATTTCTTCATTTCTAAAAAAAATTTGGCCTTTTTCTTCCACTTCTTTCCTGAGTTCAATTACCTCTTTCATATTGTTTCCTATTTTTGGCCCATTCTGGTTTAGGTTTAGAATTTCTGATTCAAAGCGATTTTTCATTTCCTCAAATGCTTGAGTGTATTTAACTTTCTTTGGACTAAAATTTAAAGTCATATTCTGTTCCATGGTTGTCGTTTTGGAGGTGTCTTCCTTACTCGATATATATGAAATTTCATTTCCTTATTTTCTACAATAGTTCTCTATGTGCTTTTCTTCTCTTTCGCTAATTTTTTATATACGTGTTGTCTTACAAGATTCTTAGTTTCCTGGCTTCCATTTCTCCCTGCCTCGCCAGGCCATGGCGCTGAAGTGGACGGCTTTGTTTTTGCTTGTTTTGCTGGGGAAAGAGGGATTGTGAGTCTTTTGATTGTGTGGTTCTTTTTTGTCTTACACGACCTTATATTTTCCCTATTTTCTTATTGTCCCTTTCTCTACCAAATTGTTTGAGGATACTTTTGGCCTTTGTTCATCTCAGACTGTATTCTAACAAAATGTTTCTTACAAAAACAGGTGGCAGCTTGTTTTTGGCCTGTGACCTGGAGTTTGCTGACCCCTGGTCTGTTCTAGTCCATCAATTTGTCTGTCATGAGCCAGTACCATGCTGAGCTAATTACAGAGATTTTGTAGTAGGTTTTAATATCTTGTAGAGCTAGTCTTCACTCAGAGCCTTATGTATTCATGAGTTTATTTTTCTGGGTGAAATTTATCATCGACTTGATATGCTATAAAAATGAAAACTTAGAAATTTTATTAGGATTACTTTAAATTTAAAACCAATTGGGTCGCAATTCTGTATCTTGGTTGCCCCCTTTGCTTTATCTCAATTGCTTTTGGCACTTAGGAAAATATGTATTTTTATTGTAAAAGTTCTCATTGTACAAATACTGTTTATACTACCTTTAGTCTTCTTTCTTCTTTTTTATCCTTCTACTCTCTGATACTGTTTTAAATCGTACCTCTTGGATCTATGCATGACCCATACATCAGTCAGTAATGTTATTCTGTTTTCCTCATTTTCTGTCCCTTCTCCTCACATTTTTAAAAGTCATAGTCTCTCTACTTTGTCATAATTAATAATACTTACATTACATATTATTCCTAAATCCTTGTTCCTATCTTGTTTTAGTTTTACCTGTATGATTAAACATATATTAAAGTCTCTTGTCTGTCTTGTTACCGAATTTTTTCCAGTCGTCTTTTGTTTGAATGAAGACCATGCCTTAGGAGGGACATGTGTGTACACTACTCTCCAAGTGAATGAAAGAAATAATAAAACAGATTTCATTCTGTCTCTTCCTATAATGTGGCTCTTTTTCCCATTCTAAGAAAGAGAGAATGGTGAATTATTCCAAACAGTGATACAGAAATAATAGTACATTTAGGGAACCTCTGTCACATCTAGGTCGTCTTCCTGAGTTACTCAATCGTGCATATCTGACGATGCTGAGACCATTCAGAATTCTATTTCTTAGACTATATTTAGCCCATATTATATGCTTAGCCAGCAGAGGCAACCAAACAAACTTTTTAGGATGCAAGCTGTTCAGGGGGAAAAAATAATCACAAAACTTTATCTCAAATCTCAGACAAATATGGTGCAGCACATGAATGTCTTAGGTAATGGTTCTCCTGTGTAGCAAAATCACATCCGGCATGATGCAAGATTCTGATATTAATTTCCAATAAGTTCCTTTTTGTCAGCTCCTGTGACCGCCATGAGAAGTCTCTGTTATAATGTGTCTTCCACCAACACAATGGGCATAGCATTGTCCACAGGAAACTTTTTACCATGCTGATTCTAGCCATGGACTAGGGATGATTCTTTCCCTTGCATTCCATTCCTTGAGCCCCCTGTCATGAGGCTGGAAGTGAAAGACTTGGAGAAGCATTGTTTCTGAAGAACCAGATATGTAGAGGAAGTGGATGTGCCTTGCAGACAATGCAGTGAAAGTAAAGAAAGAAATGAAATGAAAGAGAAACAAGACACGCCAATCATTCTTCTGCCAACCTTTTCCTCATCATCCAAGAAACTGCACAGAAGAGAGCATAATGGACAGAATAGAATGATCCCAAATACTAAACAGTATAAAAAATATAACTAGGAATAGGGGAAAAAATCAGACTGAAGCACCCCAAACTACTGCAAAAAAGTCAGAAAATAGACATTTCTGCTGATGCAAGGGCTCTGCACAGAAGCATTCATTCACTGTGTGTGTGTGTGTGTGTGTGTGTGTTTTTCTAGTAATCATCTCCATTTCATAGATTTTTAGTACCAGTCATATCAGGAGCTCTGACAATTCAGCTGTGTTTGAATATGCCTTATAAATAATAAATAGTACCTCCAGAATCTCTGTCCAGTTTTATTAATAAAACATATGACTGGTTCTCAGAAAGTAGCAAAGTTTATGGTAGCTTCCACACACTGTCTTTTCAAATTTTATTTTTTCCAGATTTTTGCAATTTCGATAAGCAGAGAATTGCAGCCAAACCTGTCATTCCATTGAAGATATCCTCAGAAGTATTTTGTCTTTTGGGCGCTAAGGCACTATTTCTAAAGACTCGTCATATTCTAGTGGAAGATTGGGACCTCCTTCCAGCCAGAGTCTACCCACTAGAGAACCAATAAAGGAGAGAGGCAAAGTGCAGATCAAAGTATCACCAAACCTTGGGTAACTTTCAAAGGGAAAATATCCAGGAACATAAAGGACAGTTCTTCCAACTTCTCTCAAGTTTAGACCAAATATAGAACTTGGCACAAACTCGCAGAGAGACGGTTCTGAACAGACTCAGAGTCGCTTATTCAGTAAGTACGCTGAGCATCACGAACTGTCCTAAAATCTAGGCACCATCAGAATGGAGAGGACCGGAGAAAGATGGCTCTCTGTTGTCATTTCAATCTCATGCAAGCATGGCCAAATGGATGTCAGCATCTCACTAATTTCATACATCAGAAGAGTCTCACCCTAGAGAAGAGTAAATAAGGGGTTGCTCAAAATTTTAGAAACATCACCTTTAACATTTCCCATATTGAGAAGCTACAAAAATATCCATTTTGTAAAATAAAATAAAAAAAAACATGAAGAAAAGGAAATGAGTGTTTCCCACTAATATGTTCCTACGAGTTGATGTCGTGAGCACAAATATGAACACCGAGCTCTCAAGACCACACGTGTACCTCGGGGCTTCCTGCAATAAGCTGACTGCAAAGTGGCCTCGCAGCAAACACAAAGCCACCGGCAAGAAAAGGAAAAAATAAAGTCAAATATTTAGCTTTTCTCACTTGTGCCTCCTGAGGGGATAGGAGTAGGTAGTCTCCCATCTCTCGTAGCCTGACTTGAACTGCAGCCACGCTGAGATCCATCGTAACCAGGTGGAAATGAACACTGGAAATATTTGAATATTTAAAGACTGCATTGGCCCAAATTAAGAGCAGTGGATATGTTACTGACTGGCTTCCAATTATTTAGAAGCTACGTTTCAGTGAAAAATTTAAGGGGTATGGCTGGAGTGCTGGGGAGTGAGTGTTCTGATTACTGTGCATTTGCTCACGTGACACATTTCCTATGTATCAGAAGTGGCTGGAGAAGTGGCCCAAGGGCCCTCAGATCTGAGATGAAGTGGACTACAGCAGGCTGTGTGCTGGATCCCTCTTCTCACCTCTCAAGCAAACCAATAAAATCCAAATAAATAAATAAATAAATAAATAAATAAATAAATAAATAAATAAATAAAACAAAATAAAACGAAAATTCAATAAGTTGTCATGACAACCAGATTTGGAGGAATCTGAAGTGGTGACCAGAAGGCTAAAACATGCCAAACAAGGAATAAAATCTGTCCCCAAGAACAGGGTGGTTCCAGAGACACCAGCCTTGGGGGAACAAATGAAATCTGATCTACGTCTGAGTGAATTTCCATCTTGATTTTATCCTTACTGTTTTACCCTGTCCCAAGATTTCCTTCAACAGCACCAAGACTGATAAGCTAAGAAAATCGGTCCTGATTCCTGTCTATTAAACTTTACTCTGGAGACACATAGTTCTCAGATGCTTAGTTGTAAACACCTGATGCCCTTAGCAAACAAGTGGCTCACGTTGAAATTTGGAACCAGATTGACTCTCTGGCTTCTTTATGACCCTTCGAATACCTGTTTCTACTCATATAAAGAAAAAAAGAAAGGCAGAGTATTTGATTCAGAAGTATGAACTTTTAAGCTGTATGTATAATAAAACATTTCCAATTGGGAAGTATAGGTGGTGACTATACTAACTTAGGTGATTTTAAAAAATATTTTATGAAAAATAAAGCACTTATGAATTTAAAACACCAATAATGGTAGGGCTTTTCCTCTAGTTTTGCTTGCTAACTGAATGGTTAATTAGCAGATACAGTCATCCACTGCATAGTAACCCTTTTTGCTCTCAATATCATACACTTATATTTCTGTATCTTCATCCCTTTGCGTTTGAGAAGAAAACTTCGTTGACATTGGGGACTACAGGGCGGGTATCAACAATAAGTCCAGAATTTAATTACTAAGTCAAAATCTGCTGATGATTTGCTGTGCATAGACTGACCTTACCAAAGCAGTTGAAGATGAGAAGTAATAAGATAAAGTTTGCTTCTCCACAAAGGATCTTTCATACAATCTAAAATTTCCTAAAGTGTCATATTTTTGACTAAAAGATTCTGCAAAAATTACACAACAGCTACTCTCTTCTTCATCATTGCAACATTGGGCCCCGAGTTTAGGAAATGGGAAGAGATCAGGTGAGATCCAAGGCTGAAGACCGCATTGCCTCTGCTCAGCTGATACGCCGACAGCATATGCCCCTCGCTTCTCTTCCTGTTTTCCATCTTGCAAAATGAATGTCCTATGACATTTTAAGCCTTCAATTATTCTTAAAATCCTCCGGAGCAAACAACAGAAGATTCTGACATAGTCAATGAGAACAAAACATCTTTTTATTTTTTCAATCGAAATTGTCTATCAGTTTCTACCCCAGCTTTGGTCAGTGTAAGCTGGAAAGACCACCGTGTACACAGAGCTTTGGTTCTGAAGCTAAGCCATCCTAATAAAAGAAAGATAATTAATTATGGCCCAGAGAAGTTGATATGGGAAACTGAGATGGATCTTTAAACTTATTCTCCCGTCCTCATATATGATTTCACTGTGAGACAGTAAGATTTTTTTTTTTTTTTTTTTTGCCCAAGTTATCTTGATAATTTGTTTTGGCAAGAGATTTGCAAGCATTAGAAAATTGTAAAACTTTCTATGAACATGTTGAAGAGAAAAATCTGCCGAGTCTCAGACAAATGCATGGAAGTGCCAGAGCCATGGCCCTGAGAACCTGTAGAGCCTTGGGTGTCTCTCTTTGAGACCTGTCCCTGTGACGTTATGGTGTGAGCCACAGCAGTGCAAAGCCATCCCAAAGGAGACTCAGAGTCTCCTTGACCGACTTGAATGATGCTCTTCAGAATCCTACTTCATTTGAGCAAAACTTCTTTTGTTTACCCTGAATCCAGCCCTCCCACTTTTAGAGACTCACTGAACTCATCAAACTTATTATTGAGTGGCACAGTCTCTCCATTTCCAGTTTCTTTGAGCTGAGTTGTGTCCCCACTCAATCGTACTTTGAAGTTCCTAACACCCAGGACAGTAGTCCCCCCTTATCTGCAGAATAGACATTTCAAGACCCCAGTAGATGCCTAAAACTGCAAATGGTACCAAACCGTCTATATACCATGTTGTTGTTTTTTTCTATACATACATACTATGATAAAGTTTAATTTATAAATTAGGCATGGTAAGAGACTAACATAATAATAAAATTTAAAAAATTGTAACAATATTGTGGGGTTAATTTGAACATAGCCCCTCCACGGACACGGGAGGCAAAGAGGACCGCTGGGTCAGTCCCAAGGAGGACAATGAACAAAGTGTCCCCCGGTTGTGCCTGACCCCAAGGACATTTCCCACTGCTCCACGGACACTACCTGCCTGTTTGGCCGTCCCCATGGACATTATCTCCCCGCTGTGCTCGAGGACATGGCTGGTCCAGTCTTCCCCAACAGTGGCTAGGCAGCACATCTGGCTCTCAGTCGTGGGGGAAGACCCTTGTTCCCTGGGATGGGGCAATCCCCCTCCCCTCTGCTTGCATGTGAAACAATGGCCGCTGCCTTTTCCTGTAGCTCCAACCACCTCCTTGTGTCGTGAATAATAAACGGCGTGTCTCACTCTGCTGGCCCTTCTGCTGGTTTTTTCGGAATATCGAAGGCCCAGGTGTAGGTTCCTGGCCTGGAGCTCCTACATTACAAATATATTGTAATAAAAGTTGTATGGATGGCTTTGGGGCCATTATTAAGTAAAATAAGGGCTACTTGAACGCAAGTACTGTGATTTTGCCACAGTTGATGTCATAACCAATATGGCTACTAAGTGACTAATGGGTGGTGTATAGGGTATGGATATGCTGGACAAAGTAACGAGTCACATCGTGGGCAGGACGGAGCAGGACAGCATGAGATTATATCGCGCTACTCAAAAACAGCATGCAATTTAAAACTTATCAATTTTTTATTCCTGGAATTTTCCATTTAATATTTTTGGACTGTGTTTGACTCCGGGGTAACCAAAACCTCAGAAAGTGAACCTGCAGATACAGGAGACTTCCGTACCTTGGGAGGTGACTGTATTCAGACATATGATCTTTAGAGAGACCATTATATTGAAATGAGGCACAGAGGGGAAGTGAGTAGTTGGGAAAGCAGTCACATGTATTGCCTTGCCGTGACAATTTTTAAAACATTGTCAGTTTCCTGAAATGTCAAATAATGCCACTTAAATTCCAGTGTGCAATTTTCACCTATCCATACAAGTATCCTTAGACAGTAATTAGGCGGGACTAAAGTCATAATCATTATTTCCTGTAAGTGATGGATAGTGTATGATATGTATCACCCTTCTAAGGTGTCAGAGCACTTTATTTTTACTTTGATCAGTGCAGAGTGCATTTAGAAAATCTATCAAAATTATTTTATTGACTCTGGCTATTTTGTGGAGAAGTCAAATTATCAAGGCATTTGGAAGGAAAAATGAGGGGTATAAAGTGCTGGATAGTTGTTTATAAAGCATAGAAGGGCTAGTGCATTTAAGTGTTTTAAATTCTGCATTCACACTAGGAACTCAAGTTCAATCAATTAAGCATTAATTCTTTGAAAAACAAAAGATTTACCTGAAAACTAGCAACTGACTTTCAAAATAAAATTTCTTCTCTGTGAAAGACACTGCCAAGAGAATGCAAAAAACAAGCCACAGACTAAGAGAAAATATTTGCAGAAGACATATCTGATAAGGGACTGTTATCCAAAATACACAAACACTCTCTTAAAACTCAGCAACAAGAAAACAAACAACCTAATGAAAAAATGGGCCAAAGACCTTAACAGAAACCTCATCAAAGAAGATATACAGATGGCAAATAAGCACGACAAAAAGTTCCACATCATATGTCATTAGAAAAGGCAAAACAATAATGAGATACCACTACACACCTATTCGAATGGCCAAAATCGAGAACACTGACGACACCAAATACTGATGAGATTGTGAAGCAGTGGAACTCTCATTCATTGCTGGTGGGGATGCAAAATGGTACAGCCACTTTGGAAGACAGTTTGGCCATTCCTTACAAAATTCAACATACTCTTACCTTACAATTTAGTAATTGTGCACCTTGGCATTTACCCAAACGTGTTGAAAACATGACCACACTAAAACATGCACATGGATATTTACAGCAGCTGTATTCGTAATTGCCAAAACTTAGGAGCAACCAACATGTCCTTCAGTAGGTGAATAGGTAAGGAAGATGTGGCTCCAGACGACAAAATAGTATTCATTCATAAGAAAGAAAAATCTGCCACTTGTGACAACAGGGATGGAGGTTGAGAGCATTATGTTAAGTAAAATAAGTCAGACAGCGAAAGAAAAATTCCACATAATATCGCTTATATGTGGAATCTAAAAAATAAAAAATAAAAAGAGCTCATAGAAACAAAGATGGGACTGGTGGTTTCCAGAGGTGGGGGTGGGAAATGGAGGAAATGGGTGAAAGTGGTCAAAAAGTACAAACTTCCTGTTATAAGATAAATGAATTCTGGGAGCACAATGTACGGCATAGTGACTGTAGTTAACAATACTGTACTGTATATTTGATAGTTGCTAAAAGAGTAGATCTTAAAAGTTCTCATCATACACACAAAAAATTGTGAGGCTATGGATGTTAACTATCCTATTGTGGTAAAAATTTTAAGGTATATACATATATCAAATGATTACATTGTACATCTTAAACTAATACAATGGCATTTCAATTATATCTCAATAAACACACAAAAAAGAGAAAAACAAACAAATGTGCTAGACACTGAAATGAAAAATGCAATACAATATGCCATTATATTAGCTCGAAAAAAAGAAATACTTAGGTGTAAATCTAACAGAGTATGTACAGAATGTATATACTAAAAACTATAAAATATTGATGAAAGAAATTTTAAAAATCTAAATGGAGAGATAGAAATATCTGTGGATTGGAAGACTCAGCATAGTAAAGATGTTAATTATTCTCAAGGCGATATACAGGTTTAATGCAATTCCAACCAAATTCCAACAAAGTTTTTTGTGGATATAGGTAGAATTATTCTAAAATTTACAGAGAAATACAGAAGGAATAGATACAAAAGATAATTTTGAAAAAGAAGACTAATGGAGGAAGGATCAGTTATCCAATTTCAGACTTGCTGTACAGCTAGAGTAAGCAGGACTGCGTGGTATTGACAAGAGAATAGACACATCGATCAATAAAACGGAAGTGAGAACTCAGAAGTAGACCCAGACAAATATTTCCAGCAGGTTCTTGACAAAGTTGCAAAAGCAATTGAATGAAGGAAAGGCAATTTCCTATACAAATGTGCTGGGGCAACTGGACATTCATTGGTGACAAATTGAACTTCTGTCTACGTCTCACACCTAATACAAAAATTAACTCAAAATAGATCACTGATTTAAATGTAAAATGTGAAACCATAAAACTTTTATTAAAAAACAGTATAAAATTTTTTAGGATCTAATGCTAGGCAAAGAGCCCTCAGATGTGACACAAAGAGCATGATCTATAAGGGGGGAAATTGATAAATTGGACTTCATTGACATGAACAACTTTTGCTCTGTGAGAGACCCTGTTAGGAGGATTCAAAGATAAGTCCCCGAGTGGCAGTAAATATTTGCAAACTATATATATGAGAAAGGACTACTGTCTAGAATTCTCAAAAAAATAAAAAATAAAAAGTAAAAATATCCTACAAAAAACAGTCCTATTAGAAAATGAGCAAACACAAAGAGGATACACAGATGGAAGATAAGCACGCAAAAAGACGTTTAACATCATTAACTATTAGGGAAATTCAAATTAAAACCATAACGAGATATCACTAAACATCTATCAGAATGGATCAAATAAAAAATAATGACAACACCAAATGCTGGTAAGAATGTGCAGAAGTCAGACCGCTCATTAGAGCCTCGGTTGCTGATGAGATGTTAATGATGACACAGTTACTCTGGAAAATAGTTTGTCAGTTTTAATAAACTAAACATAAAACGACCATATGACCCAGTGATTACACTAACGAGAATTTTCCCAGAAAAATAAATTCTTATATTCACACAAAAACCTGTACAGAAACGTTCATCACTGCTTTATTCTTAATAGGCAAAAACTAGAAACAACCCGAAAGTTCTTCAATGAGTGAATGGTTAACAAACTATGGTCCTTCCAAACCAATGAGTACATCTCAGTAATAAAAAGGAACAAATTATTCATAAGCACAGCAACTTGGGTTAATCTCTAAAGGATTATGCTGAGGTAAACAAAAAACTAAAAACAAAAAACAACAACCAAAAAACGCCAACCATAAGAAGTTACATACCCATTAGTATAACATTCTCCAAATGACATATTCTGGTTGTGACACGGTACTATAGGAAATCTGGGGAAGGGGGACTTGAGATTTCTCACTATTATTTCTTACAGCTGCATGTATATCTAGAATTATCTAAAAACAAAAATGTTTTACTAAAAAACAATTTACTCTGTTTACCCACTCTCAACCCAGCAATTCTGCTCCCAGGCATACACTCAAGAGAAACAAGAGGCAAAATGCAAGATGAGACGTGTACAAGAATGTTGATACCATCTTTTTTCATAAGAGCACCATTTGGAAACAACCCAAATGCCTATCAACAGAAGAAGAGATAAATAAATTGTGATATATTCATATAAAATATTATAACGCGATTAAAAAACATGTAATGATAAATTAAAGGAACCAGACACAAAAGTGCACATATTGTATTAGTCCAATTTCATGAAGTTCAAAAACAGGCAAATTAACTGACAATGAAAAAAGTCAGAACAAAAGTTACCACTAGGGAGAGAGGTACTGATTGGGGAGGGGTACAAAGTGCATAGTGGTGAAATAGGTACACATAAATGTTAAAATCCAAAAACTGTGCCCTTAAGATATGCGCCCTTAGTGAATAATATACCACTATAAAACTTAAAATATACCAAATATTTAAAAATAGAACAAACCAAAAATCCTGCGCTAGTCAAATAGCACACCTTTATAGCCTGTGGTCTGTTTATAACCTGTGGCCTAGAAGAATTTTCCATCTCAGTTTAGAAATACCAAAAAATACAAAAATAACTGAATAGACGAGAAACTGCCGTCAGTCTTCAATCCAGCTGTAGAATTGAGGGAAGTCTGCAACTAACGCCTAAGTGAACAGATGTTGGGGCTAAGAACAATTACCCTCTCTGCAATAAGCTCCAAGATGGGATAAGCCTCATGTACAGGAGCGCATAATGAAACCTACAAAAAAAAAAGTAAAGGGAAAAGCAGAATTCATTCTGAAGATTTAAGAGAAAATGCCTAAATGTGATTCCTTATCGAAACCAGAATGGGAGTAGGAAGAAGTTTCACTTAAAGAATCTTTTCAGGCATTGTTAGAGAGATATTTGTGCAGGACAACCCATGTGGTGGCTGCCATGAAAATTCTTGTGCCCACGTAGCGTACCCAAGAATATTTGAATCCACTTTTAAGATGGAACTTGCACTATGTATCAAAAGTCCTAAAAATATGCAAATTCTTTGATCCAACACTTGCACATGTAGGATTTTGAAGGAACTGGGGTGGATTTTAAGAAAAAATGGAGAAGTGTATGTTTAGATGTATTTATAAGCAAGTTCCACACATCTCACCTCTCTCTGCCAGGAGCTTATATAATTTCCTCCTCTTGAACATGTGCTGGACTGAATGGTTCACTTCTACCAATAGAATATGGCAGAAGACACAGGGTATCATCTTTGAGACAAGGTTATAAAAAGGCAATGACTTTTCCCTTGGCTACTCTCTTGGGTCACTTGCCCTGGGGAAGCCAGCTGCCATGTCTCAGTAACTGCCTGTCACGAGAGACCCTCATGTCATGGGATCAGGCCCTGAGCATAACTGTGTGAATGAGCCCGGAAGCAGCTCTTTTGTCCCCAGCCAAGTCTTCGGATGAGACCGCAGTCCTGGCTGGTAGCTTGACTGCAATCTCATGAGAGACTGTGCCAGAGACAAATTCCCAAGCTGTACCTGAATTCCTGACCCAAAGAAATGTAATAAATGATTGTTATTTTAAGCTTCTATTAGGACGATCTGTTAGGCAGCAATGGAAAACTAATATACCTTGTATTTTCCAACATACTGGCTATACATTTGTAATACTCCTCTCTTTGTCTTCTTCAAATTATTCTAGTTTGACTACGCCAGCTGTTCATTGCTGGAGATCATCAATAAAACAATACTTCTGGGCATATAAGTAACATCGATACTCTCCTTGGGTTCATTTCCCCTAAGACATAAAAAGAATAGATCATGATCGAATATAGAAATTTCCCAGGGCCTTTGAGGATCCTAGGTGCCTTGAAAGAAGGTGGTAGGTGGGAAGATTTGTGTTTTTAAGGATTTAAAAAGAAAAGTTCTCCTTAGCTTTAAGATGAGGAATGGAGGGTGCAATGTTTTTTTTCCAAGAACATCCTGAAGCACTTGAGTGTGGCACATCCGAGATAACTGACTTCAGACTAAATGGCTAGCAGGTGGGTGGGTTCTTCAAGGACTGGCCACTTAGTATCCCAGGCTTAGGAACATAGACAAGAGGAAAGAGAATCTCCCTCATGAACCCCAACCTCCTTTATGGGATGTCACAGCCTTGGTAGCCAAGATGTCACTAGAGATGGCGCAGCTTGGAACTGTGGCATTGTCTGGTAATGACGGCAACAGCAGTTAGGGACCTTCACCTCTTGGTTGTGTAAGTCAGAGCACGAAACCCCTCCCTTCATCTCCTCAACCTCCTCAACAGACACCTTGGACGGAATAAGGCTTTTGGGTTTTTGTGTTTGTTTTGTAATTTTTCTGTTGTTGTTTGATAACCAGGGAAGCTACAGGTGGTGATCGAGCCAATTCTTAGTTAAATTAAGGACATTTTTTAAAAAAGTTATATTTCTTGCACCTTGATTTATATACAACGATTAATATTTGTTATAATTAAAGAAAGTATAATTAATTTAGAAAGGTAAGTAGGATTCAGAAACGCACAGGTGCCTTGCACCCGGTAAGGCTGGCCCTAAGTATTACAGTGAATCCAGAGGCCTGGCTCCTAGGAAACCTCCCAGGGTGATCACGTCCATTATGTCAGCAGATTAACTGTGTGTGGTTCAGGCTGGGCTTTGAGTCACCTGCTCATCAAGGTGCTCGTTATGGACTTGCCAAACAAATGAATAACTGAAGAGAGGAATGGATTGTCTCTCGAGGCAGGGCTGTTGTATAAAACCGCAGTGTCAGAGTAAATCTATTTATATTTATATATGTATATATTGTATATATATACACACGTTTGTATGTATATTTATATTTATGATACATACATGTCATAGAAGTAGGAACTCATAGTTATAGAAAGAATATTCTCTTCTGCAGGTATCTCGTATATGCCAAGATTGATAATCCAGTGGCTTGGGGAGTATAAGGCCGCACAAATGAGTAAACTCTTCGATGGTCTCAGCTGAGAGGACCTAACACTTTTTTTTTTTTCCGTAGTGGTGGCCTTCGACAATGGACTCAGAACCTAGTAAAGCCCCCTCTTGCTGGGGACCGCTTGACAAGGCACTGCTCACACTTGCTCCTTGATTTCTCCACTTTCTGATTGAGACTTTATTTAGAGATAGTCAGGGCCTCAACCTGTTATCCACAATTCTGACATCCCCAAAGCTCTGAACGCCAAAAGTTGCCGTTAAGTTTAGGGCAAATCTGACCGGAAATAACATGAAGCTCTTCATAACTATGATGTTTCTTAGTATGAAAGTCATAATTTCATTTCAGAGCATTATATAACATATACACATTGTATTACGAAAACTATCTGAATTCCAAAGCTGATCCTGCACCAAGGGCATCAGGCTTGTTACAACCCAAGCTTTCAAGCTTGGAAGCTACTCTGTCTCTAAGATGACTTTGCACTTCCTTGCCTTGACCCCTTATTGGTTTTGGGGTTTAATTCTCAGAGAATCACTTTACTTCCCAATTTTGCCAGTTTCGGGGAACTCTTCACCGCAATCCCTGTAAGCTGAGAATTGTGGGTGAGTAGTAGAACTGCGTAGAAGGAGAGGGAGGATAAGACGGCTCCAGGCAGAGATAATCACACAGAGGACGAAGCAGCACGAGGAGTCTGGGCAGCTGAAAGCAGCTGACTCATCACTGGGGTCGAGATGAGAGGGGATGGGGGCCAGATGAGAGCTGACCCTTGGGAGAGTAGAGAGGAAGGATTCAAGGGTTTCTTACAGAGAGAATTATTCTCTCGAGAGCCAAGCAGTGAACAGTGCAAAGAGGAGGTTTGGGGGAGATGGGTAAGAGGCAGGGGGCCCAGGAAAAGCTTTGCATGGGCTTGAGAGACGGTCTTGGAACTAAGGTGGCAGGATGGCGAATGGAAGGAAATGGAGTCAAGAAAGTTTAGAGCAGAAACTCAAAAGGCCTTCACGGAAGCCGGATATGATGGGGAGGGTAGGAGTTAAATCTAAGTAGTGGGTTGTTGCTGGTGGACTGAATTTCACTGAGCAGAAGGTCAAGTTTGAGTAGTCTTCAGGGCAGATTGATTGCTCCTTCTTTGGAAATCAGAAACAAATCTAATTTTACCAGAGTGAGAGGGCCATAACCAACACACTCAGGTGGGCAGTGCATGGAATCTGTGGGTTGGCTGAGTTCAGTTCTTCATGGTAACCTGGAGCAAGTGAGTTTTCTTGTCTAAACCTTAGTTTCTTCACATTAAAAGTAGGGACAATATAATTGTCATAGCAGGATGGGTGGGAGGATGAACATAGTAAGTAAGGAAATTATCTGCTGCTTACGATTGTTTGCTGCTTTCATATGTACACTATGAATTCTAGTAGCATCTGAATGAAGATACTTGGAACATAGAACTTAAGAATCTCCCCAAGGCTGCAGAGCAGAGACAGATCCAGAATTCTGAGGCAAGCTCTCTGTTCCATCTCCAATACCTCTGGAAAGTAGGCATCACGTAGCCTTACCTTGATGTTACATAGCAAGGAACAGAGACAATATGGAGAGCCTGTCCACACCATATGTCTTTCAGAATGGAATTTACCATTAATAGAATATCAATCCTTTATCTCGTACTGTTTATTGTCAACATGAATCATGAGTATAGAACTGATTACCAGCCTTTAAATGTCAAAGAAGTTAGGTGGAGAGACACACTACAGTTAAGAGTCTACTTAACAGGATAAACAGACACAGCTCTCTTGAAGGTGTCTTGTCTCATTTACCTGAGGTAGTTAACTTGCTATAGACACTGAGAGACAATTAAATTACTTGATTTCATAGATGGCTCCCACTCCAACTTGTGGATGGCTATGCATATGATTTGTTTATTTTTAAGTCGACCAGAACATTTTAATTTATGTTTCTAATTGGTATCAGCTGTTTATTTTGTCCTGTCTAACTCACGGCTCTCATGGAACGATCAAGAGCATTGTTCTGTCACTGCCGGAATTCAAAAATGGCTAACACCAAGTCATTGTCGATGACCTCACATTGTCATTGACCAGCTAGATCTGATAAGCCGACGGTGCGTTCAGCGAGCTGGTGTCCATTCTTCCACACACACAGGGAAAGGCAAACCGATGATGTGAATTTTGGACAGACAGGGGTGACAATTCTGCTTTGGCCTCTCATTTTCTTTACGATCTTTTAAAGATTGCTAACTTCTCCAATGTTAGAGATCTTACTGTGGAAATGTAAAATAGAAATGATGCATTTCTTGTAAAGAGGTTGGCATACTGGTATATAGGAGGTGCTCATGAATCTGATTGTTTTCCTCTCAGACAGGTGGAACGTGTCTAGTTTTGGTGTAGAGACTAAGTAGCAGGGTTACGAGGCTATGCGTTCTTTAAATTAGAGATGCTCCTACCTAGCTTTTATATCTAGTCTTAGCATAGCATTTGGCACAGATGGGTGTGCAGAGAACATTTCTGATTTGTCTTATCTGCGAGTTTTCCTATCTTTTGGCTACATAGTTGCAAAAGTGTCTTCCAACTCCACTCATCTGGAGTCCTTTAACTCACATTTTGCTTTTAACATTTCTTGGATTTTTACTTTAATAACTCTGTTCTGTTCACTAACTCCCTAGTCTGACTCAGCAATTCTCAAATGACATACTAAACGTTCTCTAAAATACATTTAAAAGTTTATCTCTGAAGTAAACTTAGGATAAGCAAAGTGCTTAAAAAGCAAACGATAGATATGCACTGTAAAGTGCTTGCTCAGCGTAGAAGTCCATTGCAGATTGCTTATTGGTAGGAAATGACGCACCAAAAATTAAGTCAACTAATTCTATCCTCTCTCTTTTTCCACCCTATTTCGTACAATTTTGGTAGGCATGTGTAAAGATAATACTAATTGCTAACATTTATTAGCTAGGAATAGCTAAGATACTCGGAGTTCCTACTTTGCAGTGGCCTCAACTAGTGTCTTTCACATTCAACTCATTTTTTCCCATAAGAATCTTACAAAAGGGGTGCTGTTATTTTTTATACTTTCCTGGAAAGAAAATAGAAGCATAGAAAGATTAAATGACTTGCCCAAGACCACACAACTAGTATGCTGTACAGACAGGATTTAAATGGAAGTCGTCGTAGTGTGAGTCTCAACACCAGAAATAGTCAATATTGAATATCTAACTTGTGCAAAGACTACTAAAGAAGCTAATACCCACTGGAAAGGCACACTTTGTCATGTACCTCTTTTAAGAAGTTTCGCCATTCGCTTCAATGTCTAATGATAATTCCCTTTAAGTGAAGCCAAAATGAAAATAACCATACTTCTTAGGCAACAAAAGCTGTAGGTAAGAAAAATATTGACAATCTCTATTATCATTATCAAATATTATATAAGTATTTAACGTGTGCATAAATATTTATTTGAATTATATACTTATAAATTACATTTGTATATGTACACGTGTTCGTGTACGTATGTGTGTGCCTATACTTACAGGGGTATATGTTGATAAACATATAGATATGTGTGGACGTAGAGGGCATACCTCAGGCATCAATATATTCATCGTAGATACTACAGATGAATGGGTAGTATAACTCAACCTAATTTAAATATGTCATTAAAGGGTTCTGTTTCAAACGCCTCTTGCTCACCTCGTCAAGTCCTCTTGGCCTTACCTTTCACTGCATCTACCTCCTCAGAGAAGACCTACGTGAGTTCTGCACAGTCTTCCACAAGCATCTTGCAGGTGCAACCTCACATTTTCTTGTTTGGGGCTCCCCTCGTTTCCTCTCCGTGGGCATCTCTGGCAATGTTAGCACGCGCTAATGAAATTTGGAGAAGCAGACACTCTATCTAACAACCCTGACCAGTGAGACTGGCAGCTAGCAGACGACAGTTTCCCTCTTTCTTACCCATCAGACTGATGAGTCTGAGGTATATTTCATAGGTTTCCCAAAGGCTCATGGTATAAAGCGACCAGTTGTTCATTGGATGGCCAACTCGTGGTGCAAGCTTGTGTAGGATTTCTCTCCTTTCCGTTTCTTCCCCGCCATTCCTAGCTTCTTTCTCTGCAATTGTGTTCTTAAATGAACTACTCGTCATCAACCTTCACCTCAGATTCTGCTTTAGGGGACACCAGGATGTAACAGGCACTATTTCAATTATATTTTCTATATTCAATTATTTACTTTATTGCTAAAATATAGTAAAAATTAGAACTTTAACAAATAATGTTGTACATTTTACTACCTGCAAAGGGTCACCATTTTAGCTTATAACTTTTAAAAATAACTTTCCATGGTAAAATGTTTGCAGGCTGGGAAACATTTATTGCAGGCCAGCAATGGTCTGGAGATCAGAGTCAGTGAAATAATGATTTATGTCATATATGTCTGGAAAACAAATTGAAGTCATTCTCCAAGCCAGATCCTGGTTTCAAGGAAAATTACACGGTATCATATACAAGTCTTGGTGGGGACATTATGACTTTTAAGGGACATGCAATTTGTTAAATATAATGGTGGTGATGTTGACTTATTCCATATGTAAAAAAAATATAGAAGATGATAGATGACTGTGGAGTGATATACTGTAATTCCGCTGTCAAGTGGCAGTTTCTTTTGCTGAATCAAGTTCAAAATCTGAATTCTTCTCTACCTAGCAAGCAAACTTTGCCATTTCTAAGAGGCTATTAATAATTTGGCCTGTGGAGAAAGAGAAGATTGGTCAAAGTGTCATCTCGAAGTATGTTGGTCATCAATTGCTTAGGATTCTTTAGAGAAGGGTTTCTCAACTTCAGCCCTGAAACCGTGTATTGATATTGAGCTGCCCTGTGTGTTATCAGGTGCTTAGCAGCATCTCTGGCCTTGGTCCATTAGATGCCAGTGGTATCACCCAAACCCAAGTCATGACAACCAAAAATGTCAATGGACATTGACGAATGTTCCCTGTGGAACAAAATCATCCCCAGTTGAGAACCACTGCCTCACAGCAATGCAGATGCAAATTGACTGGCATGATGGGATACCTTACAACACAGAATAGAGGGGTTCAAGGTCTTAGAATGAAGTTCTTCTGAGAAGGTCTAGGACGGTGAAACGGTAAAGACAAATACCCAGCCTATGTTGAGTAAGCAAAGATGAGCAGCCTAAAACAGTGCTTTTCAAACTTTGGTGGCACATAAGAGTCACTTAGGCACTGTTAAAACAGGTTCATGGATCCCACTCCTATGAACCTGAATCAGTAAGTCTGATGACCTGAGGAACCTGATTTAGTAAGTCTGATTATTTACTTTTCGCGCATCCTATCAGGCGATGCTGCAGGTGTGTAAAGCATCCTTTAGACAGCCTCGGGCTAGAAGTTAGAAGTCCCTGACTTTAGGAATTTCACTTAAACTCTATTGGTTCCAATTTCAGGTTGAATGGTACAGATATGTAGATAAATAAGTAATAAAGGAAGAAAGGCCAGGATAGAAATAGACGAAGAAGGCACTGAGACAACAAAGGTCAAGAAAGTTTTGTGTTGTAAGTAACACTGTGTGGGGTCTCCCACTAGATGTGAACTCCATGTCTTATTCACCTGTAATATGGTATTTGGGACAGAATGGGTGCTTAATTCAGATATTTCAGTTACGGTGCCTGCATCTAACAACACGTTCCAGCTAAAACAGCCCACCTATGGCCCCTGTTGAGGGCACAGTCCATCGTGAATGTAAGACCTTCTCCATATCTGCCATAGCTGAACAGCCAATCCATTAGACGACCAGAATACTGTGAGGAAGGCTAGTTGGGTTGTCTCCTTTAGGAGTATGAACTTTAAAAATAAACCCAGTGAGAGCTATCAGTATTGGGAGCTAAATCTAATGTTCATGAGAAAACCGAGGGAGTCCAGGCAACACCTAAGAAAAAGATATGAAGAAGCAGAAACTGTGAGTCATCAGCTTAGATACGTATGTATACACAGAAGTAGAGATACATGGTTGTCAGTGGAGTACATCTTCCCTTGGGAAGCTTTTCCTGTCTTTCCTGGCATGGCTCGAGCACCGCCCTGGGGAGGTGGTCCCTGAGCACTTACAGCTGAAGCATCCTCACCCTTCCTGGCCATGCTTTGTCATATTCCTTGTTTTATTTTCTTCATGAGACCGATCACTACTGTGATAGTTAATTTCATCTGTCATCTTGACTAGGCTAAGGGATGCCCAGAGAGCTGGTGAAATATTATTTTGGGGTGTGTCTGTGAGAGTGTTTCTGGAAGAGATTAGTTTGAATTGGTAGAATGAGTCGAGAAGCTGGCCCTCGCCAATGTGGGTGGGCCTCCTCCAATTCCTTGAGGGCCTGACTAGAATGAAAAGGTAGCGAAAGGACAAGTTCACTCTCTCCGTTTGAGCTGGGACATCCATCTTCTGCTCTAGGTCCTGAGCGCTTCTAGTTCTCAGGCCTTAAGACCCAGACGAGATCATTCCACTGGCTTTCTTGGTCCTCCAGCTTGTGGACTTGGGGACTTCTTGACCTCTATGATCATGTGAGTCAATTTCTATAATAAATCTCCTCATATATCTATATATCTATACATCCATATCTATATATCTGTATCTATGTCTGTTTCTATATCTCCTCTTGGCTCTGTTCTTTTGAAGAACACTGACTGGTACTAATATGGCAACCATGAGAACTTACTTGGCATTGATGCATTTGCTCATTCTTTCACCTCTCTCGCTTCAACCCAGTAAACACAAAATCCATGAAAGCAGGATCTTAGCTGCCTATTTCCAGTCCTAAAATAATCTGTCCTACAGCAGCCCTCAAATATACTCTTTGAATGAATTAATAATGCACAACTCTGTGGGACAGAGAAGATAGCATGAATCACAAATACTGAAAATTACAGCTGTGTTTAATTTCATTGATTATGAATGTGTTATCTATTAATAATAAATACCCCACATTATGAATTTTTTTGTTTTTTTCTCCTGTACGTTGATCCTTGGGGACCATGAGAAGAAGAGTATTGTCCAAAAGGCAAGACAAAATTGCAAAAAGAAAACACGTGTTGAGGTTGCATTGCTCTTGCACATTGAGTAAAGCAGGCATGCCCCTGGGCTCACATCCCATCTACGTGGCACTGTCGAGGCTGAGTTAAGGAACTGACAAGGAAAGAGTTCTGGCCATCTTCTGGCCCAGCTTCTAGGCCAATTCATGCACCCACAGATAGACCAATGAGGTGGCTTACGAGGTTACACGTGTTCATATCTATGCTAATGTTATTTCTTAACTGAGTCCCTACCTATGGCCATATGAGTGGGTAAAGGATCCAAACTATTCCAATCATAGTCCCTAATTCCCCTATTGCCCCATTAATTGTACCAGTGGGTGAGCATGCGTGATGATGAGTTTTATCTGCCAATTTAGCTAGCTTATGGTACCCAGTTATTTAATCAAACGCTTTACATGCCGGATGTGACTAACATTTAGAATCAGAAGATTTTTAATAAAGGAGACTGCCCTTGATAATGTGGGTGGACCTCATTCAATCAGTTGAAAGCCTAAAGAGCAAAATCTGGGATTTTGAGAAATCTTGCCCAAGACTGCAATATTAACACCTCCTTAAGTTACCAGCCTGGCAGCCTTTCCTATGAATTTCAGACTTGCCAGTCCTCACAGTTGGGTGAGCCAATTCCCTAAAATAAAACTCTTAATATGCACACATATATGTATCCTACCTGTTCTGTTTCTCTGAAGAACTCTGACTAATACAGTATGTGACTAAGCTGAGTCAATCAGAATCCTTCTCCAAGGTTTTAAAAGTACCCCCGTGTCTCTGATTGAGAATCTTCAAGGACGTGGTAGAGCCCTGAGCAAATGTCCACATAGGGTCCGTTGGTTTGAGAGCAATGAAGCCCGCATGCCGAGATGCAGAGGCCAGAGATGCAGACAGAGAATCTTGGCAGGCAGAGACTATCCCAGCCCTGTTTCAGGAACTTCCAAGGTCCGCTCTAACCCCTTTCTTTCTGTAACTGTTTATGTGGTCATCAACCCTCCTTCTGGCTTAAGCTAATTGAAATGAGGTCCTGTCACTTTCAAGCAAGTTGTTGGGATTGGTGGGATGTTAGCACTGGGGTTCCAGTTCTGTGTTTTATTGAGGGAGTCTGTTGAGACCACTGAGTAGGAGAGTCTTACGTTCCTGAAGGCCAAGAGGAGTCATGACTACACTTGTCCTGGTTTCCATGTAGAAAAATATAGAGGCCCAAGCAAACATTGTTTTCTTGCTTAAATGAATGCTGGGGTTAAATCTATACTTCAGCCATATCTTGTCGTAATACACTTCGTCACCTTCAGTCCTTCTGCCTAAATAGGTCCTGTTTATATTTTATGACCCCTACTAGTGTCATAGCTGATTGGAGCAAGGCTGGACATCTTACCCAGAGAGAGGCCTGTACAGGCTGGCCAGTGACCAATCACTGTGAGGTCTGGCTCTGAATGATGGGCTGGGTTGCCCAGGTTCTACTCTTGGGAATTGGACATAAGCTCTTACGAACTTGAGTGAGAAGTAGGGGTAAATGGTAAATCAAACTCATAACATTGAGTTGACGACCTGACAATTTAAAAAGTCTGTGCATAACACAAAAGAAAGATGAGTCGAGGAAGGAGATGGCAGTTGGCAGAGAGAGAAGCGTTTACGGAGGTGCAGGGAGAGCAGGTGCCACGAGAGGGAGGCTGCGCAGTGGAGCCGCTTCCAGGCCTGTTTTCATGAGGTGCAAGGATGCTGAGCTCCCTGCCAAGTAAAGCAAAGCTTCCTTCACTGGAGTGATTCTGAGGTTAGCCCCCACTCCGCACAACCAGCAAGGCTGCCTGGAATGTGTTGGATGTGAGTGGAAAGCACTCATTGTGGGCAGAGCCCCAGACTGCAACATCTTAACCAAAATCACAACAAGAAATGCTTTTTCGATGGCAACGTTTCTTTGTACAGAACATCGGCTTTCAAAATGTAAACTCCAGATCATCTGTTAACATTTACAGAGAGCAAACAATTCTCAGACCGTATTTCTTAATTAAGTGACATTTTTTCCCTCTGTCAATACGGAACTGGTATTTTAGAGAAATATAACATCTATGTGCGGTAGATAATCCATAAATCTCATTTTTGTGGTGGAAACTTTGAGAGGTGTTGGGTATACGTACGACTTTGATGGTAGTGATGATTTCATGGGTGTATGCTCACCCCAAATTCATCAAGTTTTATGCATTAACTATGTATGGCATTTTATATGCCATTTGTGCCTCAAATGGTTCCATTTTTAATGACAATAAATTTTAGGGCACGATAGAGATCGATACCCAAATATAGCCAGATTTTTTAAAAGAAGAGAAACCAATGTGGTAAAAAAAAGAAATTGTCCTAGATTTAGAGAAAAGTGAGGATGAAACTTGGAAACAAACTGAGGAGGTTAAAGAAATTATGTCAATATTGTCAAAGATTGTGTTGTCATTTTTCCCTTAAATGGGGAAAGCAAATTATAATGTCAATCCAGAGACATAATCTGGGACTAATCAGAGATCAGCATTAACTTGCAAAGCTTGGGAATGGCCTTCTCAACAGTCGTTTAGTGTCTGACTGTCCATTTATACAAGATGGATGAGCACGGGTGCCATAATAAGGCCACAGCATTTGATTATGATAATGGCCACTGACGACCAAAGCGATCTATAAATTATAATTGAACTACATTTGAGAGCAGGCAGCATGTGACACAATTCATTCCAGTCACCTCATTCAAAATTCAAGACTAGAATTGTCAAAGCAGGAGCCAAATGGCAGGAATGACAGTTCTATAAGGAATTCTGTCTCCATCTTCAGCTTCCTTTGTGATTTCTAATGGGGTGTGGGGGGCAGTCTGGGAGCGGAGCCTTGCATATTGCCGCTAGGCAGTGGTCCTCCCAGGGGGCAGATTTTCCCAGAATTTTTAAAGCAGGAGTCAAATTTGGTAGTCAGCAAAAACTTCTTACTCATTTATTTGTTTGTTTGTTTGTTTGTTTATTTATTTAATAAACATTTTGTTATGACTTAACAGTGTTTTAGAAATTGCTGCACAAAGGCTCACAGACTCACGAAGAAGGCAGTCACATACAGGAGGCCTAGGACAACGTGTGGCAGTGTTAGCAGTATGCTCACAGGGCTCTGTGGAAATTCTTAGGTAAGATTGTCTAAAACAACCTGGCTAGGTCAAGGAAGACTTCTACATTTGGTGGGTGACACCTAAGCCACGTCTTAAGGATGAGCAGGAGTTAGCCAGGCAAAGGAGGAGGGAGTGATACATTTCAAATTCAAGGACTGAACGAGCCATGTGACAGAGGTGAGAGGCAGCACGTGGGTACAGAAATAATTCACATGGTCTCCCAACAGGCACGAGAGTGCTGGTTTAATTTAACCTGCTCAGTATCAATGACCATTGTAAAAACTGAGCACCTACTATATACTTAGGCACTTACAAAATGCTGGGGTTACAATATTGGATAAGGCATGAAGCTTAACCTTCATGAATTAATATGCTTATAAATATAATTCTGTAGTAGCAAAATGAATTAAAGTAAAATTTGAAAGCATTATTATAGAGATGTGAACAAAAGTCTGTGGAAGCCCTAAGGAAGAGGTGAAAACTTAGATTAGTGACAGTTTTATAAAGGAGATGACTTTTAAGCCAGGTATTGGCAGATGAAGCCTTTCCTAGGGAAAGAAGTCATGGATTCTGGGCAGATTGAAACTGGAGAACAGTAAACCCTCACTTAACATTGCTGAAAGTTCCTTAGAAACCATAAATTTCAGCGAAACAACATATAATGAAACTAATTTTGCCACAGGCTAATTGACAGAAACAAGAGTTAAGTTCCATGCATATTTCTGGTCACAAAAATATCACCGAACTTCCAAAGACAAACCCAAAACACTTGTCATATTAAACATTGAAATAAATGTGAGCTATACATGCATTTAAGAAACATGGATAATAACAAGTAAAGTAAATTATTTTCCAACCCCTTATTCTAGTTCAAAGTCATGGGTGGCAGAAGCCTATCCTGGCAGCTTAGGGTGCCAGATGGGGCCCAGTCTTGGACAGGACACCTTTCCATCACAGGGCGCACTCACCATCACACCCACACTCACTCAGACTGGGATGCTTAGACACCCAGTGAACCCAGCACGCACATCTCTGGGATGTGGGAGGAAACCGAAGTGCCAGCGGAAACCCACACAGACATGGCAGGGGGACATCGCGACCGCATACGGACAGTGGCCTGCTGGGAACTGACTTCCTCTTTTTCATTAACGTTATACCATTATGACTTTTATTCGAGGACGTGCTGTACTCATATTCCTGAAGAAGGAAAAAAGGGATTGGAACAGCGAATTCTCCAGGAGAAGCTTGGAGAGATTTGTGGAAGAACTAGAAATTGACCTTTCAAAGGAGACCATGGAATTTGTCTCAAAGTTATGCTTCCATAACACTACTTTTATGTTGACTTTATGGCTTTCCTGTTTGTTTGGAATGACTTGCACAGAAGTACAAATGAAGATGACAGGGAAATAAAATCTACCCTTCTCCCTTCCTAGGGCTTGGCTTACCATGGAACTAACGTTTTTTTAGAGTTCTGGAACCGTCTTTCCCAGGACGTACAGTGAGAGCTCGTTCTGCTCAGGACCCTGGTTCCACTGCCCCTCACCCGCGTCCAGCGTCTCTGAAGTTCCTCACCACTGTTCTTGCTTCACCTTCCATCCCATTGATCTTGATAATAAATCCCTCCTTAGATGGTAAGTAAGAGAGGTAAGAACCAGACCTTCAATCCAATCATCTTCTTTCCAAAGGAAGTGAATAATCAAGATGTTGTATCACCTGTGGAGTGCCAGGGCAGGGCATGCTGGGACATCTGGGAAGCTTGTAACAAAGGGAAGAAATATGTGTTTTTGTGGGCCAGCAAGAGAATGTGGTAGGATGAGGATGGTCTTGTCTAGTGTCTAAAAATTTGAATGAATTCCCAGACAATTCCTGTTTCTGAGAAGAATCCACTGTGGTGGGTGGTACATGGTATAAAAAGAAGGTAGGCAGTTGGCCAGATTGTTGTTGCAGGTAGCGTTCTTTCTGCGTACAAGACGGCGTTTTGTGAAAGAGATGATGAGTTACAGCATCTAATCCTCACGGAGGGGTTATCGAGAGGCAAGCGACAACAGGGCACCCTTGCATACTTCCAAGGTATGGGACAAAGTTCTAGTCAAAGCAGTGGTCAAGAGTGCCTGTCAGGGAAACTGAGGCTTAAGCCCAGTCCTGAGAAGTAGACTGGCACAGGGCAGGGAGAAAAGAGGGAGGGGAGCGATACACACCGGTGGCTTCAAGCTGCCCAGAGCTTGCCCCGGCATGGCAGGTCTCAGGCTAGACTTCATGAACTTGACTGGCCCAAGGGCTCACAATTTATTAGTCTATGATGTTAGCATATGGGGTCAACCAAAGGGGGAGAAGGGTGCGAGCTACCAGTGGGGTTGAAATACACTGAAGTATTTTGTATTGCTGTCTACCTTTGTGCAACAAAGCACCCCAGAACTTAATGGCTTAAAACAATAATAATTATTATCATATGGTTTCTGTATATCAAGAACTCAGAAGCAACTTGGCTCAAGTCCCTTAGAAAGTTGCAGTCAGAGGTCACCTGGGCCTGTAGTCATCTGAAACCTTGACTGACTGGAGGATCTTCTTGCTCTTGGTGGCCTGTTCTCAGTGGCTGACAAGTTGGTGTTGGCTATTGGTGGGAGGCTTTAGTTCCTCCCATCCTGGGCCCCTCCACAGGGTCCTCACAGTATGCGACTGACCTGCCCTAGAGTGAGCAATCCAGAAGACCAATGTGGCCTTCCGGAGTCTATGTTTTAATGGGGAAACATAGATAAGTGAACAGACAATGACAGTCTTATGTCATGAATGTTCATATATAGCACCCAGTGCTAAGAACCTCACAGACTTATTGATCACATGCCATCACTTCCACAGTATTCTACTAGCCACACAGGCCAGCCTTGCTTCAGTGCAGGAGGGGACCACGCAAGGGCATGGATGTCAGAGGTGAGCATCGCTGGGCCCTCTGAGAAGCTGGCTGCCACAGTTCCTAAGCGTTCCATAACCAATCACCTCCCTACCATACTTCCATGACTTTACATGTTCTTTTCACCCAGAATTTTCTGCTGCCCATTCTTCTCTTTCGAGGGCCAGCCCAAAGTTCCCTTCCTCTGAAAAAGCATCGCCAATGCTTGCAGACAGTACTTCACAAACCACGCCCAGCTGGCTCTTCACCATATTGTCAGAACTGAACATACCCATGATCTATTGCAGGTACTTGATGAATATGAAAAGAAGAAGAAAGAAAAATATGAAGGAAGGGGGTGAAGGAGAAATAGAAGAAGGAAGGAAGGAAGGAAGGAAGGAAGAAGAAGGAAGAAGGAAGGAAGGAAGGAAGGAAGGAAGGAAGGAAGGAAGGAAGGAAGGAAGGAAAAGAGGACGGAGGGAGGAAAAAGCTGTCAAGCCCTGTCCTTTAGAGACGGCAGTCCCCACCCCACCCTGCACACCTGCACTCTCCTGATATTGCAGGCTCCAGAAATATTAGGCTAAAAGAGAAAGCAACATGAACTGGATGAGATGATGCCAGCTGGAGATTTATTGTGCCCTCAGGATGCACAGTGCGAATCGACTAACAAAAGCAAGCACCTCGTGGAAGAAAGGACCAAAGCATCCATCGGAGCGGGGCTCACAGAGCTCTCAGTCCCAGCATGGCTCTTGAATGCCCTGTGGGACTCCCTCTCCAGATGTCAAGGCCTCAGAGCTTCCAGAGCAGCCTCAAGCAGACAATAAAGAGCCATTGTTAATCTGGAAAATGTCAGTCACCCATATGTAGCCCACAGGACTGCCAGCTCAGCAGCTTGAGAATGCAAAAAAAAAAAAAATACTGCATTCCTTTGTTTTATAGAAGCCAGCCCAATTTTTATTCTAGCACCTCCCTCGTCCCAGGCCGATTGTAAAGTGTAAACTTAGTCATCCCCAGGGTGAAGCCCCAATGCTGGATTGGTGGGTGACAGGTAGGGACACCTGGTCTTTGGTCCCGGGCATATTACAGTTATGCTGGAGATGCCAGCCACCTCTGTCTGCTTGGACTCTTCGTTAACATCACCTGTGGGCCTATCTGCTGAGACACCGCACCAGGCATACCTTCCTGGGGCCTGACCCCTCCTCAGGATGCTCCTGGAAAGCCGGACCGATCCACATTGCCCCAGGATGCCCTCCCCATCTTCCCTTCCTGCAGCCCGGGCCTCTGTGGACTGTGGGGAGGGCTCGGGCGAGCCCACTCTCCCTTCAACCATTCAATAATTCTCTTCGCCCTTTGCTTGTCCACAAACCCCAGACTCTCCATAAGTGCTTATAAAGAAAAAGCCAGGTATTCTAGGCAGCGACTTCTGCTTTCTTCCCTGCCGCATGCCTTATCTGTACCATGAAATGCAGAGCGAACAGCCTGTGTTAATGGGGAGAAGAGAAGAAGGGAAATCAGAGACAGTGAGGACAAAGCGGATAATGTCTCGTGATACTATGCGGTCATCCAAAGTCCCCAAAGCTTGAGGGTCACAGTGGATTTTCGCACCGCGAGGAGCTGGAGTGTGGAAAGGATGGGGATCTCCCAATACCCCGCATGTAATCCTCATCGGCTCCTCCTCAAAATGGGTAACAACGCCCAGACCTTCCGTATGTGGACCGGATGCAGAGAAACCCACTGCCCGGCCGGTGTTTACGCTCCAGGGCTGGGCCCACCCAGGGTGCCGAGAGGGTACGAACAACAGCTAAATTACCTCAATGCCTCAGATAGCTTTTTCTGGCAGGCCACTGCTGTTTAGGGGCCCCTGCTGGGAAAGCCACCCCTCTGTGCCAGCCGAGTCCCTGTGTTCATGAGCGAGTGAACTCTTTACCAGCATCACTTGAAGATGCAGACGGTGTGCCCGAGTTTAGAAATACAGTTACGTGGCATCTGCCCTTCACCCAGAGCTGATTGACAGATGTGTTGCCTTTCCGCATCAATGTGCTCGACAACTCTTGGTGTGAAGGTGACAGACGCTGATGCTCTTGCCACTGAGTGTGTGGAGACACTGAAAGCCTGGGGTGTTTTGTTGGAAAAAGGCAAGTGCACACACACACACACGTGTGCACACACACACACACATGTAT
>NW_024342467.1:18937517-19056017 GCF_902729225.1 Pteropus medius | reverse complement strand
ACACACATGCGGACAGCCCCACATACAGAGTCATACACACAGTCACACAGACAGACGCAGGGTCTCACACATGCACACGCACCAGCACAGGCAGCGTCACTGAATTAACGAAGGTCTAGGCCAGGATCGACCTTACAAAGGTTGTTCAAATATTTAAAAGTACATTTTTCTGGCTTCCCTCACTGTGAAACACTTTCTACTTTTTAGGACTATTTTCTCCTTTGCCTTATGTCATTGGCTTTCCAAAGAAGGCAGCCCAAATAAAAAGCAATCTGTTGCATTTTCATCATAATTGATCATACCCATCTGTTTGTCTGGTTTCTCAGAAAACATGCATCCTTTTCCCCCAGCATCAACCCCAGAGGCTGGTCACAGCAGGTGCTGAAAGCCAAGAGGCACTTTTATCAACATCGTTATTTGCGTTTAGAACTTCTAGTCTTGGAGACGCCTAGCGTTAGTCTAGTGTTAGTCTAGTATTACTTCTGGTCTCATGGATGAAAGCTATTTGTTTCATGCCTGCTATGGGCCGATTCTTTGCCTACCGTGTCTTACATCCCTCCCCAGGAAGTTGCAAAATTGAAATTCCTTTCTCTCAGAGAGCTCGGGTGACGCACCCAGGTCATACAGCTGGTAGCAGAGTTGGTTTCGACACAGATCTTCCTGACTCGAGGTGGCGTTCCACCCCGATCTCCCCCGAAAATGAACTGTTGGATTCATAAACTTGAGAGCCAGAAGGTGCCTAGAGAACATCCTACCTCTCCAACTGTTAGATGAAGAAGTTGGGGGCCAAAATGTGACGTGATCTACTGAATAGGGTCCCACACAGAGTTATTGGGTGACCCTGGGTCCCAGGCCCGTATCTGTGACAGTTATGAATTCCCTGCAGAGGACAAGGAGTTCTGTCAATACCACGGTGCATGCAACACGTACAAGGTGGTTCTCTTGCCCTTCGGTTGTCATCACCTGCAGAAAAATAAAGAAGCAACAGCAATTAAGCACTGTCCCCAGTAGGAATGCTTCAGGGTGGCAGGGAGTGGGGAGACATCATGGAACGGCTTCCTGTCCAATGTTCTTTTCCAGCCAAGTCTGAAGAGCAGAAAGCCGGTCACTGAGGGGTTTGCCACCGTCGTGGTCAAGAAATCACTTCTCCCTCTTGTCACGACACAGTTCACCTGACCTCTCCTTTGCCATCGCGCCACTGTCGGAGGAGCCTTGGAGTCCTGGATGTACGAAAGGATAAGAGATGCCTAAAAAGGGGTCTGAAAGTGGGTGAAACATCCAGCTCTCTCCACGGGTGACGAGAGAAGGTCATGAGGAAGACTGCGTGCTCGGTGGATAGTTTTAAATTTTCTCTTGAAAGGAGGTGGTTTTCTTTGATCAAATTTAATTCAGGAAGTGGCTCAAGTCAAAGGGTTATGCAAAGAAATTTTTCTCTGGATTAAGCTGAATCGTTTAAACAGAGACATACCTTCTATCTGATATCTTGATTTAAATTACAAATAAATTTCTGTGCCCTGATCGCATGATTGATCAGGTAACCAGCACATGTTACCTCCTTCTTTAGGTGACCATATTCCAGAGAGGAGGTGTCCGGTTACCATCCTGCTCAAAATTTTAGACTCCCCGTTGTCTTCAGAATGATGTTCGGACCCCGTGGAGAGAGAGGCACAGGAGTCTGTGGAGGAAGTCCTACCCCCAGACCCCTCCCCAGAATCCCTCCTACCTCTCTGCGTTACTAAGGTGACATATATTTGACAAAAATCTCAAAATACCTGCCAGAAAGGGGGCATTGGTCAAAACTTAAAAAATATGCTCATTTTCGTAAATCAGGTATACTGTATGCTTGACGAGCTTTTTCGATTTTTAGGAAAACTTCTATAACTTTAGAGCAATTCTTACTGTTGCTAAAGAACAGACACATTTGAAAGATTTTTAAATATTCATTTTTAGAAACAAAGGAACAATCCTCAATCATTCTGTTCGGTACTGGTTGGTAGTAAGCGTGTGGACGACCCAGAGGCCCTGCTCTTTGCGCATGCGTGAGCCAGAGAAGGCTGGATGCCCCCAGCCCCATCTCCTTTCTCTGGAGGCAAAGCCTCTCCTCCCGGTGTGAAAGAAAATCCAAACCCACCAAGGCTACTGTGAAGAAGAAGAGAGAGGGAATGCCTTCGAAAGATTCCCAGAGCACGGGAGAGAAGGGAAGCAGTGGTTTTCCCAAATCCTGGAGCCCGAGGAAGACTTAGAGGCCAGAACGGAGCCCTGGGGACGGGGGTGGGGGTGCGGGTAGGGGAGAGAATGCATAGCAACGAGGGCCGATATTTTACGCCCTGTTCGCCCAGCATCTTAGAAGTGCAAAGTCAGATTTTATTTATTTTGAAGACGATGTATAACATTTCTTACATAAGAGAGTTTGAGGTTGAGTATTCACTCTGAATACGTGAATCCTCAAACCACAGTGAATGCTGACAGTGAGACTATTTCTTTTCCTCCCTGACCTTCTCTCTTTGCATCTGAGTTAGAGGCCTCTGAGTGAGACGACCGACACTCTCTCAAAGCCTTGACTGCCCTCCTTCACGCCTTCTTCACGCCTTCTGTTCTGCTAACAAAACATTTTTCAATAGAAAATGTCCCTCCCACATCCGGGGGATCACACTGACCTAGGAGGCACACATCTGATCGTATTCCTTGGTGGTCTACTTACAGCCTACCTTATAATTAAAGATAGGTAACCTTTTATTCCTCAGCAGCTTGATAAAATGTATGGGATTTAGGGGGTTCTGATGGGCAAATGCTGTTTTTGGATGAAGACAAGTAGATTTGCAGCATCTTAACAAAGAACCATCTGTCTGGCGAAGCCTCTGTGGCATCTGGAATTTCCACCATCTAATTAGTGATATTGTATCTACACACGTCACCAACACTTGGGAAGATAATGGTAGCTCTGACTGCTTACGGGACATGGGCGCCTCAGATGAAGGAGAATGAGTTAGCCCTAGTTGCAGACAATTCAGTGTTAAGGAAAGCCGAGCTTATTGAAATGTGGGGCACGTTGTTCCTTTAAGCTCTACAGAGGTGGCCATAAATTCACCCCCACATTGCCACGATAATCAAGGGTGTCACGAGGTAAATAAAATGGGATCTCTCAAGATTCTGTGCGGAAGACGAGCTTCAGCCTCCCCGTGTGGGCTGGATGGGCCCCCTGTTCTACTGCAGAGCCACATTCCATCTTTCTCTGCCTGCTCTGCCAAGAGCCTGAGCTCTAAGGGCCAGACCCTGGGCCACCTTGCCCTCTGGCTTCTTCTTAGAAGGAGACATTTGCACAGGAGGAGATGCCAGCAGGGGATTGGAGGAAGACAGGAACTAAAGAGTTTATCTCTTCCGCTCCCTCTTGGGTCAAAAGCTAGCAGCAGGCATATACCTCCACAGAAGGCCACAGCTCCTGTTGGTGGCCCCATCTCTCCTCCATCTGTAGCCACAGTTCTTTCTGTATTTTGACAGCCACTCCATCATCCCCTTGCCTGGTCAGCTGTCAGAGTAGTAACAAATATCCTTAGATTCTTAGACTATAACATGTAGGTAACAGTGAGAAGGTAAGACAGAGTCTCCCTTAGGAAATCCTGGCTTTATATCATGTATCATATCATATCATGTTGCAATGTTATATTTATATTACTTATGTTAACCAACCTCAATCTTATAACAGCATTTGCCTGCCTTTATCTTCCAAGGGTTTATACGTGCTCCAGAATGCATTTTTAGACTATTAAAGCACCGGGAAGTATTTCTGTAAAAATTAACAAGCTCCTTCGGATCCTGACAATGTTTCGGGTTATTTTTCACCCAAATTCAGCCAGTTCTGTTACCCTCCTGGCAGCTTTCGAATGAGTGCCTGCCTCTACGAGCTTCTCACCCCGAATGCCTTTTCCATCCACCTCCATCTCCTTGTACTCAACTCTTTCTCGTGCAGCTAAGTTATCAACACAGCAAGTTTCGAAGTTACCTGGTCAACTTCGAATGTTTGCTGAATGCTAGATCCCTCAGTAAGAGATGGACAAGAGCCTTTCCTAAAACTCCACCCTCTTCTCTCCCAGGTTCCAGAAGCCCTGGGCTTGTTCTCCTGTGATCGCATTTTACTTTTTACTCTGTTGCCTTCACACCTGTCTTTGCCACTAGATCAGGAGCTTCCTGAGGACAGGAAATACTTTTTCATCTTTGTCACCTCCTCATTAAGAACCACACATGTACCAAGTACGTAGAACGTATGTCATTCATACCCAAGGAAGCAAAACAAGTCACCAAGACAGCAAAGCCCCAGCCAGCGAATGCCCTGAGTAACTTGTCCAAAATGGGGGCATGTTCTGAATAGTCGAATTCTTTGTGAAATGTTCTAGAGTTGGGGACCCAGGGATTCCAGCCAATTTGAGCAACTTATACTTAAGACAGTGATATTATCAACCCCAGAAGGAGGGCATTTTGAGAGAGAGTTAAAACAGAGAAGTTGCCCAATCTCAGCTGTCCAAGTCACAAAATAAGTTTAGTCCCCTCACTTCCTCAACCTTGCTCCCACCCAGAGCCTTAAATAATCACCCAGGACAGCTTTAGTCACTCTAGAAAATTTATGTAACATCGGAGAATGTCTAGCTCAAACATCCCTCTCACACTGTGCTGACTCATGTGCCCCAAATATGCCTGGCTAGTGAGGCAGAAATAACGATTCCCACTGGCTTTTAACTCTCAGTCTCCCAGCTCTGTTTCTCTCAGTCCCGAGGGTAGACTCTAATTTAGTACAGAAAATAAAATAAAATAATAAGATAAGATAAAAAAGTTTGCCTGACAATTTCCAACCAGGAATAACTGAAGAAAGAAAATGCGTGTGATTATTTTAAAGGCGCACGTATTTACATTAACATGTCATTCACAAGCTCCACCCCCGCTTCATACCCCGCTGTCACCCCGATCACGGCGCAATTGTTTTACCCTAAATGCATCTTGCAGTAACGCCATGGCCCTGTATTACATGAAATAAGAGTAAACGTCACTGCAAGAAGGAGATCAAGAATAACATCCTTTTTACAGAAACTTTCAGAAATCCCTTTCTGCTTTACCGTGGAGGATAGCTGTGAATTGACAAAGTCATAGATTTGACTTAACTTCTGTTCGAAATATTGCAAGAGGTGTCTGTACCGGATCTGAGAACGAGTCCAGCCTCTGTCTGCACCCCGTTTGCAGGAGTGTAGGTCTCTGGAAGGCACGGTTTTATTTGCCCCTCCCTTCAGGTTCCGTTCTGTATTCATGCCCCTCCGGCCCTTTGCCTTCTGCTTCTGCCTTGTCGCGGTATATTTTCTGTATCTTTGCAGGCTGCCTAGATACTTCATGGAAAATGAAAGGGCATACGAAAACTTTAATAGTCACTCTATTTGAACTCATCTGCCTGCCTTCAGGCAGGCAAGTCAAAGCATTCAAAGTTAATAGTAATTACTCTAAAATCCGGGGCCAAGATCTGGGAGCACATTTCTTGTATCCTCATATGCAGAGACCAGATGGAGAAGGGAAAATCAATCTGCAAACAGTCCTCACATTCTCTCAACACCCACCTCCATCTTCCAAAATTATATCACCTCTATTTTCTCCCGAGCATGACTGGTGTCCAGAGGGAATTGATGTTCTTGACCTGCTTTTCGTAGGACCGAAGGGCGAGAACACAGGTCCGCATTTTAATCTGTGCAGGCTCTTAGGTATTGACACTGATGCTTTTACATTAATTCATAATTGAAAAATGCAATCCATTGGTTCTGTCTTGATACCTTACCACTTAGAGCTAAACTACGCTATGTACCCTTCACTATGTCTTATCAGAAGAATTTGGAAAATCCAGCTAGAGCTAGAAAAGACCTCGAAGTCATCCCCTCCAAGCACAAATGTGTATATGTGGACATATATTTTTAAATATAGTCGCAAAATTAGCTTATGCTTGACATGAGAATGTCAAATTGACCTGAAGTGTAAGAAGTAGAATGTAAGTCCTCTAACCCCTAGGCATGTTTCCTGGATGAGCACCATTAATAGAAGCATTTATTCATTCATTCAAACAATACTTACTGAGCACCAGTTATGTGTTAGGTTCTATGGATTAAAACAGAGAGAGAGAGAGAGAGAGAGAGAGAGNCCTCAGATGAAGGAGAATGAGTTAGCCCTAGTTGCAGACAATTCAGTGTTAAGGAAAGCCGAGCTTATTGAAATGTGGGGCACGTTGTTCCTTTAAGCTCTACAGAGGTGGCCATAAATTCACCCCCACATTGCCACGATAATCAAGGGTGTCACGAGGTAAATAAAATGGGATCTCTCAAGATTCTGTGCGGAAGACGAGCTTCAGCCTCCCCGTGTGGCCTGGATGGGCCCCCTGTTCTACTGCAGAGCCACATTCCATCTTTCTCTGCCTGCTCTGCCAAGAGCCTGAGCTCTAAGGGCCAGACCCTGGGCCACCTTGCCCTCTGGCTTCTTCTTAGAAGGAGACATTTGCACAGGAGGAGATGCCAGCAGGGGATTGGAGGAAGACAGGAACTAAAGAGTTTATCTCTTCCGCTCCCTCTTGGGTCAAAAGCTAGCAGCAGGCATATACCTCCACAGAAGGCCACAGCTCCTGTTGGTGGCCCCATCTCTCCTCCATCTGTAGCCACAGTTCTTTCTGTATTTTGACAGCCACTCCATCATCCCCTTGCCTGGTCAGCTGTCAGAGTAGTAACAAATATCCTTAGATTCTTAGACTATAACATGTAGGTAACAGTGAGAAGGTAAGACAGAGTCTCCCTTAGGAAATCCTGGCTTTATATCATGTATCATATCATATCATGTTGCAATGTTATATTTATATTACTTATGTTAACCAACCTCAATCTTATAACAGCATTTGCCTGCCTTTATCTTCCAAGGGTTTATACGTGCTCCAGAATGCATTTTTAGACTATTAAAGCACCGGGAAGTATTTCTGTAAAGTATATCAAGCTCCTTCGGATCCTGACAATGTTTCGGGTTATTTTTCACCCAAATTCAGCCAGTTCTGTTACCCTCCTGGCAGCTTTCGAATGAGTGCCTGCCTCTACGAGCTTCTCACCCCGAATGCCTTTTCCATCCACCTCCATCTCCTTGTACTCAACTCTTTCTCGTGCAGCTAAGTTATCAACACAGCAAGTTTCGAAGTTACCTGGTCAACTTCGAATGTTTGCTGAATGCTAGATCCCTCAGTAAGAGATGGACAAGAGCCTTTCCTAAAACTCCACCCTCTTCTCTCCCAGGTTCCAGAAGCCCTGGGCTTGTTCTCCTGTGATCGCATTTTACTTTTTACTCTGTTGCCTTCACACCTGTCTTTGCCACTAGATCAGGAGCTTCCTGAGGACAGGAAATACTTTTTCATCTTTGTCACCTCCTCATTAAGAACCACACATGTACCAAGTACGTAGAACGTATGTCATTCATACCCAAGGAAGCAAAACAAGTCACCAAGACAGCAAAGCCCCAGCCAGCGAATGCCCTGAGTAACTTGTCCAAAATGGGGGCATGTTCTGAATAGTCGAATTCTTTGTGAAATGTTCTAGAGTTGGGGACCCAGGGATTCCAGCCAATTTGAGCAACTTATACTTAAGACAGTGATATTATCAACCCCAGAAGGAGGGCATTTTGAGAGAGAGTTAAAACAGAGAAGTTGCCCAATCTCAGCTGTCCAAGTCACAAAATAAGTTTAGTCCCCTCACTTCCTCAACCTTGCTCCCACCCAGAGCCTTAAATAATCACCCAGGACAGCTTTAGTCACTCTAGAAAATTTATGTAACATCGGAGAATGTCTAGCTCAAACATCCCTCTCACACTGTGCTGACTCATGTGCCCCAAATATGCCTGGCTAGTGAGGCAGAAATAACGATTCCCACTGGCTTTTAACTCTCAGTCTCCCAGCTCTGTTTCTCTCAGTCCCGAGGGTAGACTCTAATTTAGTACAGAAAATAAAATAAAATAATAAGATAAGATAAAAAAGTTTGCCTGACAATTTCCAACCAGGAATAACTGAAGAAAGAAAATGCGTGTGATTATTTTAAAGGCGCACGTATTTACATTAACATGTCATTCACAAGCTCCACCCCCGCTTCATACCCCGCTGTCACCCCGATCACGGCGCAATTGTTTTACCCTAAATGCATCTTGCAGTAACGCCATGGCCCTGTATTACATGAAATAAGAGTAAACGTCACTGCAAGAAGGAGATCAAGAATAACATCCTTTTTACAGAAACTTTCAGAAATCCCTTTCTGCTTTACCGTGGAGGATAGCTGTGAATTGACAAAGTCATAGATTTGACTTAACTTCTGTTCGAAATATTGCAAGAGGTGTCTGTACCGGATCTGAGAACGAGTCCAGCCTCTGTCTGCACCCCGTTTGCAGGAGTGTAGGTCTCTGGAAGGCACGGTTTTATTTGCCCCTCCCTTCAGGTTCCGTTCTGTATTCATGCCCCTCCGGCCCTTTGCCTTCTGCTTCTGCCTTGTCGCGGTATATTTTCTGTATCTTTGCAGGCTGCCTAGATACTTCATGGAAAATGAAAGGGCATACGAAAACTTTAATAGTCACTCTATTTGAACTCATCTGCCTGCCTTCAGGCAGGCAAGTCAAAGCATTCAAAGTTAATAGTAATTACTCTAAAATCCGGGGCCAAGATCTGGGAGCACATTTCTTGTATCCTCATATGCAGAGACCAGATGGAGAAGGGAAAATCAATCTGCAAACAGTCCTCACATTCTCTCAACACCCACCTCCATCTTCCAAAATTATATCACCTCTATTTTCTCCCGAGCATGACTGGTGTCCAGAGGGAATTGATGTTCTTGACCTGCTTTTCGTAGGACCGAAGGGCGAGAACACAGGTCCGCATTTTAATCTGTGCAGGCTCTTAGGTATTGACACTGATGCTTTTACATTAATTCATAATTGAAAAATGCAATCCATTGGTTCTGTCTTGATACCTTACCACTTAGAGCTAAACTACGCTATGTACCCTTCACTATGTCTTATCAGAAGAATTTGGAAAATCCAGCTAGAGCTAGAAAAGACCTCGAAGTCATCCCCTCCAAGCACAAATGTACCTTCCATGGATATATGTTGCACTAATCTAGTCCTGGAGTGTTTTCACTCTTAGTGAAAATGGATGACCCTGAAAGTGTAAATGGGCGTCAAGATCCTCTAACCTAAGCATGGCTTCACTGGATGGTGCCTATATGAAACATTTAATTCATTCAATAATACCACCTGAGCCTGGATTCTGTGTTCAGTTCTATGGGTCACTTTCAAGGGAGAAAAGGAGGAAGGGAGAGGAAGGGAAGGAAGGAGGAAGGAGGAAGAGAGAGGAGGAAGGAAGAAAAGAATAGGAAGGGAGAGGAGGAGGAAGGAGGAAAAGGGAGGAAGGAAGAAGGAAGGAAGAAGGAAGGAAGGAAAAGGAAGGAAGGAAGAAGGAAGGAAGAAGGAAGGAAGGAAGGAAGGAGGAAGGAAGGAAGGAAGGAAGGAAAGAAAGAAAGAAGGAAGGAAGGAAGAAGAAGATCAGTTAGTGATGGTGCTACAAAGAAAACTAAAGCAGGGTGATGAGATAGAGAGCGACAAGTGTAGTCTTTCTAGACAGAAAGTGCCTACATGGCAAAAGGAGCTGCAAACGGGAGCCCTGCCAGCAGGAGTGTGCTGGGTGTGTTCTCAGAACAGCCAGGGGCCAATGCAGCTAAAAGGCTCAGAGGAAGAGGGTGAGTACTCAAGATGAGATTAGAAATGTCAACAGTAGGCAGATTTTATAGGTCCTTGAGGCATTATAAGATTTGTTTCTTTTCAAATGCCAGGAGTAACAATTGGTGGTTTTAAATGGGAAAGTGGCACCATTAACAGCCCAAAAGTTTTTGTGTGGAGGGAAATCATCTAGTGGGATGGCTGAAGATTAATTTTCAGGAGAAGATTTCATGGTCTAGTACCATGAAATTTTATCCCGCATGTAGAGCCAAGTAACCATCACCATAATCAGGATACATACTGTCTCGTTACTACAGAGAGACACCCTCCTGTTATTCCTTCTTTATATCTTGTCGTGTTTGTCTTACAAATACGACAAACCTGGGCATGAAATATTTTTCTCTTTGTGCTTCTCTATGCAATATTCAGTTTGTTAAATCTATAACTCTACCTAATACAAGATTTCTAAACCTTTAAATATCACAAACATAAACGTTTGCACATTGTTATGAATTCTCTTAAATATTTAAATTTTGACTTAAAAGGGAATTAACCAAATTCTCCAAAACTTTGCAAGAAAATCGAATCTAATTTGTCCACTTTTTAATTGATTCGATCATTTTGAAAACAGATAACATTCACAAAGTATCAGGATAATTCCAAAATTGATTTTTATACTTTTCACTTATCCTAATACAAAAGTCATGATACTGTGGTTTTGACTCAATTTCTTTACTTTTTCCTAACCTTATATTATTCCTGCCCAGGCTTGCAGTAATCTCACCAAACTCAAAAGAAAATACCACCTCACACAAATCTGCTTAGATGATGGGTTCTAAAATATTGAATAACCGATTCTTGGTTATGGGGTGAGATCTGGTGATGTTAAGGATATTTCAAATTTATGTGAGTGTGGACAGGGCCTCTTTTTACAATCAAACCTCACTTGCAGATGAAACTTTTCATGCTCATACCATCAAACAACAACAACAACAAAAAAACCCAAAAAGAAAGTTTTGGCATTTTTGGACACTGGCCTATCTTGCAAAACCCATTACCTTCTCAAATGTATTCATCATTTTCATAGTCTGTGAGCAATTTTGGAAATTTGGGTATGCTTTCTTCACATCTTACTATGATTAGGAGGCTTATCCAGGGTTTTCTAATTCAAGAGATGAGAGTCTAGTCTGTGCACTCTGCTCCCCCGCTTGGGCCCTCTGCGGGTGCACCCTCTTCACGCAATCTCTGGAATTTTCCCTCCCTCTGGTTGTTGTGTATGAGCACCGGCTCCCTCGGTCCTTCCTATTCTCCATAAAATCCTTTCTTCTCCCAGAAATACTTTGCTGACAATCCCACAGATGGTTTATCTGCCTCCACAGATAAAAATGCAATATACTTCACAGAAACAAACTCACCCACCTATGTTAACTATCCCATACATATTACAATGAATAAAAATAAGCATATACTGTTATTCATTTTTATTTTACATAAACCTTTCAATACGTTTCATTAAACCTCACTTGTTTTTAGTTTTTTCGATGACGAACTTGGCACATGCCTGACCCTATAAGCAGTGCTCAGGGGTTTCCTGATAGCATCCTTGTGTTATGGCAAAAAGAAGATGTTTTACCCCCAGATTGATATTTTTCAAGCCCCAGGACATGGAACTAGTCTCTCTCCAAGATTTTCTATTTCCTATTCATAGCAGTTGACATTAAAGAGCAAATCTGGGCGCAGACCCTTCCATGTGAGTACTGGGGACAGGATGGTACCGGCTTCTAGGCTATTTTAGCAGAACTGGAAAAGGCATTTCTTCCTAGACACGCGGCTTGTCACTGACAGTGCCGTGCGGCCCGTGGTTTCACTATGCGTGGTCTGGGTGATGGCATCTCTGGGCCTGGGCCATACGCCCCGGGTGGCTGTGTGCAAACCCCCTGCAAACCGGTATTTCTAATTAAAATGTAAAAATTACTACATTTGGTTTGCTTTCCATCTAAAACATTTCTAATTTGTTTCTCATCGTATTATTTGAATGTTTAATCCTCACACAGAATGCTATCACAACATCTTTTATTATTTCCTTTTGTTGGTGACTTAAACCGCCTGCTGTGCTGTTACTGAGTAGTGTTCGATATGCCTATTTCTGGACTTTTCTTGCACATATGCAATTCGGATGCGTGCACATAGCGCGGTTTGGATATTTGTTTGTTGTTTTCTCATAATACAATCCTGTTCTACAAATTGGTGTGCAAATTATTTTATATATATATATATACATATATATATATATGTATATATATATATATATACTTACTTAACAATATACTATGGGTTTTGTGCAGAATCAGAACATACCTTTCTCTTAATTTTTAAATAAAGCTGACTTTTAATAACCTATTATTATAACAAATTTAAAATGTAAAAAAATAAACATTATATCCAAACTTTAAATACTTAGAAAAAACTGTCAGTAACCACCTTTCTCTCTCTCTGCTTCTCTCTCTCTCTCCGCTCTCTCTCTCTGAAGATATGCAAATGGAGGCATAAATGACTATTTTTTAAAAATGAGATTTCAAGGAAAAATATCACGATTCCTGTGAAGGACTAAGTCTTTTTTTTTAGTGGGTGCACATCAGGGAGACCCCGAGAACTAGGTGACTCCACAGAACAAAGCAGGATCGGAGTTCTACAGGGAAAAGGAGAAGAGGAGGCTCTGCGTCCCTGTGGTCTGACCTGGACTGCGTTCTGTTCCTCCTTTTTTGTTTTCTAAATCTCTAACCGCTGCAAAACTTACGGTTGCAAGAGACAGAGAATGTTCTGGTTTCTCAGGCTCCTTGCTCAGGATCATCGGTACAATCACATCCAAGCAACTGTCAGAACAATCCTTTCAAGAGCTATTTTTGCAAGCTTTGTGGTTCAGGGGAAGCAGGGAAAAAGAGAAACAGCAGAAGGAATAAGAAAAGGAAGGAGGCGAGAGTCAAAGCCAAGGAAACAGGTCTGAGGTCGTTCCTTTGCAGGGGTCATCCTACGTGACTCGAGGATGGAATTTAATTTTACTTGAATGTAAAAGAAAAAGGAATCGTCAGAACTAAAACAATTAATACACTTTATCTCAGTGTTTCTTCACTACAGAAATATTTTCCAAAAGATTCTTCCTAAGACTGAGAATCCATAATTTTAACAAAATGATGAAAGTTCATAAAATCAAATTTTTCTACTTGTATTCGTTTTAGAGAATTGATTGCCTTCCTGCTAAAGATGGGAAAGGTGAACATTTTCATATTTCCTCCTACAGCTTTCCCACCCACATTCTTATTGCTCTTAATTATATCATTAAATCTCATAATAATTCATCGTAGGTCTATATGCAAATAAATTTGAAGTCTCACTGTCTGTTTTTAATGTGAGTTCTCTATTTTTAAATTTTTTTAAATTTTTATTACTCTAATAATAAGATAAAAGTGAGACTTTTAAAATAAAGATTCATGGGTTTGTTTTTGTTCTTTTCTTGCTTTTGTTTAAAATATCATATTTCATCCTCATCTTATCTGAGCATAGTAATATTCCAGTGCCATGAAAAGCAAAACAAAATGACCTTCTAGAACCAATAGAACTTTCTGCAATGATGGAAATGATCTATATCTGTGGCGATTGAGCCCTTGAAAACATGGCTAGTATGCACAAGAAACTGGACTTTTCATTTTATTTAATTTCAATTAATTTAACATCACCTGGCCAGTATGTAGTTAGTTGCTGCTATAACAGACAAATCCATTCTAAAAGATAATATAGAAGACTATTTTTATGACCTGGGCCAGAAAAAGAGTTCTTGAACAGAACACAAAAAAAGCATGAAGCATAAAGGAAAATATTAATAATCTGTACTACATTAAAATTAGAGCTATCTTTTTATGAGAAGATACCATTTAAAAAGTAGAAAAGAAAGCACAGAACGAGAGAAGATATTTGCAACACTTTTAAGACAAAGGGCGTTTGTGCGGCTTATATAAAGAGCTCCTATAACTCAGTAAGAAAAACGGACGAGACAAAGTGAGCAAAGTACTTGAACTATTGGTGCTTGCCTATAAAGGTTATTTGAATGGTTAATAAACATATGCAAAGGAGCTGGACTTTATTAGTCATCAGGAAAGTAAAAATGAAAGCTATACATACACACCAGAATGGCTAAAGTTAAAAAGACTGACAAGTATGGGCAAGGATGTGGAGCAACCTGAACCCTCATTCATCATTAATAGAAATGTAAATTGGCACAACTTTGCAAAAATTCTGACATTATCTATTCAAGTCGAACACACATATCCCCTATGAGTGAGCATCACCACCCTAGGTATAAACTGGACAGAAAGGTTTGAACATATACACATAATGGCCCCAAACAACCACTCAAGAAACACCTTGACTATCAAGAATAGGATGCTAAATGATGTCTAGTCATCCAGTGACATATTATTCAACAGTTAACATATTAGAATTATAATGACATGTAATAACAAGGATAAAGCTCACGAACACGATATGGAGCAAAATGAGGCAGACATTATGATCCCACTTACGTGAAGTGCAGCGATGGGTAAAGCTAAACTAGAGTATTGGAAATCGGAATGCTAGTTACCTCGGGACAGGAGGGCAGTACCCGGGCGGCCATGAAGTAGGCTCCGAGATGCTGGGAGCTCTACTTCTTGACCTGACGCTGACGATATAGGCATTTGCTTCATGATACTTCACGAAAAGTTACATTTAGGTTTGAATACTTTTCACTGTGTCTGTTATTCTTTGATAAAAAATATTTTAAAGAAAGAGATCTTAAACCCCAGAGACCATTAGAGAGCGACCATTTCCCAAAGCAAAAGCTCTCACTCTTTAAATTGTGTGCTAACGGTGGCATAAATATATAAAATCAGATTTTCTATTTATGTTTTTAGTTAGCAATGATCTTACCAGGTATTTTTATTCATCTTCTGTGAAATGTTTATTCACAGCCTTTTCTCATTTTTTATGGGATACTGTGCATTTCCATAATGATTTACGAGAACATTATAAAGATATTATCCATCTCTTTGTCAATCAAGTTGCAAATATTTTACTCAGTTTGTTATTTAATTTTGTTTATAGTATAATTTTACCACACCAAAGTTTTCATTTTTACTTTTATTTATCCAATTTCATCGTCTCATTTTCCTTACGGTTTCTGAGCTTTTTATTTGCTTATTAACAGCTGTCCCATTCCAAGAGTATAAAAAGTATTTGCCTCTGTTTTCCTCTAGTAATTTCAGTGTTTTGTTTTTTAACATTTCAACCTTTTATCTATCCGGAATTTAGTTTTATTTATAATAGGCACAATTAAGCCTGTCTTCTTTTCCCTTTTGTCCATCCGAATGCCAATTGTCCAAGCAAGATTCTTTTTTTCTGCACCAATGTGACTTTCATTTACATATGTATGTATACATTTACATATGTGTGTGCGTATATATACATATGTGTGTATGTGTGTGTGTGTATAAGTGCTTTAGATTCCCTAGGATACTTAGGTTCATGTCTGAGTTCTCTATTAAGCTCCACTTATTTATATACCTAGTCTTGTACCTACATCGAAATGATTTAATTACTGTGGTTGATTAGCCTCCAGTGTACTCACTGAAAGGTAAATTTCACAATGGCAGTTTTTGCCTAATGTTTTGGCTTCTTCACTCACAGGCCTGGTGCTCTTCCATGTTCATTGCTCCATGTGGCCTCTCACCTCCAGGTCCTCTTCTGGTGGCCTCTCCAGAAGGGTAGCCAGATATCTTACATGGTGGATGGCTTCCAGGCACACAAAAATATGTGCTGTTAGGTATTTTTTTTAGACATAGACTTCTTACCGATGCCACATTACTGCTGCTGTGTTCTATTTGTCAGGCAAGTCACAGACGGGTCAGACTCAGTGGGAGTGACTACACAAGAGTGTGAACACCAGGAGATGTGTCCATTGGAAGCTATCTTTGCAGACTAGCTACCTCAATGGACATCCTTGCTGTGGTTCTGTCGATAATAGGAATGCCTTAGGTCCTTCGCTGATTATTTGTTATTGGTTTCCAGCTTTTATCAAGATAAGGAGAGGTTTGTTTCATTTTGCTTATCAGAATAGTGTCAAAAATAATTTGGGATTTATAAAGATGATTCTACGGTTTTCTCTTTCAAAATATTTATATAATGAATTCCATTAACAGAATTCCTCCCATTGAACGCTTCTTCTATGTTTGAAGTAAATCTTCTGTCTCAGTTTGTTTGAGTTGCTATAATGAAATACCAGAGACTGGGCAGCTTATAAATAACAGACATTTATTTCTCGCAGTTCCGGAGTCCAAGATGAAGGTGCCGGCAGATTCAATGTCTAGTGAGAGTCTGCTTTCTGGTTCATAGATGGCACCTTCTCAATGTGTCCTCACACGATGAAAGGGGATACAGAGGTCTGTGGGGTCTCTTATAAGGGCACTAATCCCACTCATGGAGGCTCTACCTGCATGATCTAAGCACCTCCTAAAGGCCTCACCTGCTTACAGCAGCATCTTTAGGGGTGAGGCTTTCAACACCTAAATGTTGAGGGGGATACAGACGTCCGTGGCTAAGGCGCGTTATTCTTTAATATGTGGCTACATTCTATTTGTTAGCATTTTATTAAAGAATTTTCTATTCACGGTCACACATGAGACTGACATATAATTTCCTTAATTATGTGGCACATCTCCTAACTCCTTTATTTTGCAAAGAGAAAGGAATATGAGGCCAAAGAGGTGAGATGAGTGTCTCAAATTAGTGAGAGAACTTGTATTAGAAACAATGCCTTCTGACTCCAAATCAATGGGTTTCCTACTGTGTGATGCTGCCAGTTTTTCAAAATACTCTAGCATTGTTCATTTGTATCGGTATTAGGACAATTCTAAAATCTTTTAGCATTATGAAACTTGATTAAAGTGTCCAGTATAGTCTAGTTAATATTTATTAACTGTAAGTTATTTAAATAGTATTTACATATGACATATTTCTTCGCCAGATCCCATTAGCCTCTGTGTATAAACGAATGTGATTAGCTTCTTTGATAATAACTTTCACAGGACCTTTAATAGCTCCTCCCCTCCTGGTTATTAACTCACAGGGATTCCCAGGGCCTTGAGCCCCTATGCGTCTCATCCAGTTAAACTAGGGAGTCCCTAGATTGGTCTCACCTGAGTTTCTTACAGGGTGCTCTCTGCTACCATGGGGCATGTGGTATGTTCTTTCCCCCACTTCCTCACATTTATGTAAGTTGCATCCAAGGCCGCTTAGAGAGGGTGCTACACGTCAACCTCACAAGAATGTGTATATCTGTGCCAAAGCTACTATTTCTAGAATTACTCCAGAGCGGCAGTGTTGATGTTCCAAAGCCATTCTGTCATTTTACCAGTATTACGTGGGGCCACATATTACACACTTTTTGAAACTTTTCCCTCGGGTTATACTCCCCCTCCCCCCACTCTCTTACAGCCTATAGTCCTCATGCAAGTCAATGACTAGGGGCCCACCCCATTCATTGATCTGGTCCTTTGGGGGGTACATCTGAACCTGAACTTTGGCTCAGAATGGGTCTTGTCTATGTCTGTGGTATTTTTGTGTATATTTTCTTCTGAGTTTTAGGAGCAACACTAGAAAGAAATACATGGAACTCAATTTATGTAAACCTAACACTGAGCATAAAATAAGGTGCCTAATGATCTTCAAATGCTTGTAAGAATGCTCCATATGTGAAGTAAAGTAGAGAAGGAGGCGGTTATCTGGTGATTTTGCTCAATAGACCAAATTACAGTTTAGAAGGTTCGGACTAAACCTTGTGCTTTCAAAGAAAAGAGCTGTTTCAAAATCATTTAAGAGATTATGAAAGTGCATATATTTAGGCTTGCACATAGAAACAAAACTAAACTAAACAAAACACAAGTAATAACAGAAACAAAATATTTTCAAGCAATCTGTAGGATTTCGCTTCAAGCCTTTTATGTAAGATTTTTATCTAAAGCCAAAGGCAGAGAGAATTAATTCAGCCAACATTTTGAAGCAATTTTGTCTTAAAGTGTTTTAAATATCAAAAATATTTTTGACATTTTAAACATCAAGAGAGAACTAGGTCCCTTTAGGGAAATGTTAGAATTAGAATCATTTAGAAGAGAATCGCTTCCAAAGAAGCTCTGAGGGTAGATTAGCTTCTTAGGTATTTAAAATGATTAAAATGCAATAACAGTTTAAGAAATGTGATCCAGGCCCGCTCCGAAGATGATAAATCTTTGGAATCGCAAGGAGAGACTAAGCGTAGACCAAACAATGCAATAAACTTCATGTATGATGAAACTAGTTTTTCAGTATAACTCTGTAACTGAGGAAAAAGGACTATCTAATGAGTAATTTTAGAACAATTCAATCACAGTTTGATAAAAAGAAAACATTCACACCTTTTACAAGACCAAAATAAACTCCAGGCCTTGGCACAAGCTGTCCCATCCACCGGGCAGCCCGCCTCCTGCTCTGCGTGCCTAGCAAACTCCCACGCGCCCTCCGCAAACATCTCAACATTTCCTCGTGGTTCCTTCCTGATTTCCTTTAAAATTCACAGATATATCTTATTCTCTACTCCCACTTCATGTGGGTAAACTATTTATAGCAAATACAATGTTACATTATAATAATTTGCATTCCTCTGCACAGTGTTTGCTAGATTATTTTAACTTTTGCAACCCAGCACCTAAACCAGTACTGGCCACAGAGTAGATGCTCAAAGAGTCTTTGATGAAGGAACGGCACATCAAGAGTTGGAATAATATGCACACATTAAAATTTCGAGCATGACTTAACAAAAGGTTGGTGAGGAGTCAGGTTTTTAAAAGACAGGTTATGAATGAGTATGTACAGTTAGATGACAGCTGAAAAAGAAAAAGTGTGGTTTTATAGATGCTAAAGTAAAAGCATAAACACATATATTTATGTTAAGGCAATTAAAACAGTTTTTATAATCTTATCAAATATTTTAACATAACTCTCACAGTGTTAGAACGAGACTTCCCGAGACTCTTCAACTGAAGCACCAGTAGGATAAATATCAGATTGCAATGACAGAGAGACAAAGCTGTCCATCACTGTCAAGTGCAGAATTTATAGTTAATAGAAATCTCTAAAGTTTTCCATATCGACGTGAGATTCAAGGTATGTAAAGTAACAGAGAGAAGCTTTGGGGGAAACGTTCAGTGAAGAGACTTTTTTTTTTTTTCTGGAGAAATCCGTTGTCTTGCTTTGCTTCCTAATATTCCTCTTTTTGGGAGCCATGTGGGGCATCAAAGGGCAAAAATGAGCCACCAGCCTGGCGTACCGCAAGGCTGCAGCCCTTGGAGGCTGATTGCCTCCAAGCTGTCCACTCAGAAAGTGCTGAAATTCTCTTCCCGGACGTTAGGAGACACAGAAGATTGGTCTCTGGTTTACAACTGAGAGAGTAAAGCCAACTGTGGAGTATAGTCTGAGCTGGACCCAGAAATCTTCAGGAAAAGCAAAGACCTAAATAACTGCTTTGTTGAGATTAGAGTGGCCTCTCTAGGTTTTAGGGGCAAGAGATACAAGAGTTTCCCCCTAGGGAGAGAGAGAAGGGGTGAACACTAAGCTGGCGTGGGCTTGCCTAGGGTCCTGTCCATAGGACCAGCTGGAGGATACAGAGACCCTGGCAGAGAGAAGCTGGAAGGAGGGCAGCTGGGGACATAACACCAGGTGACCGAGGGCTGAGAAAGGAGTCTCACTTGCCATCCCAAATTAAATATGTTTCTGCTTGAGTTGAAGAAACTGCAAGAGAGAGAGGGTTCCAACCAGAAACCGCCAAGGGATCCTCAAAAGCACTTCATTGGAGACACAGGAAACAGCTTTGCCAACTGTGTGGTCATAAAGCACGAAGCCACCGAATCCAGAGAGTCTTGTCCTCTTCTTACCCTGCGAGGCCTTCCGCACCGGGACCTCCCTCGAGAGTAACACAGTGGTGGGGGAAGTCCGCAGGGTTACGCTTCCCACTCCGGGAAGCAGGTCCAGGTTAGTGGCGGGAAGAAATATTATCCATTCTAATTTTGGCTTTTCAATGATTATAAGGAGCTGGACTTCATATATTCTGAATTGAGTGTTTGCTACTTAAAGCAAATGTCGTATTATTTCCTAAGAATGAGGGGAAAGTCACAAGCCTGCAGGAAAAACATGATCGCAGGCAAAAGATTACCACCACGGGATAACGTTGAAAGGAGGGTGGGAGATAAACAGGAAGTTGCGTTTTGATTCCAATCCACATGTCGAGCTTGTTCAATATGCCAATTGCACAAGGAAAATGGGTCATTTTCCTTTCTTAGTGCTTCAGACTTTAAAATAAATCCTCTAGGTCAAAACGTTTGTTGTTTTGATTTTTATATTAAATGTTATTTAAACCCTCATGAACCACAGAATATCCTACAGCATTTCATCTGCCTTTGGATGAGAAAGCTTGGATCATCGACCACAGATGGGGAAGGAAACTTCTAGGTCATTGGGATTGAGCCCCTCATTTTACACGTAAGGAAACGCGGGGCACAGAGTTTAAATGGCTTGTCCCCAACACCACTGCTGGTTAATAGCAAATCAACCGACGCGCCCACTTCTTTTCCTGATCTGCTTCATCATCTCCGCAGCCTGCTCTAGCTGCACCCTCAGTCTGAGAAGCGTCTGGAAATAGAAGCGAAGTGGGCAGCTTTCCTCACACGGCTAATCAGCCTTCTCTAGGGGGTGTTAGGTCCACACCAAGCAAGCTTTTAGAGGATGTGAGAAGTTAATTACCTTCTTCTATAATTCATTAGTCACCATCCTTGTAACCTGGGGCTGTTCAAAATACGACTTATGTTTAGAAGCATGCATTCAGAAGGCTTTAAACATTAATATGTCCAAGAGAGCCTCTTTCATCTAGTTTATTATGTTTTTCTTTGACAGGCTAAAATGACTTTTAGAAACTAGCTTGGTTTTTACTTAAAAACAACAAAATAACTAGGGTGACAGAGAAAGGAAGTTTGATGGGAATTAATGATTACCTAATATGTCTCCTTCAAATGAACATGAAAATGGAGCTTGGATAGTTAAGTGGATTCCTGGGATGAAATTGAGGAAGATTTCAAACACAGGGTGGAAGAAAGGATTGTCCATCTCAAAATAACCCTCGGCAATCTGCTGGGGCACCGCTGGAGGCACCCACTGCTTTAGGGTCAAACATTATGTCACCTGTAAGGATTCTGGGAAAATGTCAATATTACCCAAAAACGTGACATCAACATTTCTCAGTGTTCAGAAGATGGCATAGTGGCAAGAAATGGCAACCAGGACGGAGACCCCCCCAGCTGGGGTCGGGTGGATTTGGGGGAGATGAGAATTGTTTTTTGTAGAAAAGATCATCTCAGGACAGACTGATAAAGCACCCAGAGGAGCAGCCAGAGGGAAGGGAAGCAGAAAGATGGTGGAAAGCGGTGGCAGAGACGAAGGGTATGAATCACCTGACATTTCCCCAGGCCCATCAGAAGCAAAATAAATTTGTCTTTGGCATTTTTTTCTTCCCTGAGCTCCTTCTAAACTTTACTGAATTCTAAGGGCAATTCTTATACAAAAGATGCATGCAAGGTCTTACATTTAATTTTTAATAAAACAGTCATTTGGTTAACAAGTGTTTATTGGGCGTTTCCTTATACCAGGCATTGTGCTAGGTGTTGGAAATATAATATAATAGTAAATATAATAGTAAAAGAAACAAAATTCCTATCCTCAAGGACTGTCGAGCATACGAGAAATACGGACAAGTAAGCAGGACTATGATTATATGAGGCTGTATTCCTCGACTGTTTCGTATTTTAAATTTGTCTGTCTATCTGCTCATGTGCCTCTTAGCTTAACAAAAAGGAATGGATTTCTAACAGTAAAAAAAATATAGCCCATTTTCTTTTTCAAAATTTCGAATGGTACCAGGTTGATCTAATATACACTAATCAGCAATAATGGTTCAATCTGCTATTTTGAAACAAACATAACCCAAATATTTCTCAAAAATCTGAATTATGAATTACAGGAGAATGGGATTGATGGAGCGAGATCCATTGTGGGAGCGACGGAGCCCTGCAGTAGGGGAAGCTTCAGTGCGGGCGTCACCACGGCTTGCCCACTGCGCAGGCGCGCTGGCCGTGGTGGACCAGCTGGGAGCCTATGGGCACATGGGCACCACAGGCTTCCTGGGGGAAGTGGTGAAGGGAAGCAGGGAGGCAGCCCCAGCAAGAGGGAAGGGAAAGGTGGTTTCTGCTACCAATGCTGCCACCTGAGGGGCCTAGTTAAGATACTACAGAGACCTGGATGCGGGCTGCTAAGTGTGCAAGAGACTGGGAATAGGAGACGGGAATAGGTGCTCCCGAGAAGGGTTGTGTTTGCATTAAAAATGGTCTGCTGGAAGCAATGCCTCAAAATCCAACTCAGAAGAATGGCCTTGAAGGTTGGCATTGGGTACAGGAAATAGTTGTCTACGTACTACGTGGCGGGACCCAGACCGTCTGCAGTCGAGGGCAGCAGTCAAACCAGGTGATGGAGAGGATGCCTTTTTGGGAGCTGGAAGCAATGAGAGAGAGCAGGAGAGAGGAGACAGCATTCACAGGTGGTGGGGCAGACTGTGGCTGGAGGGACGAGCCCCATATCGCTACAAATCAGGTAGAAGGACTGCGAGCAGATCTCGCACTGTGGATCAAGGAGTCATGTGATAAGGAAATGAATCCCCTTCGGTTGCAAGTTAGCCTTCTTACCAGAAGAAGGGAGGGCAGAGCCAGTGGCTACCATCTGTGAGCATGGAGGACAGAAGCCAAAATGCATTTCCAGGGGATAAATAACTGGCAGCAGGTACACAGTTAACAAATATGCATCTGAGTCTTTTACACACCGGCCTACAGTATGATAAACCATGCTCACAAAGTCCCTCCCTCAAGGAACTGACATCCAATGAAGGAGCTTAGCTGGCTCTCAGTAACTTCAGGTACACAGGCTGAGCGTTGGCTCTTTTAAAATATGCAGGCTCAGGTAAATGACGAGTGACACAGCGTGCAGGGTATATGGAAGAGAATCTGAACTTGACCACTGGAAAATGGAAAGCCACGCTTTGTTGTGAAAGGAACGATTCTCATAGCTTCTCCTGGCTAAGTGTTTACCAATTCTTAGTAAATAATTAATGAAAAATAATGAATGAGCTAAATGATATATGGTTTTTAGTTTCTATCTATACATACGTAATCCTGAGGCTATCCATTCAATCTCAGTGTTCTCATTACTATTTCTGCCAAAAAGCCTGGGTGTCAAAAGGCCTTTAGCTAGTCTGTCATCATAATGCAGGGATCCCACAGTTTTCATGCTGGTAATAACCCTACTAATACTTCTGTACCCCAGATGGTTTAGTCATTATTTGCCCTATAATTCATGATTCAGAACTTAATGAAACTAGTGCAAATCAGCATGAGGTTGATATATTTTCCATGGGAATAGATAAGATCAGCAAGAAATACATGTAGAAAGAGAAGAGTAAAGGTCTCAGACTAAACCTTGGGTCATTGTAAAATTCAGAAGACTAAAGAAGGTGCCAGTGAGGCAATAAGGTAGGAAGAAAACTGGAAAGGATCGGGTTCTGACAACAAGGGAAGAAAGTGTTTCAAGGAAGGAGTGATCATCTGTATAAAATTTGACTAAGGGATTGAGTAGGATGGAGATTGATAACTGACTCTTGAGTTTGATCACATAGAGGGTATTGGTAAAAGATGTCATTTAGTAAAAAGGTGGGGACAAAGGTTTGACTGGAATGATTACAGAATAAATTGGAAGAAAGGAAGTAGCAACAATGAGAACCAACAATTTTTCTTTTTTTAATGGAAAGAGAAGAGATACGGGGCAGTACCTTGTGGAGGATGTGGTACTAAGGGATTCGATTTTTAAGATGTGAGATAAGCATTGGGTTTACGTGACATAAAGACAATGCAGTGCTCAGAATGTCAGTCTAAGGATCTCTGAATTTCTGCCCATTCATAAAAGCAATGAGAACATTTGCAAAAAGCGAAAGCAACTTTTTCAGAATCCTGGAAATTAAACCAGAGGATTGCAGAAATATCAGGAATGTTCATTCAGGAAAAATCAATGAATCTCCATAAGAATAGGGATCTTGTGATGTTTTAACATGCCTTATTCTCATCTCCTTCTCCCCAGCTCCATGAAAGCCATGAAAACCCGCAGCCTAGCAGCTGCTGGAGGTGAGTAGGACAAGTCAGGAGCCACTGGAAAAGTCCCATGGTTTCCAAGGACTGGAGGAGGAAGGAATGTGGTTACAGATACAGGATTTCTTTGGGGGCGATGAAAACATTTCAGAATTTGACAATAGTAATGTTTGTACAATTTTGTGAATATATTTAAAACTATTGAATTGTAGACTTTAAAAGGGTGCATGTTATGGTAGTGAATTGAATCTCAACTAAAAAAAAAGGTACAGTGAGATTATGCAGAGAGGACTTGACTGCAGAGGCAACTTGCATGTGGAGTTGAGAGATAATGGATCTCAAAGGCAAGGGGATTTCCTACAGCTCAACCATTTTAACAGGAAGGAGGCACACAAGAGGTTCAGAAGCAGGGATGCGGAATCTTTTATAAATTATTCTGTTTTCTCAATGGAATAAATCAATGCCATCATCTTTCACCAAGAACGAGGCAGAAAAAGAAATTTGAGGCAATTCGAGAAGAGAAGGATGAATAGTATAGTATCCTTGAGAGAATGAGGGCATGATTTGCTAAGAACTTACCTGAGGTGTGTGGTCATAAATTTAAAGTGAAATGAGACATCTTGACTTCATGTTTTTCTCCACCCACATTCAACTCACTGATGCAACTGTTGAGTAGGCAAAGATTTAACCAGGGTTGACGTTTTCCTAGTGAGTATAATGTACTCCTGGAAGCGTGTACAAGAGTAGTTATGATGAACTATAGAATCTGAGTGGGATAACTAGGGACGTGAGGATGTGAGAAGGTTAACAGAGGAAACGTGCTAAGGGTAATGGATTGGGTATTTCTGGGGTTCGAAATTTATTAGAGTGGGAATAACAGAGGAATTGGGCTGGAACTATAGGAAGTAGAGATGGTCAGAAATTGGAAAGATGAAAATGGAGATTTTACAGTTATTATTAAGGTAAATATCTAAGGTTTATCTCTGGATATGAGTAGCTGAAATAGGTCAAGATCGTTATACCAGGGAATCAACAAAAGATGATTTACATTATTGCTGACCCATTGAGTGCCTCATCTTAGACAATGTGTGCTTGGAGTGGAAGAAGCTATGCATTGCTGAGTCTTCGCTGGAGAAAGACGTCCATTGAAGGATACAGATCTGGGGATCAGCAAAGCCCTGAAGGTTAGAAGGCAAGGGATTCTGGGAGGGTAGTAAGACAACGTTGGTGAGGATGCTCACTGGCTCTGGACCAGGCCAGTCTTCAGCTGTGTGAATAGGTACTGAATAGACTGAGAAAAATGGAGGTCAGTCAGGGCTGAATTGTTTTGAGTTTGAAAGAATTAAATTGGAGAAATCAGAGAACAGGAGTTGTCCAATTTAGGCTAATGCACAAACTGGTGGACTTCGATGCCCCCCAGCTGGCACAGCTGTAAGGACCCCACCCACCAGTTCAGAAACAATAAGGAAAGCCGAAAGATCCATGCTTCCTTTCAGCATTCGAAGTCTGATGACTCGAAACTAAGGACAAAGAGGGAGATACAGAAAATAAGGAAGCATTCTGAAACAGTCTTAAAGTGTTTGGTCATCATGAAGCCATGGATCACAACTAGGATTAAATCAAAGGTTTTTCAACGTCTAGCTGTGTGACCTTGAGCCATTTTCTTTACCACCCTGGGCTTTGGTTTCCTTTTAACTGAGAAATGATAATATTGTAATAACTGTATATAGTGCCAGATGGGTACTAGACTTATTGGGGTGATCACTTCATGAGTTATACAAATGTCTAACCACTATGTTGTACACCTGAAACTAATATCAAAATAATATTAAGTGTCAACTATAATTGAAAAATGAAAATTTGAAAAGAGAAGAGGAGAAAGGGGGGAAAGTGGTTGGAGTTCACAACGCAATGCGAAGATGCCGTTTCCGCTGCTATCTGTTGGTCGTGTATTTAAAAGTTTTATTATATATAATTTCATATTTAAAAATTAGGCAGAAAAAGAACTTTCCATTATTGTATAAAATCAATGTAGTACATGGTTGCTTTCTTTGCAGATTGAAAAATCTGCCTCCAAAACATAATTAAATTCTCCAAATGCTGGCTCGGTAGACCCTTATCTCATTAGCCACCTGATATTATTGCCCGCATTGCTGTTTTAGGCTCCGTCACTCCAGCACTGGAACCGCTATAGGAGTAGACAGGGATGGCCCAGCAAGCAAAATGGGGTGGAAAGGAGAATGTCCCTCAACAGATCTCTTTTGTTCTGGAGATTTGAGGTCAACTCTGGTCAGTCAGGCTGTGGTGGTTCAGGCTGCGTAGAGGCAGGGAATAAAACTAGATAATATTTTAAGGTTCCTGGTTTTGATCTCTGAATGATGAACAAGAATTTTTATTATTACACATCGATTCTGGAAGATGTCTTTTCTGCTGGTGTCTGGCATCTCCTTAAAGCCTTTACGTTGATTTATTGCACACATCCTATAGTGACGCTCACTTTGCCGCTGTTCTGAACTCACAAAGCCAATGTTTTAAATGAGGTCTTTATTGTTGCTGTTTCAGGTGTAGCCATGTGGGTGGCAATGAAACTGTGTGCTCAGCCAAATGGATCACTGTCTAGTCAAGTAAGGCTGAGTCCAACAGTCATTTCCTCGGTCGGCTGAACGTGCCAACCAGGCTCTCAATAGAAAATTGGCTTCGTCGTTCCACAGCTATTCTTGGAAGAAGCTGGTTTTTAAGTGTCCATTTATGTGTTCAGTTAATACGTAACATTTCCTCAAATGATGCCTAGTCACTTGGCCTTTTGCCCAATCAAAAGAAGGTTGTGCCTGCATTAGCAAATGGGCCAATATCTTCTATCAATGCTTGGTATTTAGGTAGCACCTTTCTTTTAAAGAATTGAAATTGTCTCATCTACCTCATTTACTCTTAAAGTCAATCTTTTCCAAATTCTCTAATTGGCCAGTCCCTTTACGAAGCAAACGATCCAAGACCACCCAAGATTGCAAGATCCCACGCAAATTAGTAAAAACAACCATCACAGAATATAATTTATTAAAATAGCTTTACTTGTCCTTTCTCTACCTTCCCTCCTTATTCTTTTCACAGAGGTATCCAGGTCCTTTAGGGCATCCATATCTTAGGAATTTGGGTAGAGCTGAGAACAAAGACTCTCAACGGATGGTTTTACCTGAATCGGTAAAAGCCAAGGTCCTTTGAGGAGATAACGTTAAATGTCTCAGAAGGAGAGGATAGTCATTGAAGTTTTTTGAGAGCAAGGAGAGAGAGGAACGATTGCCCAAGGCCGCAGAGAGAAAAAGGTCGCTCAGTCCCTTAAGCTGGGCCTGGACTCTTTCCCTTGGAGGAGCCACCCTGAAGAATGGCTACGGAGTTCCTCTGGAGAGGCAGTGCCTCGCCCGAGTGTGCCGCAGAAGATGCTGGGCCTGAAGGAATCGCACGGTGTCTCCATAGTAACCAGTGGGGTCTGTGGTACCAAAGCAATGTTGTGATGTAATGGAGAAGCCCAGGCCTCTTGGCCGTTAGAGTGGGAGAAGATGGCAGTCGCATAAGGTCCGAAGCTGAATTTTCAGCCCTTTCAGAGACAGGTGGGCGCACAGATGCACAATTAAAATGATGTGAAGGAAAATTATAAAAGATGCTTTTTCTTACACATCTCTGTTTGTGGACTAGGATTCATTCCTACTACACTAACATTGAATATAGCTTTGCAATTTTCAGAACTGTTTTCTTACCTCAGTTAATTTATGCCTTAGAATAAGTAAATGGATAAATATGCTTGTGGCCCTTGCTTTACAGATCAGGGACTTGAGATTCAGAGAAGCCGAATCATCCAAGAATACACAGCCAACTTAGCGGTCAAATCAAGAATCAAGGGCAGATCCATCTGCCCCTAAATTTCATATTCTTTTCAACGTGCCATTTTGCCTTCCCAATGGGAAAATTAATACCACTCATTAGATACTGCTGAGGAAATGGCTGGAGTTTTGAAAATATAACTAAATTACTAATTTAGGCCATAGCGAATACTCACATCGGTCCTTGATCACAGGTTCTCAGGGGCTTTGTGGGATAAGCTTCCCGAGAATTTTCTTCTCAACTGCTTCCAGACCCAGGCTCCTTCTCAGACCCTGGACATTCTTTTCTTCTTCAAGGAAGTTGCCCTCTCCTGTTTCACGCCTTAGTATCACACCACTGCTATGCAGTGGGACATTCTCCCCAGGTCTCCCCTGCCTTGCTGCCCCCAATATAAACACAGGGCACTGTTCTTCTCCAGGGCTTTAATGAATCTACAGGGAAAGAGTCAGCGCGTGACAGCTTATAATAGGAAGTGGTCCCCACTCTCTCAGAATGGCAGTGTGACCTCTTAACCTGAAATCTCCAGCTTTAATTCTGCTTCCCAGGATGAAGATGTTATCCAGGTAGAATATTAAGTGACATCACTTTCTCATTATCCATCAACAACTGCCACCCGCCCTGGCCCCGGCCCCGGTTATACTTCTCATGCTGTGCAATTTACAATCCATGGCACGTCATTTTAACCTTATCCTCTTCTTTAATTCTTCGTTCTTCTTACTCATCTACTAAAACACCGACCCTACATGAGCCCTACATCCTCCTTGTTCATGTCTATCTCAGAACAGCTGAAAAAAAAAAAAAGTAGAAACAGCTGCACAGAATCTCGCAGCCCAGATGACTAGTTTCACAGTAAATTCATGACCTGCATCTCACACGAGCCATCAGGAGTGTGACCCAAACACTATGTTCCTCCAGTCCTTCAGTCCCCTACGAAATGACTTCCTACCTTCTCCTTTCCCCTGAAGCGTTCCAGGCTCTTCCTTCCTTTCTCAGATAATGACTGTGCCTCTTCAATCGCCTCACCCAGGCCACGCCGAAATCACTTGCATCCATTTTCTCCTTCCCTCCAGTCCCAGTGGACAAAACGTTCCCCTTCTACCAAAATCTCACGCCCCACGTCCGTCCCCTCTGCCTCCGGGGCATCGCCCTTTCCTCTCCTGGACCATCTTCGTCTGCAAAAACTCACTCTTTTCACATATAATCTTACTTGAATATCGCCCATCTTGATAAACCCCCCTAGTCTCTCTTTTAACTCCTTCTGCCCTTGGAGAATGTCCAGTTGCTCCTCTCAGCACCGCAGGAGGACCTCCAAGGGAGATGTCCCCATACACAATATCTCCACGCCCCTGCCCGTCACTCTCTCTGAAGTGCCACCCACCATCCCATCCAAAAGTGTCCAGGTGGGCAACTCCTTTCATGGCGCCAAAATCAGTGTGCAGTTGCCTCTCCTTGTTCCCTTCACTCCTTCAGCAGAACTCACCCCCACAGATGACACCCTCACTTGTCACTTCCCGCCACCTTCTCCTGGTTCTTCTCTTATCCTACTGGCCTCAGGATACCTCGGTCTCCTCTTCGTTCTTTACCTGAATAAAGTGTTGCCTTCCTTCAACATTCTGTCCCGGGCCCTTCGCTCTTCTCGGACACTTTCTTCTGAGGTAACCTTATCGATCCCCATAACTTTAAATAGTAGTGGTTACTGGATCTTTTTGAATCCTGAAATAGTAGTTCAGTTGTGTTGAGCTCCAGACACTGATATTGAACCAATTTTTCCCACTTAATTAAAGGTCCCAACACGTTACCCGTTGTTCAAGCCAGAAATCTGCAAATCAGTTCATTTTCTCCCTCAGATCTACCCATGAATAGGGCCTAGTTATAGCTCCAAAACTGCAATTCTGTCTTCTTGTCTCCACCTGTCCTCTTGTCGCTATTGTCCCTATCATTTCCAACCTGGACTTTACGACCGTACTAATCCTGTCTCTCTGCGAAGGCTATCTCATAGCAGCAAAAACAATCCTTTCAAAACGTAAATCACATCATTTGACCCTTGTGCTCGGTATCCTCCGGAGGCTTCTCCCTTTACTAAAAGGAAACTCCGCCTTCTCATCACAGCCCACGACCAGCTAATGACCCCAACGTCCTCTGACCTGTCCCACGTGCCTCTCTCACTTGCTTCACTGTGACTCCATCGATGCCTCTACATGTGCTGCTCCTGCTGTTGATAACTTTCTTCCCCAAACTCACCCTGTGGCTATCTTTTGTCAAAAGTCTCAGAGAGGATTGCATGCCGTCCATCTGGAATGCCCTAAATTTCAGCTCTTTATTTGGTTCCTTCTTGGGACTTATCACAGTCTGTGATTTTTCAGTCCTCTGCTCTAGTACTTGATTGAACTCATTTCCACATCAGAATGCATGTTCCATGAGTGGAGACGAGGGCAGCCTTGTTTGTCCCTGTACCCCCAGTCTCAGCACTGAGAGGGGCTCTTAGAAACTGCTGAATGACTATGTGTTGACTGAGAGAGCAGGACCCCAGCCCAACGCTCAGCAGATCAACAATGGAAAATAGATCAACTTTGGTCCTGAACTTACAGGGCACTCAGATCTTGCTCTAGATTCCATCACCTTTCTAAAAAAAAAAAAAAAAATGCCCTACTCCTACTTTGTAGATGGGTAGGTGGGACATAGCAGACTGAGGGTCTATTAAATACAGAGGGGCTGCCCCACTGGACCACACTAGGCCGTGGACTTGATTTTGTGAACATAGATTCTAGGGAGTTCTGTTCTGTCAGATCACATGGATAAAAGTCACACTTAACTCAGAGTGATTGACACCTGGGTCTGTCATTTCTGACTATCTGCCACGTCTGATCATCGGTGTTATGCCTTTTAGCATCTTCATAATTAGTTCAGTAATCTGATTTTTTTGTGGTTTAGCCTTTAACCATCATGACAATCAGAGTCCTGAAATAGTTTGCTGTGCCATATGGCCAATAAGAAGATTATCATGACTGGTGCTTTTAAAATCCATCTTGGCCTTGACTTTGCATGGCCAATGAAATCATTCATTTTTTTCCAAGGCAAAAAATCTGTGCAGGAAAGCAGGGAGTGTGTTTTATAACTGATTTCTCATTGGGTTATGTCTGGGAAAGCTTTCTAGTCTTTTTAGATCAATGTACATGCCTATTAATTTCCAAACTTCTGTAATGTGCCTGATTCAGAGAACTATAGAAGATATAGTTCAACGAAACTTATTTAGAATCATGGTCCTTCCATACAAAGAAATATTCTCAAAAATAAAAAGAAACGAACAACATGGGTGAATCTCATATGCTTCATACTCATAAGCAAATGGTATCAGATTTAAAAGGTCACATATTGTATGATTCCATTTGAATAACATTCCGAAAAAGACACATCTGTAGGGACAGAAAATAGCTCAGGGTTTGACAGGGCTGGGAGGGTGGCGGTGGGTGGGGAGCAGGGAAGATTGACCACAAAAAGAGGTATGAGGCAATTCTCTGGAAAGATGGAAGTACTCTATCTTTATTATGGTAAGGGTTACACAGCTGTATGTCTGCTGTGGTAACTTTTATGTGTCAACTTGGCTAAGCTACAATACCCAGGTATTCAATTAAACATTAATTGTTGTAGATGTGGTTAACACCTATAGCTGTTTGACTTTAAGTAAAGGAGATTATCCTTGGTAATGTGGGTGGGCCTCATCCAATCAGTTGAAGGGCCTTTAGAGCAAAACAGAGGTTTTCTTGAGGAAGAAGACACTCTGCAACAGACTGCACTATCGACTCCGGCCTAAGAATGTCCAGGCTGCTGGCTTTGCCTATGGATTCGGACTTATCAGTCCCCACAATTGCATGAGCCAATTTTTTGGAATAAATTTCTTTATATATATATATTTATATTTTTTTCTGGAGAACCTAACACATAGACACAGATTTATCACAATTTATAGAAAAATACACTTAAAAATACAAACTTTACTATATGCAAATTATACCACAATAAACCTGATTAAAAAAAGAAAATTGATTTAGAATCCTAATCTGAATTCTGTTTTGAGATGTCGAAAGTGCATGTACAAAATGAACACACATGTGAATCAGTGTACACGTGCCTACATGCCATGCGTGTCTTCGTATGTGTTTCTGCAAAGAGTGTGAGGAAGGTGAGAGTTTGGAAAAAAAAAAAAAACCCTTAATCATAAAAGTGGATAAAAAATGATAAAAAGGAGTCACCATCCTGGGCTGATTACAGCTAAACGAGGAGGCCCCAGTGTAAGAGGACACCAGTTGGTTTCTGTCAGTTCACTGATGGGTCCTAACACATGGGTAGGGAAATTAAATTAAAAGTAAACTGTTATTTATGGAATACTCCCTGTACATAAGGTGCTGTGACAGGAGGTTCAATGTGAACAAGGTGAATAAAATATGGCTACTGTCCTCTGTGTGCTCACAGTCCACGCTGGTAGACGTGTGAATAACTCCACGAATAACCATAACCCTGGACACAGATGTGGAAAGAAATCAGACAGATATAGAAAATTCTATGGAATGAGAAAGAAGAGGTTCCATACCTGTGTGGGAAGGTCAAAGAGGGCTTCAGAAAGTTGCATTAAAGCTGGACCCAGGGAGGAAGAACACAATTTTGAGAAGCAGAAAAGGAAAATGGGGAAGAGGGTATTTGGGGATGAAAAAACAGTACCAAAAAAAAAAAAAAAGTGCAAATCCAGAGAAACATGGACATTAAGAACTGGGAGCTCCAGCAAGAACAAAGAGACAGCGAGTCAGATGAATTCGGTAAATATTCGTGGAGGACTTCCTACGGGCTGGTTTGGCCAGGACACAAGGTATATGTGAGGGAGTAAAGGGTAAAACCAAGAAAGGGAAGACTAAGGTGAAAATGCTAAAAAGACAAAGTTTTAATTAGGAACAGCTTTAAAATGTTCCACTTCCATTTGAGAAATGAAAGAACCCAGATGTGAAGTGGGCCATCCTGCTCCTTAAGATCTAGCTGATTTAGACAAGCCGTCATTCCACACCCCATTAAATGTCTAATATCCTTCTCGGGAGGTTTGCTCATTCCTGGGGTGCTTCGTCATCCTCACTTCTGGCTTTGATTTTCTACCCCCCACCCCACCCCAAATCCTCATTTTCACATTGAGTCTTGTTGCTATTTCATTATGTCTCTTCCAGCCATCCCTTCTCATCTCCTCAAGAACTGGACTCCCGCAGCTTTCTACGCATTCCTGGTCTGTCTTCTTCATAAACAAAAATCTTCCTTCTCCTCGGTGGTGTGTTTGGGGAGGCTGGAACCATCCTCTGGCCATGTGGGAAAGGGAAAGCAACCTGGACGTGGAGCTCGACTGTGCTCTGTATAAATCTCCAAGCAAGCCCCATGCCTCTGGGCGGAGGCCCCCAGAGATTGAGAAGAAGCCGCCGTCGGCCATCGGACTGGAGAAGCAAAGCTACAAGGCCTCTGCTGTGGTTTGGAACCCAGGGCTGCTGTCTGTGGAGCTGCTGCCACACTGACGTGTCCACAAACATGGGAGAAGACAGGCCTTCTTCTTTCCCCTGCCATTCAATCTCCTCCTTGCCTCCCGTAGGCAGAAGCTTCCTTTTGTTCCTCTAGTCCTTCCGATAACTATAATAAATGTCCTGAACCAAAGTTCGTTTGTTTGAGTGTCCCGGAGTGGTGTTTCTTTTCCCGGTTGGATATTGATATATACCTTCCCTCTCCGCCAGTTAGTCTGTACTGGTCTTCACAGGACTCAGCGCCCTCTGAAATGATCCTGGTTACTGTCGTTCATTCATTTACAGTCTCTCTTTCTCCATCGAAGGCGAGGATGAAGAGAATAGGAATCTTCTCCTGCCCCGTTCACCTCTGTAGCACCAGCACCTGAATAAAACCTGCTTCATAGCAGATGTTCAATAAGTATGTGTTCAAAGAATGAACACACATAAAAATGAGACTTTCCTTGGTTTCCATTTTTTAAAAAAAGATTATCAATAGAATTCCTTAGGGGTGTGCAGGTTTTATAGATGGTTTGAGGAAGAAACTTAAGTCCCGAAGTCAGTATCTACTTTGTCTTTTAGACACTCCACTGTTTGCCCTCCATTCTCTCCTCTTCCAAGTCCCTCCTGGCGACCTCTCTTTGGAGCACACTTACCCCAACTCATCCTGTGGCAGGACAGTCCCTCCCTAACCCCTATCCCTGACTCAGCTCAGGGCTTGCCTCTGTACATCCCCACACTTATCGATGTTCCCCCTTCCACAGACCAGCTCCTCCGATCCCCATTCCTCACATCTCTACAAGGGGAAGGTCACAGTGGATGGCATTTGTTTCCCCCATAGTGCTCCTCTTAGAAGGCAAAATTACTCACGATTTATTTTGGTTTAATACAACTTCAAAAACATTATAATATATTGCTTTGGGGCAGATATTAATTTAGGAACGTGTCCTCAGATACAGAAGATAGTGACATGTAAGGATAATCCTCCCTCTTCTGAATCAAATATTACATTTTCAGAGTAATAAAAGATAATAAAGATCTATAGCTCGACTCCCTGGCTCTTCTCTAAGTGTATATGCCTCATACGAATTCTAATTAAAAGCAGAGTAAGAACAGTGGGTACACTGTGTGACATTCACACCCTTCTATTGCCGTAAAAAAAACCTCTTCCGATTCAAATGATTTCTGAGGCTAGAAAAACAGACTGAAAAAACGTGTGTGTGCATATGTCTATATTGCAAATCTCGACAGAAGAGATGCAATTTCCTACGTCATTTGAATGTACATTGCTCAGAAAATTCACGAACTTGGGGAGTAACCTTCAGACAAGGTCAGAAGCAGTAGCTCCTTTGATACTGAGAATCAACCGCAGGACTGGCCATTGCCAACGGCCGCTCAGAGGCCAGAGGCCTCAGCTGACAGAGGTGATACCAAGGGAAGGCGGACGAAGTAAAGGAGAGAAAAATAGAAAAGAAAATGACATTCGAATGCCATCAACAAGCGCCTCAGGTGCATTTTTCTGTCTTAGCTGTGAGTCAGCCTGGCTGCAAACCATCTATCAAAGGCCCCGCATGGCTGGCTGCTCTGCCCACATCTGAGCTTGTGATTCTGCAGCTGTCCTTTCTTTCTCTGAGGCAGGAGCTGCTGGCCACTCATTTCAGGGGTCACTGGGAAAAATGGAAGAAGTCACTATCTTGTTAGCGTAATAGTCATTATTCCCTATACTCATTGCTTCCTAAAATAATAGTTGAACATTTAAGTGGAGAATTTTGATAATCAATCTAAAAAGGCTTATTCGGCAAAAGACATGGGGTAAATGAGCGGCAGTTGTAATAAAAGTCTCAATTCTTACCTCAAACGAGGAGACCTGAAGCCTAGGTTATAAATGTGGGCAAGTCTCCCCCTAGTGGACAAATGACCTCACCTTTCGCTGGTGAAAACCGTATCAATTTGGTGAAACAAAAATTCATAATTACAAAGGAGAAAACAAAGAAGTGGTAAATTTGTTACTATGAAGCATATTTCCACCTCAACTTCTAAAGGTATTTTTTTTTTTAGTGAAAAAGTGAAACTGAGTTAAAGTTTTTGCACTCGCTTGAGAATTTTTCCCCTTTGGGTGTTTGCTATTAGTCAGGTGACTATGACTCCGAGTCTCACCCTAAGGAAGAGTAGGCGGATAAAATGCAGTTTTCTAGGACCGGTTTGGAAAGGCTCAAAGCCACTTCTGAGGGGGCACTGTATTTGGGGACAAACCAAGAAGTTCTGTGGCAAATAAAGAGTGACTGGGGAAGGATGACCCTGTTTTCACGGACAAAATGCGTCCTGATGTCCTTGCCTCTTGATCGTGACCTATCAGCCACCTCACTCTCATGGGGTGTCCTTGTAGCAGCCAACTCCACCGGCAGCTGCACCCTCCACTCGTCTGAAAGACAGATGCGGTGGGTATCTATGTCCTTGACTAGTCTTGACTAGGGCTCCACAGTCTTCTCCAGCTATCTGTGGCTTTAAGGAGGAGCATTTGAACAGAAGTGTATGTAGTTGACCTCAGAAGCATTTCTGGGATTCTGAAATGTATCTGTATGTGCACATGTGTAAGTACATGTGCGTGTGTGTGTCTTTATGGATAAAAGCTTACAGACTGTGAATTCACCAGATTTTCAAAGTATCTGTGACCTATAAAACATAAACCACTAATGAAAAATCTCACTGCACTGCAAAAAAAAAAAGCCACGGTAGTGATGGGGTGCCCAGGCTGTGGAATCAGAAAGCCTAAATTCAAGTCCAGCTAGGATTCCTTAGGAAATTAACTTAATCTCTCCGAGCCTTAGTTTCTTCATCTATAAAATGGGAATAACAACAAAAGTGCTTAATCCATTGAATTAATGAAAAGATGAAATGATATGTGTGCCTTCAACTTGGCAACCCGCTTGAGACGTATTCATTGCTCAGTAAAAGTTGGCCTCCATCATTATAATGAACTCCTCCCAACATATGTGCAATGTTAGGTTCTTTAAAATTCCGATGTGTGCATCGTGCATTTTCCAAGAATTTTACAATTTTTGGATGAGATAGAAGGGTTATTTTTGTCTTCTGACAGGAAAATAGGTAATTCCTTTGAAACAACCTAAGTATGTCTCTATCCACAGTGATGGAGTAGATCATAGAATGATATAATTTTAAAGCAGGTAGAGACCTGAATTATTATCCTGTCACATTTCCTTCAATGACATTTTGTAGATAAAATAATCAAGATGCATCGAAAAAAATAGATGTCTCGTCTGGGTCACTCCAATGATGTGGCCACAATCCATGGCCTTAACTTTTAACTCTGAGATGATTTCACCACTGCTCTCAAAGACCTTGAAAGCAGAGTCAGGCAGGGCCCGGTCTCCCCAATGTCATCTTCTCCTGCTGTTTCTCAGTCATTCCTCCTTACTGCACCTCAAATTATCCCACAGTGGGGGAGACATGGCCATACTCTGTCAGAAGAGCAAGATCCAGATGCAGCAGTGGCTTTTAACCTGAGCTTAAATCACTCTTTGACTCCCCTGAAATATATAGAAAAGGAGGGCGTTTGTCTGTCTGATGGAGGATTCACAGGTTTCAGAAGAGTCTCCGAGGGTCTCTGGCAGAAAACAGGTGTCTGGCTCTGTCCTCGAGCCTCTCAGGTGCTCACGGCTCCCCATGCCTCCCAGAGGGACTCTCCGTCTTCCGGAGTTCTCTCTAAGGATTAGGATTCTTTTGAATCCATCTCCTTGCGTCGTGGACCAGGCACTGTAGACATCGGTCCCTTGGGGGATCTTCTGCAGTTGCTACAAATTCAATGCTTTCAGAAGATGCTGGGCTTAGGAAGAGCCAGACTTGCCTGAGAACCCTTAGGAAGCCAAATAATTCACTAACGCAGGAGAAATGCAGGAAGCACAATGCAAGCGTATTGACTCCAAAGTTTTCCTTTGACACAAGAGACACAATAGTTTAAGGAAAGTTTGGAGTAATATGTTGACTGATTATCATTAGGAAAGAATGGTGATTCATTCCTTCTCAAAACAGGCTTTGATCTTGACAGAGGGCAGAAGCAACTTGCTTCATTTTATCTTTAAATTATCTAGAGACTTGCTTTTCAAAAGCTGGGGAAACAGCTGATGAGTTGGTTTTTTTTTTTTTTTTTTGACCGATGAAACGCACATTCCAGAACAAAAGAACATCATCAAGATTCTGCTGCTCAGAAGCAGGGAATTTGCACACTGTTGTTTGAGGTTCTGAGGTTAATTAAACACTAAACGTTATCTGAGTAGCAAGTGAGGGAACAATTCATTGTCCATGGGATTTAGCTCTACTCCAGCCTACAGTAAATTGCAAATGCTCCTGCAGTGTCCAGGTCCCACAGTAAGGATGCAAGAGACTGGCCTAAATACCACTGAGGTTTCCTCACTCAAACAAGCAGCTTTTAAAACGGGCATTTGAGGAACAAAAGAAACAAACGAACTAAAATGGACATTTGAGTCTCCTCTTATGTTAGATGCTGAAATCCATGATGTCACCTTTCCATCCTCCCAGTTCCTTACACAAAGTCCTTTATCACCTCAGACGACTGTGTCCTAACAGAGAAGGAAATGCCAGTGGAAATGAAGATCATCGCCTGGGTACCTGAGCACAAACCATGTCCCCAAGGATGACGGCTGATGCCTGTGAGACACCGAGGTCACCTGCTCCGCGGCCCTCTCTCTCTCTGCTTCTTTACTACCAGAAAACCATCTCGTTTGGAAATTTTAAAGAGATAAATTACATCTGCCAACTTTATTCAATCTGAGAATGACTATATCTATCACACAGTCCAGGCCCCTGAGATGTGGGCACAAAATGGGAACATTTTCCCAAAAGGTACTGAGTCAACTAATAGTGCGTTTTTTGCTCTTTCTCTTTTTCCCTCCTGGAATGGAAGCAAGATGCTGACAATGGAGCAGACGCCTAGTATTCACCAGGAGACATGCACGGGGACAAAGTTCATATGCTAATGATGGCTGAACAGAAAGTTCTTGGGCCCTTGATGGCATCGTGGAGTCACCGCATCAGCCCTGACTCTAGCCTTTTTGTCATATGAGAAAAATCGCATTCCTGATTATTTGTCATTAATTAATTAAACTTTCTTATATTTGTGACTAAAAAATGCAATCCCTCTGGCTGCAGCATCCCTACCCTCTTGACGATCTGAGGTTCTATAAATTTGTTGAAACTAAATGAAAACCTAGTTTGAGGAGAAATATGGTGAAACTATGGTTTTCCTCTCTCGATTATCAGATGGAATTAAATTGTTTCTGGCCCTCAGTGAGATAGAGGCTCAAGAAAAAAAAATCATTTTAGAAAAAAACAAGATATTATTTCACACATATGACTTTGTAGCTTCTAAAATTCATACATGCAACAAAAGCACGAAATTAAGAAACAACTTCCATATGACACCAGAAAATGGGATTGTTTAAGTTCATCACCTTTCACCATGAGAAAGAGACTCTTGCTGGTGGCATCTTCCCCCCCTAGGTCCCAGCTGTCCCTCTTCGCTGTCTGGGGGCCCACTTTTACTCTGCTAAGACCTTTCTCCTGTTTTCCTTTTTATCCATATTCCAAGATCGCAAATCCTTTTTATGTCAGCTGACCAAAAAAAAATTCCAAACTGCTTTATTAGGTACAACTTAGCCTCCTGTGTTTCATCTTCTCCTCTGTTCCATTTCACAGTGAAAGAATTATGAATACGTTTCCCTGAACCAAATTTGTAGTTTCCTGTTTCCCCCACTTTAGCTTTCCTTTAATAACTTTCCAAACCACACATCAAAATTTTAGGCTGGGTCCAAGTTCAAAGTAGCAGGGCTTCCCTCTTCCCAACTGTGACGATTAAGCACCAAGCGGCGACGGGTGGAGAGGCCACACTGGAATTCTTAGTCTCTTATGTTCCAAAGTAAGCCACATGAGAGTTAAAGGGTTCTCCCCATCTTTAATATAGATATTCATATAGATCCTATCAGCAAAAAAAAAAAAAAAAGTCTAAAATCAAGGACCGAGAAGCACAGATAAATGGTAAGAACAACACAAAACCAGCTACATGAGTTCAACCTCTAACCAACTTAGCAGCAAGGCCAGAGTCCCTCTTCCCCCTGATCCTTCCTCTCCAGCAAGCTCCCTGGGACTGCGCCTTTTCTCTGCCTCAGTCTGTCGAGCCATGGATGGCTCCTGGCTCAGGCGTGGGCTAGCACCTGCCTATATTGATGACACTCCAATGTCACCTGTCTTCATGGCCGGAGCGCCTGTTCCTGTTGGAGTGGCCAAAAGCCTGACAGTCATTGTCACTGGATTGGGTCCAGCTGAGTGCATTCTTGATAAAGTGTCAGGGCAGAACTACCACCATATTTTCCCCATTACACACACACACACACACACACACACACACACACACTACAGCAAGGAGGGGTGTCCTTTCTGAGCCCTAGTAACCTCATCTTTAAAATGGAATTCATGATTACCCACATGATTTGTTAAGGACTATACAAGGTGATAGATGTTAAGTACTTAGTATGAGGGCGGACACATCACAGGTGCTTGGTAAACTGGTACTTTAAATGATGGACATCTTCCTTTTTCAATCACTCAGAGGCTGAGAAGCCAGCAAAGCTCTTTCTTCACTTATTTCCAGCTAGTGGCCTTTCTGCTGTGTTTCCCCTGTTTTTTTTTTTTTTCTGCCAAGATTTTAAGAAGCAGCATGTTGCTCTCTGGTTCTTTCTTCAGTGGGGTCTAGTCCCTCCCAGCGGGTAGATCCCGAGGTTCCTTCTGTCCTCATCCTCAGTAACCCTTTCCCCTGGTCCCTCTTATCTCAGAAGACAGCATGGGTAATGTATATACATTTTTAAAAAATGGTAAACTCTGGAATATGCAGTCTTGCTTCCCTACAGTGAGGCTAGTGATGCTCTTAGGGCCACTGTGGAGAAGGTCAGGCAAACAGAGAAGCCACTGTTGCCAGACAGATGACAGTGAGTCCTGTCATCTGTCTGGCAACAGTGAAAAAGCATGGGACTCAGACCAGAAAAGGCAACCATCTAGAGGGGTCACTTGAGATGAACTTGGGATAAAATAAGTAAATAAATAGGTTAGGAAGGCAGTCTAGGCAGAAGGCAAAGCAAGAGCAAAATGGCAGAGGTTGGAAACCAGGGGTCATATTCACTTTGGCTCAATCAATAGCTAAACCTCTGGCTTATCAAAGTAAAGATTCACTTTGGTCGTTGATGCTGATTGGACCTTTGTCTTTCATATGTCTTATTCACTATAACTGGAGATCAGAAAAAGGCTCTTTGGGGAAAATGTAAGAAAGTTGCAGAGAGACTGAAAAATCAGCCTTGTGACCTAGAATCATGGGAACTGGCTAGATTTTTCTCTACAGAGATTGTTGCTGTATCCTGGTAAATTAGAAGTCACTGTAATATGTCCACATGATTCTATTTTGATATATACATATGATCCTATCTAGGTCTCTCTATACACATGTTGGTATGTATGTTTGTATGACTATATATAGATGTATATATCATTTGTACCTGTATATGTTCATATATAAGTACAAATATTTAGCTGGAATTATATATGACTATGTATCTCCTGTTGGTAAAATTATAGGAAGTCATTTTTCCCCCTATTTTCTAAGACTTCTGCACCATACAAGTGTTGCTTTTATAAGGAAAATAACTAAAATTTTCAATAAAAAGGAAAATTAAAGATCCATATCTCCTAACTTTTTTTCTTTCTACTTTCCTTACTTAGCGAATATTCAGTGAGGTGGTTTTATCTGGACCAGAAGCTCAAGTATGGAACAAATGAAACATTAGAACACAGAAACAAAATGGCACCTTGTTCATTTTAACCATTGCCTTGGAAGTGTCAGAGAACTTGAGGAAATAGAAGTAACTTTAGCTAAATAAGATTTGACCTAGGGTAGAATGGTTATAGTAATGAGCACCCACCAGGCTTCATATTCAGAGCAGACCCATGAGATCTTTAAACCTGATTTACAGAATCCCACTGAGATTTCCTGCTGCCCCAGAGGAATAAGACGAGAATAGAGACTGTAAGCTTTCTGGCCTCTGTTATTCTTCCTCCGCCCCCATCCCAGTGCCACTGCAGGTCATCTCTGGCTCTTTGGTGACAGAGGAGAGGAACCGAGTGAATAGCCGTCTTAGTTGTCTAATATTCTTACTCAACTCTAACTTGGTACACCTGAAGAACACGGCACCTAGAGCTTGAAACTTCACTCAAATTCTCAGAGCAGTTTTACATAGAATGTTATTTATTGCTCCTGTAGAAACAGAGAGAATCAGCGAGTTAAAGGGATGAATCCAGAAAGATAGAAAGGAGTCACACCCCACATGGCCTTGACAGTATTAGTGTAGCTTTATTCTAAATGTAGAAAGAAGGCATAAGAAGTTTAAAGCAAAACAGTATCATGACACAGAAGGTCACTCGTACTGTTTCAACTGGAGTGACACAGAGTGGAAGCAAGAGAACCAGCTTAGTGACAGTGATCTAAGAGAAATGTGCTATGCTCGCATACATACAAGTACACGCACATATGTGTGTATATATGTACATATATACATACTCACATAGAAATAGCTATTCATATATGTGTTTCTGTTTACTTTAAACGAAATGGCCACCATACTGTGCCCTCACGTAATTTTTTTCTTGTAATAATGATTTTTCTTATCTCTTGTTCTGAAAAATCATTTTGACAGGTGTCTAGTGTTTCACTGGATGGTTTTGTCAGTTTATTGAACTAATTTCTTGATGTTGGTCTTTTCTTTCCGGTTTTTATTGTAAAAGATTGTGCTTTCAAGAATATCTTTGCCAAGAGATTGTTGAGCATGTCTGATTATTTCTTTAAGGTTAATTATTTGAAGTAGGACTGGGTCAAAGGTTTTCCTCTTAAAGGTTGTGATACGGAATGCCAAACTGCCCTCTGCAATGGTCACCCTCACTTATACCTGTGTTGGAGTGTTTGTTGGTGTTTGTTTCCTTAAACTCTTCTCTTATAATTTAAATTTGCTAAGTTAATGGGTGGAAGTACTGCAGTTATTTTAATTAGTATCTCTTTGATTATTAACGAGGCTAAATATATAAAGCATCCCTTTTATTTTTCTATACATTGTCTTTAAAGTAAAGCAGACAGTTAAGGAGCATGAGGATCCTTAAATAACGGTAGAAGAATGTAAATTACACAGGAAAAAATGTGTCAGCATCAGTGAATTCTCTGTAGCTTATTATTTCTTAGATCTCTATGAAATCTTTATTGCTGCATGCTACCTAACTTGCTGAGCAGGTTGGCAATGAATGTAAATAAAAGTAAATGCTTTGGTAGCTGGTTCTTGTTTCCACCTGGTGTGTGAGATGTGGAGCTTAACAAATGATCCTGGAATACTCTTGTGAATTCCCACGCTGGTCTCACTGTAAAATTAATTGAACAATCAGGGTTTGTGGCTCTCGAGTGAAGAAGGGGAACTCAAATTGTCAGGCAAGCCACGTGAGTAACAAAGCAGTGACTACTCCAAGAGACATTCTAGAAAACGGCTTTCAAAGGCCATTCTTACACGGTAGCAGAATCGAATGATTCAGCCAGGGAGCCATGTGGTCCAAACCCCCACTTAAATGTAAGTGTAGCCTGCTATCTGCTAGAGGAAAGGAGTCATGCTCTGTTTTTATTGGTAAAACGTTAAAAATGTGATAATTTAGACAGAGCTTCTCAGTAAGGAGATATAAAAGCTGAGAAGCTGGTAGTAAATAAGTGAACAAATTTTGGTTTTCATTTCCGTAGTTTAGTCTTGAGCTTTTATTGACTCGGGAGCAAATAGGTAGCTCATTCAATAAAGTTCTAACTTGGAGGCTGACTAGCTTTTGACTTTAATCCGACACAGCCTAAATTGAGGCAAGAATGGGGTTGGCCAACGCATGTTTCTTTTAGTGAATATGAAAAAGATGGAAATCTTTTTTCTCATCTATTTTTCTATATTGACTTCTGACCTTAAGGGGGGAAAAACAGCTGAAATTACATAATTTTTATTCCTTTAAATACTAAGAAATCATGGGCCTCGGGACGCTACCATCGTGTCAGGATCGAGTTTCACGCGTTAACACTTCACGCCAAATCACTGTCTTCCCTAAGGACATCATTTAAGCACTATCACTCATCAAGCCAGTCACAGGAAAATACACTGAACTTGGATTTTGATCTTGTCCACCCCAAGGAGAATGTAATGAAGTCCCAGAAGGATGGAGCCTTTGAACAAAAGAAGAAAAAGGAAATAATATTTATTAAGCACTTTCTCTGTACCAGGCCCTCTATTAGTGCTTCACATGTTTTACTGCAATTAATTCTCATAACAATCACCTGAGATGGACACAGATATCCCCATTTTCCTGATGAAGAAATGGGGACTCAGAGAAATGAAGGAGCAGGTCCAAGGCCCCAAGGCCAAGAGGAAATTTAGATCTGTGTGATCTGAAAGATGATGGACTTCTACTGCTCGTCAATGTTATAGATTTCAGGATCTAGAGAAAACTCCCCCTTAACTCGAGAAGGAAGAGAGAGGGGAGTGGGATAGGGTCGCCTGAAAGGCCTTGACACACAATCTCGTCCCACTCATATTATGTGTAGGAGGTCCAAGGACTTACACCGAGTTCTCTAGAAGGGCCTGAGATGGAAATTTGAGTAAGGGAGTGAGCACACAGGCCCAGGAGGGGACGAAGATAAGCCTAGGTATGGTTTGGGGCTCCCTGGCTTATCACCAGCACCAGCTGCCAGGCATGTGGGTGAGGCCATTGTGGGTCGCCCAGCCCCAGTGACACCATGTAGAGCAAAGAAAGCCACCCCCATTGAGCCCTGCCCAAAGTCCTGACCCAAAGACTCATGGGCCACATCATGGCTTTTGTCCTCAGCCAGCTAGTAAATTTTGGGATGGCTTTTTGGCATACTAGATTATTAAAACACAACCAAACCCCATATCAGATGTGGGAAGAATGTTCCCTAAAGCGAAATCTGATTTACTGTTTCTAGCAAAAATGTGTGTATCTTAGGGAAGAAAAAATATGTTAGAATCACTGACAGATGAAACTTGGACCTGGTCCTTGAAATCTGCAGCCTTGACATCTTTGGGAGCACATCTCCTTAACCTTTGTCTCCTGGTCACTTTTCTTGAAATTCACTTTCTAGGAAGAGAGCATTAGCTAAGCCTAGACAGGGCTGGAGGCCCGTCCTGGTCCAGGAATGAGTACCAACTGCTTGGTTCTGGGAAGATGAACCTCAAACAGTGTGCCATGGAGCTACGTGCATCCTGAGGGAAGGGGCTGTTACATCACACTTCTCTGAACCTCCACCCTTCCTAGGTGGTCACCTTTCTGAAACCTGCTTATGCAACTTCTTTTTAGATTTCAATTCTACCTTTCAATGAATTCCTTGGTGTTTGCAGCCAAAGAGCCTTAACTAAGACACACATCTTGAGAGCAAGTAGCCTCAGAACATAGTTGTAATTTAGCAGATGTGGAAACTGTTTAATTTCGTTGTTCCTGGTGTACAGCCAGAATCAAAGCCCAGGCTTCTGACTTCCAGCCCAACACCCTTCCTCTGTTCCAAAGGAGGACAAAGCCCTGGGAGAGAATTTTCATTTTTCAGATGGAGTTCAGGAAGTCAAAGTCCATAGAGGGTATGTGTATGGGGGCGGGGGGTGGGTTGGGGGTTACCACCTTCGGCAATAACCCAAAGCCCCAGACCCCAAGAGTGGGCAAACCTCACAACTAAATCTACTCAAAATTCAGTCTTCTCTAAGGAGATGGCTTATCTGTAACCAAAACGCCTCAACTACTTACTGAGTTAAGCAGTTAACTTATGATTTGAATCAATAGCAAAGAAATACATTTGCCCCCTCCAAATTCACTTCTAAAAATTAATGAAAATCTAGCTTATCGTAAATATATTAATTGGGAAAGTTATTCGTCGTACTTAGTAGGTCTCAACGTTAAGATAAAGGTCCTGCAGAACACTCACAAGATGCTCCTAAAACCCACGTAATCAAGTAATTTACACTTTTAAATTATGAATAAAAAAATACAAATCTGTTATTCATGAATTTGCTTAAATTAATCAAGTAATTTCTCTCTCTCTCTCTCTCTCTCTCTCTCTCTCTCTCTCTCTTTCATCCCTAGGCTACAGATGTTTTTCTCTATTTTCTCCGTAGAAAGTGATCTTTATCCTTTATTTTTCCTTTCTATATTTTTCAAGAAGGGATGCCTTTCAAACTGAAGACATATCCCTATTTTCCACAACGTATAATGGTGTTTATCTGCACTCCTCATATTTTTATAGACTCTAGCTATATTAGCTTTTCATTTCTCAACTTTTATAGTGCTTTCATTCTGGCAATTAAATAGAGTTTCTTACATCGTTACTTTCCACCCATGCTTTCAGCTTCAAGATTACATTTTCAGTGATTGCCGTAAATCTTTTTTCTTTTTTCTATATGCCTGATAGTTCACACAGAGTTGTTAAGACAGGAGATATTTTTTTATTCATTCATTTCTTCAATAAATATTTTCGAAGAACATTCTAGGTATTAAGACTGGTACTCAGAATGACCAAGATGAATATAATACTATTCCTGGTTTGAACACTTAATGAATGAATGAATACCCCTCTCAGTCTTTAGCCAACTGTCTTATCGCTGAAAAGGGGAATTAAACCTTTTAGGGTATTGTAGAGCCTGAGGCACATCCAAGTGACACATTCTAAGAAGAAAATTCACAGATGTAGACAAAACAAGTGAAAATACTCAATATTCTTAAATATCCTAGTGGTTGAAACACCTGGACTGAGAATCTGAAGACCAGGGCTTTGGTTCCTGTTCTGCTAAAATCAGTTTTGTGACAGCAGACAGTCCTCTTGACCACCTTTAACTTTGGTGCCTGTAAAACTGGGAAGAGGGACTAGACATTCCTTAGTTTTTCTCCAGTTCTAAAATCCTATGAACGAAGGTAAAAAAACAGAAACAACAGGATGAAATTAGGAAAGCTAAAATTAAGAGTAGTTGTGGGATCAAAGAGCTTAAGAGAACGTGGGAATTTTTTCAAAGGGAAGAGATTAAAGCCTCCTCCTCGGCTAAAGAAATTTAAAAGTAAATCCTGATAAATTTCATAGCATATACTGTCAGCAACCTAACAAAGTTTTTGAAAAACAGATAAAGTAAAGGAAGAAAATAGAGATAAATAAACTTATCTCTTTCTGGAATATCTATCATTACATAAAATAATTTTACTAGTCCCCAGAAAACAATCATTCTTTGCTTCTTCAACAGAATCAAAAGAAATGAAACGATGGTAGAATAGATTTGCAAAGCGTTCAATTAGAGTGACAAATTTACCAATAAACTTTTTTTTTCCCCAATACAGGACTGCCACTTCAAGACATCAAATGTGTTTGCTATTTTGTGCAGCATGTCAAAAATGTTAAGTTAACGAGACACAGGAGTGAATAATATGTCAACATAACGATAAGCCTGAGTGACAAAGTAATCGAATATGAGGAAAACATTTTTGGAGCAAAGTGGTAACAGCTGCAATAAGACACGAGATAAATTGTGCAGGATCCATTTAGCTCGGGAGACCCACGTGAGGGGGAAAAAAGAAAAAAAAGCAGCAGCAAAAGTTGAACATGAGCTAACTTTGCGTCCAAGTCCAAGGACTGAGGAAACCTCTCTAGACAGCAGAGAAAACGTACTGGGGACCCAAATCAACTAAAGGAAGCCAAGCCTATTTGAAGGGATGTAGAAGATTTGGATCACTGAGATATCACGGAAAATTAATGAGTCAGAACAGAATTGGAACAAAAGATTTCCATAATGTTATTTTACTCCTTTTTCAAAATTCAGTATTCTTCCTTGGAAAGGTGTACTGTGTCCCCCAAGTGAGCCGTCATAGGGCTTTGGAGGAGAACTTGAGTTGGTTCCAAAGAGGCAGAAGGCAGAAAAATTAGAAGTAGATGTCCAAAAACATAACCTTGAGTGTAGACAGCTGTGAAACAAAGCAGAGGTCCAAAATCCTCTGACTGTAAGGAAACATATTCTCAAATGTACAAAACTCAGTTAACATGCAAGTGAGACAATAGGGACATTACACCTTAATAGAATTGATTTCACTTTTAAAAAAAATCAAAGTGGTTAGATTTTTTTAGGTAAAGTCAAAAAATTCAAAGAGATGACTTCTCCGGTAATAGTATCTCAGACATTTTTACTTGTATGTTATATTTCATGTCTGCTAGCTATATTAACTTTTACTTTTAAGACTTTTCTATTTTGTAAAATGGCCAGCACTAAATTGGGGTGAGATTTCACTAAACCTTAACAAAGATGTATAAATCACATCGGGATCTGTGGATGAATTAACACAGTGTGCAAAAAATAAAACGTTACAGAATGATAAGGATGTTCTCCTTGTGCTCTGCTCTGATGGGATGTTTTAAAGCAGCCCACACTAAGACCAAAGCATTCTCGACATAAGCAAAGAAAGATGATGTGAGTCCAGGGGCATGGATGGACGGCAGGGATACAGCATCCCCCACCCCTACCCCCATATACAAAACGCAGCTGCTTAGTGAGTCTGGGGAAGATGCAGGTAGCACGAGACACCTGGAAGTGTAGAAAAACAGGGCAATCTGAAAAAGGTATTTTGGAAGCTTACCAAAATACCTTATATTTGTGCTAGGTTTTGCATTTCACAAAGCTTTCTGTGGAAGCGATTACCGACGTTTTCCATACAAGGAAACTGAGGTTTAAAGAGATTCCTAGTTTAACCAGCTGCACCAGCTGAGAAGCAGATCTGCACTTCTGATGCCAGGTCGAGTGCCACGTTCATTCTATTGCCTTCTCTCCGTATATCCAGAAATGGACTGAGGCAATCAGGGCACAAGAAAGTTGTCCCTGGGCTCTACTACCTAGAAGACGTGGAGTGGATGGAAAAGGGAAAGGAAGAAAACTAACATTTCCTGAGCACCAACGATATGCCAGAAACAGAGCTCAGCGCATCACATATTATTATTATTATTATTATGTTGGATCCCACCCAGAAGAATAGATCTTCGAGGTCTTAATGGTCCCTTCTAGTTGGACCCCAGCCTGGGTAGAGGGGATGGAGGCAGCCACATTACTGTATCCCTTTAACCAGAGATAAGAGGAAAATGTCGTTAGGAGAGGAGAAGGCTCTGGTGACTTCTGAAACCAGGATCTGTGTCTCAATATGGAAGAGAGAAGCAGATTGTGTCGTTTAACAGTCTCCACCTGCTCCATGTGCCACGGCAGTATGATTGCACTTCATGACATGCTCCCTGTGTAAGCAGCACCTGCCGTACACAGATTCCAGAGTTGATTACAAACAGCAGGCTGGATCCTACAGTGAAGAGAGAACATTCCTTAACGCTAGGATGGAGTACTCTCTTTTCAGATCATGAGGACTGCTACACTGAGCCCCGTGACAGAAAAATATTTCAGAAGGTGAATGTTCACCATTAAATATGCACAATTAAAGATGGCTATTTCTTGGGGGAAGGTAGGCTGTCAAGGAAGTAATCACATTGAGCTTGATGGCCCAGTATGGAAATGTTAATTTAGTACATACCCTTGAACAAGCATAGGGAACAGCTGCTGGTCCCTCACTCCAAATTTTCCCACCCACATCCCTGCATCTCCCACTCACACATTATACTGCATCCATAAATAAAACAAAATGAAGAAATGAGTCAGTGATCTGCATAGAATTTATGTTTTTCTAAATTATTAGGCTAATTAATACTACCTGCTGTTACAATCTCAAAATCTCAGTGGCTTAACACAATAAAATTTCTCATTTATATCACAGTCAAATGAAGATCAGATAAGGCAGAAACAGAGGGGGAATGTCCTTTCTTCACCAATCTAGTTTCAGAAGGAGGCATGCTGAAACAGAAGATTTAATAGTTTTAATAAGATCAAGAGTCTCAGAACATAATACCTATGATGCCAAAGATACAATCAGAAATTACTTGTCACAGTAAGAACAAGAAAAATCTCAAGTTGAATGAGAAAAGATAATCAACAGATAATAACACCAAAATTGCACCGATGTTAGAATTATCTCGCAAGGATTTTCAAGTAGCCATCATTAAAAAAATGCTTTAGTGAATAATCACAGACACACTTGGAACAAAGAAAAAAAAATTCAGCAAATAAATGTAAGATATAAAGAAGAATCAAGTGGAAAATTTAGAACTGAATAATACAATAACTAAAATAAAAAAAAAAACTCAATGGATGGACTCAACAGTAGAGTAAAAAGGACAGAGGAAAGATTTAGAGAATTGTAAGATAGAACGATAGAATCTCCCACTCTGAATAACAGAGAGAAAGTGGATTGAAATAAAATGAATAAAGTCTTTGGCTGTAACAAAGCACCTAATACTTGTTTCATCAGAATCACAACAAGAGGAGAAAGAGGGTGGGATTGAAAAAAATGTTCAAAGAAATCATGAGTAAAAATTTGCCAAACTTTTAAAACCTAGACTTAAGAAAATTGGTGAATCCCAATAAGGACAAATTCAAAGAAATGTACACCAAGACCCATTATAGTCTGCTTTCTAAAAACTAAAGACAAAAAATTTTAAAAGCAGTAAGAGAGGTGACACATTACCTATAGGGAGAAAACAATTTGAATGGCAGTGGATTTCTATCAGAAATAACCAGGAAGAAGTGGCTCTAAATTAATCTACAACTGCTGAAAGAAAGAACTATCAAACCCAAATTATTTATTCAGGAAAAATATCCTTCAGGCATGAAGGAAAAACCAAGACATTCTTAGATGAAGAAAAACTAAGAAAGTGTGTCACCTGCAGACTACCCTAAAAGAAATGGCTAAAGGAAGTTTTTGAAACAGAGAAAATGGCAAAGGAAGGAATCTAAGAGCATCAAGAAAGAAAAAAGAACAATGGAAAGAGTAAACGCGGGTAAGGACCATACACTTTCCTTCCCTTTTTGAGTTTTCTAAATTGTGTGTCATGTCTGAAGCAAAATTATAGCATCGTTTGATACAATTAGCAATGTATATAGAAAAATAGTTAAGGCATTATAGCATAAATGAGAAAGACGAAGGAATAAAGTGAGCTAAGGTTTCCATGGTTTTCACGAACTGGTAAAATGTCAACATCAGTAGACTGCTGATAAATTAGATACGTATAACATAACACCGAAATTGCTTAAAATTTTATAAAAAGAGATGCATTAAAAGGAACTACAAATTAAAGTAGAATTCTAAGAAAAGTTTCAAGCAACCTACAGAAAGATAGGAAAAAGAAAAAACAGAAATAAAATGGTGGACCAAAGGTTAAGTTGTCTATAAAAATCTCACTTCGTACATAAAATCTGACCCTCTTTGCCTGCGGAACCAGAATGTTCTGCTTTATGGAGCTTCCCTTGGCTGACTAAGTTACTAAACAAGAGAAAATCGGTTCTCCTCATACTCCAGTCCACACCCATCTTTCACTGCTCCCAGGTCATTAGTAAAGTAATAACTCAAATTCCTCCTGGAGGTCATTATGAAATTAAAGTAAAAAAAGAGAAAACATACGTATGAAAGACTTAGGTTCTATATTTAAATAGTGTATTGGATTACACAGGTGCATGTATTTCTGAACTGTTTAAGGAGGAAGTGTAGCAAATATACAATGTACTTTGAAATGCATGAAATCAAAACTAGTTAGAGAAAGAGGGATAAGAAATGGATGTGATAAAACGCATGATAAATGTTAATAATAGAATCGAGGTAGTAGGTATGACTAGACTACGTGTTCACTGTCAAATTCTTTCATTGTTTCTTTATATTTGAAAATTCTCATAATAAACTGATAAAAAAAATTGAATGACTGCTAAAAGATTTGGGTATTGTTACTCGTACATGAGATTTACTGAAGCAAATAGATCAGAAGCCTACAAGTTTTGAGAGACTTGTATTACTAAACAGACAAACAAACAACAACAACAAACGAACAAAAAAAAACATGATCCTGGGCTTAAAAAGTCTTTGACAGTTTAAACCTTAAAACAGTCCTTAAGAAACCAACTTCACACAAGCAGACCATGAGTTATAAAAGTCCTGACTCTCCCGAGGAAAGCGAACTCTTCAACGCCCGTTTCAGAAGAGGAAGAGGAAAACATGTAAGAAGGAACCTCTTGGATGCCGGAACCAGGGCTTATTCATAGAGCAGAATCAGGGCTTATTCAAAAGAGCTGCAAATTAGGTAGATGGCCTTCACGGTGCCCGCCCAGCAGGGTCCACCATTCCTACGGACCAGCAGAAGACAGTGTCTTCTTTTTCCGAATGGGAATTTTGCCGATGCCCTTTCTATGCGCCATCGTTGCCTATGGCGCATAGTAGGGCCAATTGATTTACTCGTAGGTAAACTTTCATAGGGTCATCTAGGACTAATGGAAAGGCCTGTGCATCACGCAGCGATCAACAGTTGGATGTGGTGACCGCGCGGAACTTTAGCTTCCTCCTTTGGTAAGGAGGTCAAGTGTATTTTCTGTGTGGGAAGAACAGCAGGACACACTGCATTTGGTGAACAGAAGGATAGGCTATGGCAGAGACTGGCTAATGCTCCCTAATCTGTAACATATTCCCTCTTCTTAAACACACTAGTCTACACCCCCAGCTCTCTTTCTGTCAAGTGTACACAGGTGACTGAATTCTAGCATATGAAATAGGAGCAGCTGTGACTATGAGCAGAAATGACAGGCTTTTTTCAAGTCTGTTCCCCAGCGACTACCCGCGTATCGTCCTCGATGTCTTCAGTCTGCTTGCGGGGTTCTTGGAAATGAACACGGTAAATTTGGAGGCAGCTAAGGAGGAGCCTGGGTCGCTGATTGCTGCTCACCAGTTATAAACACTCATTTTGAACTCTGCGTGAGGAAGAAATAGACTTCTCCCATCATTTTTCATTGAGCCATTTTACATGTTGCCATTTGTTTATTACCACAGTTGGACTTTCCCTCAGCTAGAAAACCTCTTCAGCATTAAATATAAAAGATTAAATCTAAAACATCATAAACATGTGGATAATAACTCCACCAAAGAGATTTATTTCCTTCACCAATATCTAGGCATCAGTGGGGTACTGAATTTAGGCAGATTTTATTCTCAGTTTTTACACTTTCTGTCTTGGCATTATATATATTGTAGAGCTATTCCCGGTAATTGACAGGACATTGGCCTTAAGGAGCATCTTTATGTCCAGTCTGGGGTTCTCCTCGGGCAGACAGGCCCTGCAAAGAATCACACCAATCACTGGCATAATGATTCAAGAAAGCAGAATTTACATTTATTGCTATATTCCCTTCCTGGAAATTTTTTCTGGGTTCAAGTTATGCATGTTGATCTAGCAGAAAATGTAGTCCACTCCCTCACTGAAACAGAGTAAATACCACGAGAGGCAAATTTTTTCCCACAAGGCAGAGACACATTGGCCTGGTAAAAGCATAGCCTGGATGTTCTACCTTCATGGGGAAGCTGCATTCCAAAAGCAGTGGGGCGCTGGTGAGGGGAGGAGCCCTGTCCCCAACTGGGTTCATTCTTAGGGGAGAGAAGAACCAGTGTCCAAGGCCGCACTGTGCTGCGGTACTCCCTGAGCCCTTGTAAGGAGAGAGGACACACAGCGATGGGAGTCTTGCGTGTCTCCGAGGGGACTGTTGACTCGGGACCTACATGCATACCCCGCTCTGAAGGAACTGAGAAACACAGCTACCCATTGAAAGATTTGAATTCTGAGCAGGAAACCCACGCCGCCTTGCCCCTGCTTCTGCTTTCCTGCTCTTGATCTCAAGAGCGGTTCTGTTGCCCGCTCGGAGCCGCCACAGGCTTGCGAGGCATGAAACGCTGTCTCCTCAGTGCTCAGACTTCCTCCCCTGCATCACTCCACTCAGAATTCGTCAGGTGGCATTCTAACTCTTGTTTTCTCTGTATGCACTAGAAGATTCTGGATTCCTGGGGTTGAGTCATACCCATCTTTGCATATTCCATACTTAGCTCAGGGCCCAGCACGCGCTTAACGCCTCAAAAAGTGGAAACAATTTGTTGCCAGTCTGGGTGACTGAAGCTTTCCAGATTCCTTTTATAGATCTTCCCATTCTTATTTTAGGGCCCAGATACACGATTGCTGAAAACAAATCTAATTTAAAAAGATTAGATTTTCTGTATAAATAACAAAGGGAAATAGTATGAACTGGCTCGGTAGAGTGGCATTCTCATACAAAGTCTTCTGTCTTCCTTCTATTATCTAGCCGTTCCTGTGGTTGAGACCACCTTCATCTACCTCTCACCAGCCCATGGACCTCGGAGGCCCTCACTCTCCCATCCCTCCATCTCCTGCTGCCGGAATGAATCACCCAAAGCACCTACCTGATTCAACAGCATGTGTGTTTCTCAATCGGCTACAGAGTAAAGTACAGACTCCAAGAGTGATATATCTTCAAGGCCTTTCACAGCCACCAACTGCCAAAGCTTTTCTAAAAAGCACATTTTTCCATCTCTGAAATCGGTTTGTATCTTGTTATTGTCTGGCAGCCATGTGGCGGTGGTGCTGTGGTTGCCACCGCCCGAGAACACACATCAGAATGCAGAATGGGTGTCAGCAGCTTGAAGGACACGCCAGAGACACAGCAGAGCACTACTGTAAGAAACAGCACATTATCAGAGCTCCGGGAGCACAGAGAGCAGCATTGTACCGAATGGACATGAGCCTCAGGATGCTAAAAGCGATAATACTTTAGGCATTCTTCAACCAACTTATTTTGCTTTTCTTTTCTTTCTTCTTACACATGAGAATGATATATGATATCTAATTCTTGAAAAAGAAAAAAAGCTCTTTCAATTAAAATAACTAATCTGTGTCACTGTTTAGTTAGCTGGGATTTTTTCTTTCTGAACGGAGCATAAAATAACAGTGCATCTTATAGCGGGTGATGTTTTTTCGGTTTGATTGAAGTTAAATGTATCGATCTAATCATCCTATTAATTTCTCATCTCTCCTTCTGTTAACCTTTTATAGGAAGCTAATTCCCACCCTTGGAGTTTCCTGGATCAGAGCTACAGGTGTCCACCCTTACGTAATCCATTTACTGGAATTTTGTTATCACTATTCTACCCTTTCTTTCAATGCCAACTTAAATGTAAGCTCCTCCACAAACTCTTTCCCAGGTCAGGCCTTTCCTGCGGCCTCAACCAGTTCTACAACTCCGCATTGTGTTTGTGCGTCCGTCTTACTTCAGGTGCAATCAATTCTTTTGAAATCTTCCCATGGCCCGGGCACAAAGGTAGGCATTTTAGCCCATGTTGCTCCAGTAGATCATCACAACAACCTTGTGAGGTAAGAATTAGCCTCCATTCTTCAGATGAGTGGCACCGAGGTACTTCACGTAGTTTCCTACAGTTAGTAGGCAGTAAACACGGGTCTTTGGGCCCAAATCTGGTCTTATCATTGGATATCGGCTTCTTTTTCTCCACAGCCTGCCCTGCCCATCCATGTACTGAATACATTGTATTGAATTGAATTGACTGTGAAATGCAAAATACCATTCCAAACAAAATTTTCCTCGTAACAAAATCCCAAATTTATGTGAAAAACAAACTAAAGTATTTCAAAGTCCACTTTATTAGGCTGATATCCTTTGTTAAACCTCATTTGTTTAAGAAAAATTAGGATTAGGTTTCATTGTAGGAAAAGAACCATTTAAGCTTCGCCTCAGAAATGCCATAATTAGATTTTTTGTTCCTTCTGTTATTTTCTTAAATAATAATGCAGAACTATTGAAAATTTTACCACAACACTCAGTTTACATTCGCAGTGCTAAAATATAAGAAATAGAATTCTCCTTTCTGCTTGTGGGAACCGTCAGCTATGGAAAACATGAAAAGTATTTCCTTGTGAAGAGGAGAAGAGGACTTGCCTTTTCCCAGACATAAGAAGCAAGAGCAGCCAGTTTAACCTTGAACTCAAACAGAGCTGAATCACAGTTCAGACGCTCCCTGGTTTTGCGTTCTTGGACAAGTTACTTAACCTTGCTGAACATCAATATCCTTATTCGTAGAATAAATATTAATCAAAACTACATCACAGTGTCCTTTTAGGACCAATTGATAATGGTACATAAATTTAAAGTATTATATTATTATTATTATCATTGTTATTTCTTGATGGAATATTTAGCCATATTGAGGAAGAAAACTGATACCATTTGATTTCTGTTTAAAACAAATGAAAACCTCTTCTGCTGCATAGAGAACAGATTACTCAAGAGTTGGGTAACCAGAAAAAGTGGTGGCAGATTTCCAAATAACAGACTATGGTGGCCTGTACCTGGACAATCGCAGTGAAGATGTTTCAAGTGTCCACAACTGAGATGATTTTAGGAGATAGAATCCATATGATATGGTATTGGGTTGGCCGTGAGAAGACATGGTTGACCAGGAATCAAGAATAACCTCTAGGTGTATGGCTTAAGCATCTGGGTAGGTACTAGTACCATGAACTGAGTTGGGGAAGACTGAGGGGAAACGGGGTGGAGGTCAAGTTGGGGAGAGGGAGCTGGAGTAAAATAAAATATCAATTCTAAAACAAAAGTCCACTTTTGGAAATTAATAGTACAGTTTTAAATATCAGAATTCACATTTTTGTCTTAATTTTCATGATTTTTTTTTTATCTCCGTCCACATCCAAAATGTCAATCTGAGTAAAGACTTTTTTCTTCTTCTCTTCCTGTGTCACATAGAGAATAGGAAAAATCACAGAGATCTTATCAGCTTGATTTCTTCCCAGAAATTTTTTAGATTTTGCTTCTGCCTGTTACAACCATTTGTTAATTCAGCAGTTAAGTCAGCCATCATGACTAAATCTAGAAATTCTCCCTACAGTTTTCCCTGCAGAAGTAACAGTTCTGATCCAGGAACGTAGGTCCCCACAATGGGTTGGCTCTTTTGTCCTTGGAGGTGAAGACTCCTCTGAGGGCCTGGAAAGCTTGATTGTATCACCTGTCATGACAAAGCACTTTCCAACCTTCTATCTTCCTCGGCACCCTCTTAGAATCACTTTCTCAACAAAACCCACATTGTTTTGTTTGACAAACTCTTTCCTGATTGATTTATGAACACAAATTCAATTGTTACCTTATGGTCACCATAATCACAGTTGCAATTTCTATTATACTTGCATTTATAGCAATCACCATTACAAACCTGCATCTGAGTGTCTTAAGCTTCCCCTCCCTGAAATTGTCCGAGCAGAGCCAGTCTAGATGACGATGATGGATGAAAGGTGGAATGGGATGACCTCTAAGTAAACTTCTTTCTCTAAAAGTCTGTGTATTTCACATTTAATATTTTGCATAAAACCAAAAGCATTTGCTGCTCACATGGCCATTCTAATTTAGTGACGCTTTATAGTACCACCCACATTTTAGCTGACCTTACTCATCAGCTAAAAAGCTGAATAAGCAGATTTACTAGGAAAGAAGCTATTACTGCCATCTTTCAGTCAAAAAGTTCCCTGTGTAGTTGTCTAACATATATTGGGAGTGGCTAGTTTTAAATGAACATCTGTTAAGGAGGTAGGGTGCTGCAGTGGGAAAGGCTATAGTCTTCCCTTATTGCCTTCATTCTAGTACTCACTGAATTTAAACAGGACCCCTCACATCTGTGAGTCTTAAACCCCTCGTATGCAAGATAAAAGGATTTAATTAAATCAAGGTTTCTCAACCTCTGCACTATTGACTTTTGGGGCTAATTAATTCTTTGTTGTGGGGAACCATCCTGTGCACTATAGGATGTTTAGCAGCATCCCTGGCCTCTACTCACTAGATGCCATTAGCACCCTCTCCCAGGTTCTGACAACCACAAATGTGGACATGTGTTTGAGGGTATAGATAAAATTGCTTTTGAGTGTTTAATTGTTGGAACTGGGTGATGGATACACGTCAGTTCATAATATTATTCTCTCTAGTTTTGCATATATTTGACATTCTCTAAAACTTTCTACAACTCAAATAATTTTTAAAAGGGAAGATTGTATCAGATAAGCTACCAAAATGTCTAAGAACATTACAGAATGGCACAGAAATGTATTAGCATACATTGAAGTCTGGCGAACGTTTAAATCAGCCTACGACTAAAGGAAAAAAGATCCTAGAAAGACTTTTATTTTGTTTTATTTGGGGTGTATGTTTTATTTTTTATTACCCTTTGGGTCATTTGCCAATTCATGTTACGGGGCATAGAGGCTGAATAAAGACCAGTAGACTAAAGCCTTCTGGGGTGCAAAATACAAAAAAAAAAAAAATGTTCAGGGATACCAAGTGACGAGGACTTGTGGAACCAAGATCCTGGAGGAAATAAAGCCACAGAGAAATGAGCCCAAAATGTTTACCATTGAGGTATCTGTCAATTCTTGAGTGGTGCATAGGGGCTTGGAGAGTAGGTGTTGCTAGAGGCCAAGAAACCAAGTAAAAAGCATCTACTAAGAGGCTAAAAAGCTGAACAGAAATTCGGGCAGTCTCATGGTACTGGAGAGACTAAAATTGGAGTTGGGCCTGCTGGAGAGGCGAAGCTATTACAGATGTCCCAGAATTTCACTTGAGAACCACCCCTTAAAGAGCTATTCCTTAAGGGCAAGGGCAAACAGAAAATACATGTGCCTCACAAAGCCTAAAATCAAAGCAATTGCTGCTTACATTAAGGTGATCTGCCTATATTCCCTCTGCCTGCCAGAAAAATATCAAATCCACTCTGGAGGAAGATAAAATCTTCCAAAGCCCCATATTGGTTTTCATGGATAATATGTGGCATTTAAATTAATAAGTATGCCAGGAAACTGGACCAAATGACTAAAAGGCAAGAAAAAAAAGAAAAAGAAAGAAAACACAAAATGGAAACAGGCCATAGGTGATCACAACATTTAAGTCGTCAGACACGGATTTTAAAATACCTACAATCAATGGTTTTCAGAAAAAGATAAAAAGACAGATAAATTCTCCATTGAACTAAAATATATAGAAAAGCACCAAGTGGAAATTCGAGATCCAAAAATAATGCAGTACTAAAATTAAGAATAGATGAGTGTAACGGTAGATAAGAAAAACCAGAAGAGAGGATTATGCAGCTGGAAGGTACTCAGTAGAACATATCTAGACTGAAGCACATACTAAAAGTAAAAGTGAAATAAAAAAGGGTAAGAATCAAATGGAATGCAGTTAAATGTTTAAATTGTATAATTGGGATCTTAAAAAAAAGTAAAGACAGAATGGTGCAGAAGAAATACATAATCCTGGCCAAGGAGTATCTAAAATGTATGAAAAATATAAAGCCACAGACTCAAGAATCTCTTAAACCCAAACAGGATAAACAGAAAAGCACACCTAGGTACCTCATAATATTAAGAAGAAAATCTTAAAAGCTACCAGAGAAAGAGATACATGACCTTCTAAAAGCAGCAATTTTAATAGAAAGAATAGAAGCCACCAGACAAGAGAATGTTTACATTCTGAAAGAAAATACATGTCAACTTAGAATTCTATATCTAGAAAAATGATCTTTCAGAAATAAGGTAAAATAAAGATTTTTTTGACCAACAGCAACTGGTCAACAGCAGGTATCTAACAACAACAAAAAAATGCTAAAGGGAGTTTATCAGGCAGAATAGAAATAATTTGAGACAGTAACAAGCAAATGTAGGAAGGCATGGATAACCCTAAAATGAGAGCAGTATGGGTAAATTAAATAATAATAATAATTATTGAAGAAGAAGAAGAAGATAATCATGTCTTATGAGCATTCAAATAAATGTAGAATTAAAGGAAATGGCAATGATAACAGAAAGGTTGGGAAAAGAGATAAATAAATCAAAGCATTGTGAAGTCCTTGCATTACCTGAGAAGTACTAAAATTACTAATTCAAGGTAGATTCTATTAAATCAAGGGTGCATTATAGATAGCCAATAAAAGAAGAATTAAAAAAAATGTAACTTAAAAAGCTAATAGAAATTAAATAAAATTTAAAAGTACTAGGCTGATAAAAAAAAAATAGGCAAGGGAGAAAAGAAAAAAACAGGAATTAGACCAGACGAACGGAAAACTAACTGTGAAGTGCTATATTTAAGTTTAAATATGTTAGTAATTACGTTAAATGTAGATAGACTAAATTATCCAAATAAAAAACTGGAAAAATCTTACAAGAATATACCTTAAATATAAGAACACAGAAATGTTGAAAGGAAAAGGATAGGAAAGACATGTCATGCAAATTCTAATAAAAAAGAAGCTGGTGTTTCTTTACTAAGATCAGTTGACAAAATTTTAAGGCAAGAAATATTACTAGGAATAAAGGAGACATTTATGACAATAAAATTTCCAGTTCAACAAGATACAAGATAATAATTCCACAAAAATATATCATAAGATAAAATTTGAATGCATCTATTACCGTAGACATGTTATACACCTGTGGAAAAGATCAAACTGCTCCCATATGTAGCAATGTCAGTGGATCTCATAGACATGCCGACAAAAGGACCTAGGCACAAAAGAGTATGCAGTATAGAATCTCAACTAGACAAACTTCAGAAGCGAGCCTGACGGTCATTTTCTACAGGGGCCCAGCGGGATGCTGGTAATGGCCTTTATACCTTGATACAGATAATGTATGGGTGAGATCACTTTTTAAATACTTATAGAGATACACACTTAGAATTTTTGTACTTTACTAGGTATATATGGTTTCTATTTTTTTTTTTAATTTAAAAAGAAAAAATATATATATCTTCTCAAGGAATTCTAACGTGCCCCAGGTTTGAGAACCACACAACTCTGTGATACATGACAGTTGGCTGGTGTTCATGCTTTGAACCGATGGCTGTGTGTGAGGCCCCACCTCCTGACTGGACTACGTGTGGCCTCGGCAACTCAGGGTATTTTAGACACTTCAGGTACCACTGGGCAAGCAATAAGGATGTAAAACACTTGCCTAAAAGTAGGTCCAGGATCCCACTCCTTCTCTGACCTGCGCTTTATAGCCTTCGCTCTTATCATAATATTCTTTTTCTAGAAAATATTAGAATATACCAAACACATACCTCCATTACACCAGTTCCACTTAACTAAGCCTCAGCTGCTTCCCCTCACCAAACAGAGACCTAGAGTTCTAAGATCTGTATGTACTAGCAAATTTCTACCATCTTTATTTTGCCCAAAGCTTTACAGCTAAAAATATCACATTCTTCTCTCTCATCCGCTTCAACTCCTTTTCCTTGTTCTTGATCACAGACTCCTATTTCTAATCACTCACAGCACTTTGGGAATGAGGAGACACAGCCTGATCTCAATACAGAGTGGTGGTAAGAGTCTCAGCTTCAGACCACAGATATTATAGGATTTATCTGCAGAGCAAAGCATTTGGTTATTATATATAGAAATCTAGGAAAAATGCCTCCTTAAGAACAATTGAATAACCAATGTGCTTATTTTGCAAATTCGGGAAGCCGTACAAACTTTAAACAGCTCGGACTGGTGCAGTGATTGGACAGATCTGGCCAATCTTCAAAGACAGGCTTTCTCTCTCAATCGTTAAGCAAAGAATTCCAGCAGAGCTAGGCCAGTTTCCTACAACGATATGATTAATTCACTTACTGATGCTTATATTTGCTGAAGGTACCACTGGGTTTTCTCTCCCTGTGCTTGAGAACAGAGAAGTTCCCTGGAGAAAACTATGCTTTGTGTTTCTGCTCAGGCTCATTTATTCATTTATTTATTTGCGTTATGATAAATTGCACTGTGTTTTGGGAAATCGAAATGGTACATGTTAAAATAAGAGCACAACAGCGCAGAAGAGCACCATTTGGGAAGCAGCTAGAGCATCTGCAGATAGAAAGGGAGAGACGGAAATGACGGAGTTTGAGAAAGAATTAATTTCCTCTTCATCATCTAAACAAACAGAAATGAATCTTCTAGGATCCATTATGAGAGATGAATGTTTGATAACACTCAAGCTCAAAACAGTTTGGCATGATGGATAGGTTTCCAGACTCCTCCAGAGAGGAACATTGCAGCCTGAGTAAATGATTTGTCTTTCTGTGCCTCAGCTTTCAAATTTGCAGAAATAGAGTGATACGCATAGAAATAACCACACAGAGGGCTTCTATGTGCCAATCAATGTTCTAAGCACTTTATATATATTATCCCATTTAACCATCACAATGAGGTGAGTGCTATATCATCATCTCTATTTTATAGATAAAGAAGAGCTAACATGAGCATAGCCACACGGCTAGTAAGTGGCAGGGATAGGAGTCAAACCTAGGATGTTTGGCTCAGTGTCTGTGCTCTCCCAAGCATTAAATTCTAATGCTTCTTTTTTAGGCTGAGCATGTCACTTCACTTGAAGTACTCCCTGGGCCCTAGTTGTCATCAGGAGAAATCCCAACTCCACAACACAGAATAGATGACCTTTCCCGGTGGAGGTCCTACCTCTACGCTCTTCCCTCTTCAGACCTCGGGCCACCTGAGCACCTCACCTCCTGGCCACACAGGGGTCTCCCATCATGTGTTCCCCCAAACATAGCAGGTGCCCTTGCAAGCCCTGGGCTCTGCTCTTGCTCCTCCCTCTGCCTGCGGTGCTTCCTTCACCGACCACCACCCCTCATGAGCTGCTCTGTGGTCTCCTATGCTTCCTGTGAGTCCCTGGAAAACTGTATTACCTCTCAGGAGTTACCTGGACACAGGTAAGTCACCCACTTTATATGTTCCCATACAACTAAACATGCACTTCTGCCGTAGCGTTTACCACGCAGCATTGTACTATTTGATGTACGAATCCGTCTGGATCAAAGATTGCTATTTTCTCTACCAGTCCAAGGAATCAGTGATACTCCCCAGAGCACTGTGTTAAAAAGGATTCTGGAGTCATATTTGAGTTCAAAAGGAGAATGTTAAGTGCAGACTTCATTCTCCTTGTCTGACATTTACACCCTGGTATCTCCAGTGCCCAGCTCAATCTGAGTACACAGTAGACACTCGATTGATATCTGTGCAAATGAATGATAAATGAATGATGTCCGTGTAGTAAATAAGGGAGGTGAAAGTGGTGACAGTAAGTGCGAGATACTTTACATCCCTCTGGTAGTCTCAGAGTTAGTCACTTGCTTCCATCCTCACGTGAAATTAATGCTCCCCATCAAAGTCCTACCCTTTTACTCAAGGTTCATTTCTAGGGCCCTTTTTCCATATGAGGCTTTTTCTGATTGTTTTTATGCCCATTGATAACCCCTTCCATGAATCCCTCTAGCGTGCAACCAAGAGCACCCATTTCGGCACAAAGTCTTGCATTATTTCATTTCTTAACGAGAATGTAGAAGTTAAGAAAATAGGAACCATTTCTTTACCTGTCTTTCCACACAGTGCTGTATGTCAGAGTCTGTGCTCAATACTATTGAAAAAAGGAAAATAACAGAGCTTGTCCTGACTCTTCAGAGAATAACATGGACCTTAAAAAATAAAGTAGAGTAATCACATCAATCCTCATCTCAGATAAACTGTAGAAGAGAAATGTTCGCTTAATTTTTCTTTGTGTTTAAATGGCCACTTTTGATAGACTATGCCCAAGCCCAGATTTAAAAATTAAAATTACTTTTAATATATGAGTCAGTCAATCTAATTTGGCAGGTATTTATTAAATTCAAAGACCTTAAACTGTAGTTAAAGGACAATACTTTCTCACATGAAGGGGATTGAGATTAATGTGACAGCATATAATTTAATTCCAGCACATATTGAATGCCCACCATGAGTCGAAAAATGTGTAGCTCAGAGCTATGCAAGGTTGGTGGTAGCCACAGTTACTGAGGGTCACTTTACTAACGTGGTGAGAATTGAAATAGGCTTTATACAACTGTAGAAAATAGCAAGGCTGATGGGAAGAGGAGGAAAAGGAGAAATTGCTGGGTCTGGGAATTAGCTGAGCAACCGTGTTGATGTGGACGTGTGCGGGCTCTGTGCGGACTTTGGCCAGGGTTGAGGCTAACTGAGAGGAGGTGGGCGTTTCATGATTCAGGAGGTTGGCTCAACCAGCTTTGATGGGAGCATGAGAACGGACTCGACTGCTCAGGCAACGGGGAAGCACACTAAATTTCTGAACAGCACAGGAACACGCGGAGGTGTCAGCGACGTATCGAGTAGAGGAAGAACACACTCATCCAGGAATTGATGCATGCTCTCATTACAGTGGTGTGGTGGCAACAAAGAAGAAGAGATCAACCCGTTTTAAGAATAATCGTCAGAATTATCTAGGGACACGTTGTTTTATGGGTAGGAGGAGTGTTAAGGGAGAATTGAAGGATGCTTTCGAGCTTGGGGATTGGGAGGATGAATAGATGTTTGACTGACGCGATAAGAATTAAGAGAGGAGGGAGGGGTTCATGTGGTGAGAACAGGGGATTTTCAGTGTGACAGGATAATGGACTTTCCTGGAGATGTTAAATGAATTTCGAAATAGGGAACTGGAACTAGAGTCCAGAGTGAGGATGAAAACAGTGCCTTTCATATCAAAAGAGACTACATCCCTCTCCTCCCAACCACGCGTTCATTTCTTATGATAAGAAATATGGAAGTCCAGGATAGTGCTGACATTAGAACATGTTTGGACTGAGGCCATTATCTCCGAGGTCTCCAAGTTACCTTGCCCAAGGCTTTATGGGTGGCTCGAAGTCAGAAGATTAGTTAGTCGCTTTATGAACTGTCCATGAACGGACAGTCTGTCTGATCTGAAAACTAGACCTTTGCAGAGAGTATGAGGTTTTGTGTCATGTACACAAATCAAAGGGGAGACCAAGGGCTGAAGAGAGATAGTAGGGGAGGGGTTTATTTCGCTCGCATCCCCAGCTTTCACATGTGAATTCTAATAAAGTAATCCATGTTCCTCAGTTCTTACACATCTGAGAAAAGAGAACCCAATATAGTCTCACTTTTTTGCCACAGAATTCCCAGTCCCTCCCCCCCCCCACTGCCCACCACACGCACACAACCTCCCCTCTCCTGCTAGTGTTACGATAACATGCTCCGTCCTCCATGGCTGCCACCGAGGTCCTCTTCTAGCGGAAAAGGGGTACTTCTCTGCCACTGCCTCAACCATAATGTTGTCAGTCCAAAGCCAAGGCATGTGCCTCTGATGTTTGCCGTATTGGTGTCACCCAAGTTCTTTCCTGGTCCATGGATTTCCTTACAGGCAGACTATTTGGATCATCCAGCTCTGCCTTTGCTCTAAGTGACGAGAGCTGACTTTCTGGGAAACCCCAGCCATGGCCCATGCCTCACTGGTGACACTTCTAGCTCGTCACAGTCCCTTTTGCCCTTTCTGTTTCTGTCCACACTGTACTAGCTGATACAAAAGAAGACCTTGCTAGTCTCCAGCGTTAGAGTTTATTTGAGACCTCCAAGCAAAGGCCACAGTATCTTAGCTCATCAATACCAAATGTCTACTCCTTAATTTGAGTCACCTTTTCAGATTCTAATAAGAAACTTAAAATCTCACATAAGTGAAAAATAATATCGGTGGTATCATTCTGTGCTATACTCAAGGTCTTTCCTCTCCTGCCACGGCCCCTGGATAGAGCTCCATAACCAGGTCCACTTTGTGTTTGGGGCAATTTTCCTGCTTAGCTAAGGGCATGCTCTGTGGGAGAGTATGTCTGTTGTCACTGTTTTCACCTGCAAGGCCTACTCTCAGATGGGATGTGTGCAGCCATCTTCCCTGCCCAGAGTCTCAAGGACTTCATTTATGAACAGAATCATAGGAGGCCCATCTTCATCTGTTATATTATGCTAGGGTTCTATGGAGGAACACACACACACACACACTCACACATACACTCACACAAACACATACACACACACTCACACACACTCACATACACATGAGCACTTACTATATTAATAGCAATTAGAGTAACAATAATCAGAGACTCTACTAAAGGCAAATGCTTTCTTTCAGTAACAAGGACCATGTGTTTCGGGAAATCTAACCAGCAATTATACAGGATTATTTGACTGAAGCCAGTTGCCTAATCTCATGTACAACATATCCCATTTTCTTTGAAATCCCTGAAATAAACTGGAAGTTAGTTTAAGATAATCAGTTTCAAAATAAAGATTAAATCATAATACATTACCCTGGTTGAGTCCAAAAATTTCTTGGTCAGGACTTTCAATCATTTCCAGTCATTTATAAAAGACAAAACACAGCTACTTTGATAAACCTGCTGATCGTTTCAAGCTGGTCTTTATGAGCATAAAAAAGATCCTGCTTCCAAAATATTATCTGATAGCTTAAAGGGTCCATTTTTTACTGCCAGTAAAATAATAGCTTGGAAGGAAGCAGAGGAAAAATAAATCCAAACCGTAAGTTATCTGAATAAGTTGGACCTCATCGTCTCTCTGAGAATATGACTGATTTAGCTAATAATCTTTTAGGAAGTGCATCAAAATGCAGAAGGAGTGAATTCTCAGCTTTTTCTCTGATGTTGTATGAACTGTAAAAAATAGAAAAACGCTGAGACAAAAAGTAAAATTCACCTATTGTCATTTGATGCCAATCAGAAACAGAAAGTTCTCTCCTAGATTGTTATAGCAATTTTTCATAACCACAGCATATCTATATAGGTAAAAACAGCTGGCTCATGCTCAGAATTTAGACCTTAGCAAGACATTTAAGTGCTAATTTTATTTAAAAGGTCACAGCTTTAAATATTGTTCAGAGAACCTGCAGTGAGAGGTAGCAGAGAAGGACAGGGATGAAAAAAGGAGTCGACTGGTCAAGGGTACAGAAGACTCCACGATACCAATGGGACCATCAAGACACGTACTGGTGAGATTCAGACAACTTCTGTAGAGCAATCGTATTGTGAAAATTAAAGGCAGATGTTTTTGCCATCGTCGATGGGAGAAAGAATAGAGAGTACTAGCTTCATAGCTACTTTGAACCTGTGACATTTATAGTCTTGTAAAGGCATTATTTTTTTTATCCCTAAAGCCTCTGGAAGTTTGCTCATACACTCCACACATTTTACCAAGAAATATATGTAATTCTGATCTTGTTGCCCTTGTACAGAATATTCCCAATAAGTACAAGGTCAAGTCAAACCCCGCTGCACAGCTTAGCAGATCACTCATCACCCGCTACCATTTTCCTAGTCTTCTCTTTTGTGGTTCCTCTTATTCTCATCATACGCCCTCCACTCCAACTGTGTAGACGTGCTCACGGGGCCCAGACCAAGCAACGCTCTTTCCCACATGGGTGTGCTCTCCAGTGCGGTTCTCTCTGCCTGAACATATCCCGCACCCTACAGGCAGGGTCCCGGGGTCCCTCCAACAACTGGCGTTTTCTTTCCACAGATCTTATTGAGGTTCCCTTTGCATAGTCCAGCCAAGTAGAACCCTTTCTCCATGGTGGACCAACCCCAACACTGCACATACGGCTAGACTTACAAAGTGATGCTCTCTCAAGTCAATTCCTGAACCCCCAACCCGGGGACACTGGAGCTTGGCTGGGCTTTGTGGGGAGCCGCTGTCAAGAGGATGAGCATGCTGATTATGATGAAGACGGCCAGAGTGGCATCAACACCCTTTGGATGTTTCATGGACTGTCCTCCAAAGAGTAAAAAAATTCATCCCGTTAAAAGGCACAATGTGAAGTATCAAAATTTACTCTCCCCCTGAAGTTTAACGTATGTCTTTTATATCATGCAACATTACCTTAAATTCCAAAGCCACCTAACAGAAATGGCCACTGTTTAGTCGGATTCATTCTGGGGGAGCGTATATAATTATTCTCCACAGTCTATCAAACTTATAGTCAGTGTTTGACAGCAGTTGAAGATGTGGCTCCTTAGATGTTTTTAAGAGAGATCTAATTAAAAGAATAAGGTGTCTTTTCAATGAAGAACACCGAATGCCTGGTGTAGATTTGAAGAGCAGGCACAGCAGGAGACTGTAGGCAGGTAGAGTCACCTGAAGGGCAGCAGGGGGATGGGGGACAGAGGACCTGGACAGCTCACTGAGGGCTGCTCCCTCCTGGTCAGCGGAGTGATGGGATGGAAACCGTGGGAAGTGTGAGTTATGGAGAGGGAAGGTCACTCTCCACTCTCCGCTCGGAGATAACAGAACCGAAGCAGCTTTCTCAGTGCAATTTTTCATGAATGGGGCAATTAGCTTTAGTGACTATCGCTGGATATAAATTCCCTTTCTGAACACTCCTGGAAATGTCTAAATTATAAGACAAGCACCATTATCATAAAATTATATTAAGTTTAACTAACAGAGCTCACTTTTGAACGGAGGTCAAACACTAAGTGCCTCGCGGTCGTTTAGAGACACAGATTTTAATCTTCACTCACTGTCCACTTTATGGATGTTATGCGGTATCTACAGGGATTTAAAAAAAGCTAGACCTCTCATGCATGTTCTGATTTAAACCCCATACTGATTCTACAACATAGGTTCTGTCATTAGCTTATATTGAAAATAAAAAGAAGCATGGAAGGGTTAAGTAACCTGCCCAAAGTACACAGGTGGTAAGAGGCCAGGGGAGATTCCTGATTTCAGAGGCTGCGCCATTAACACCCGGGACACCAGCCACACAGGTGGAAGAGTGTGCTGGCCTTGGTGGCAGCCTTCCGGCCTCCCACCTCCCCCACTGCTACATACCGTGACCAGAGGCTCACCAAAGCTCACCGCTTCCTCAGATTTCATTCTGACGCTGCCCACGCTGAGGCTTGGCATCAGGTAGAAAACGTTCTGATTCACTCCAAGCACAAATGCCACCTTCCAGGAAGCCATGGGCAAGCTGTCACTGCAGGCTGCCTGGCCTCTTCTCTCAGCCTCCGAATCCACATTGCTTAGTCCTTGAGGAATTGGTGGGGAGAACGCAATTTTTTTTTTTTTTTTACCCATCCTCCATGTATTTTTTTTGCATATCCTCATCTTTCTTTTCATTACACAAAAAGTCTCCTTGGATTTCTCTCCTCAGATAACCCTTGAGGTCTCTCAAGTACATCCCTGTATAATTCCATAGTGTGTATCTAAGTTGTCCTCCTGCGTGTTTAAACAATAACTTGCTTTCCTAAGCAATTTTCATATTCCCCATATAAAATTTGAACACTATTATTTAATAAAGGTAGAAAGAGTACTAAGAAACTTGTCATTTACGAGGCACTATTTTCTGTCAGAAATTCTCCTAGACAATCTACCTATCAAGATCACAGGGGAGAGAAAATTAAACAATGTTTGCAGTTTCTATTATTTTCATTTTACTCATTGAGAAAGAGACACCCGGAGAGGTGAAGCCACTAATCCAGTTCACACAACTGAGAAATTATGGCACAAAAAAATGAAACCCAAGTCAGCTTCCTTCGAAACCCATGTTCTTGTCATGACAGCTGTACTTCTGACACCTTAGTGAGCACAAACATCACCTGGGGTCCTAATAAAAGGCAGATTCTGATTCAGAGGGTCCGGAGTGGGGCCCGAGATTCTGCATTTATGACGAGTTTCTGGACACAAAAGGCTGTTGGTTTGCAGACCACAGTTGAGCAAACAGACACTACAGAGTTTAGCTAGACTTTCCTTCACAGTGAAAAGGCCTTCCTCAGGCCAATCCTTTCTAAATGCCACAAATCCCACATTGTAAGTCAAAATGAATACACATGGACTTGATGGGAAGACAGACGGTACTTCCTAAAGTGGGCTCTGTGGATCATCTGCACAGAATTCCCTGGAGTGCCTTTTACATGCGAATTTCTGGGCATCACCTTGGCCTCTCTGGACCAAAATCACAAGCGGTAGGATCTGAGAAGCTGCATATATGGTAAGCTCCTTATAATGCACAGTCAAATTTGAAAGTAACTAGAGTAGCTTCAGCTCTGAATGAATGGGAGAGAGATGGTGATCACGGAGGCTTATTGAGAAAGATCTGTAGACAAAGGGGCCTGAATGACATCTCCCTCAAGGCAAAACAAAGCTTTTTCCTTGCGTAAAAGTGGAGTTAAAACTGAAAGGGTGAGTCATAAAGTTTTAGAGTTGGAAGAGGGCCAACAAACTAGGTATTGACAGACAGATCACCTAGGAGACCTCAAGAAGGAGACTGTTCTTTGCTCTTTATGAAAAAGGAGTCACAGCCTCTTTACCCCTTGGATAAAACCTTGATGGATATTAAATATTGAATAGATATACTACACTCTCAGTGCTCTCTTGGCAGTACCTGTAGAGAAGAGGAATGAATACAAATAAGCTCTTATTTATAAAGCATTTTCGCCATGCGTGTTAACACCCATGACATAATCTGCTCTCACACATTGTCTCAGAGGGTGTGTAAAAGCAAGAATTATTCATTCTAGCTCACAAGTGAGCACACCAGGCCCCAGAAATTGGTAGTAAGCCTCGGGCCAAACCTCCAGTCTGCAACATCATGACTGTACTTTTCAACTCGTCCCAGAGCTCTCAGACATGGCTGTGCATCAAAACCACCAAGAAGGCCCCACTCTAGGCCCACTGAGTCAGAACCTTTGGGAGAGAGCCTGGTAATATATATTTTAGAGAGCAATACCACAAGTGATTCTTACACATCAATCTATGAAACCATGTTTAGGAACCACTTAACTAGATTATGTGGCATGTGAAGAGCTTCTTATGACTCAGAGAGTCACCTATAAAGGGAAGAAGTAAAGGTGTGGGGACTCTGGGACTCCTCTTGAAGATCTTAATGGTAGCGGGCACAGTTTAGGGTCTACCTTGCTTAGAATGTTAGCTTAGAAGTAAGGTTTCATAACTCCATACCTCCTCTGAAGTTTTAAGAGATCTCCTTTTGAAAAACTGGTCAAAAGAAAACATTTCTCAGAACCTAAATGGTTTTATTAGCAAGCCTTTCAAGGTTAAGGGACAAATTTAAATTTTTATAACTATAAGATATGGGGAAAGTGGAAGATGATGCTACAGTGCTAGATTTAGGATTGGCTCTTGGTTTAAGTCCTTAATAGCTGTGTGGCTTTGCCCGAGTCATCAAATCAATGAGATGTTCAGCCACCTTCTCTCCAGAACAAAAAAACGTGGGGGAAAGATGACAAAAGATGAGTGAAAGCACACAACACATAACAGGGGCTTTTCACTTATGAGTTGCATTGAATCTGAGAGTCCTCGGATGAGTGGGCTGGGGATAAGGAACAGGAAGGGAGGGACCCCATGGCCGCTGGCCAGGCCCTAAGTAGCTCAGACTCTACGATCTCGCCCTTCTGTCAGCGGGTCCGGCCTTCCAAATGGACAGATGGGACAGCAAACTGAGCAGTGCGATTGAGGAGTTGCCAGAAAGTTCCTCAGGGATGCAGTGCCTGAAATTGTATCCTTTTGCTAGAGATTGCCTCTCAGAACTTCTTTTCTTGTGCTTTTCTTTGAAAAGTGAAAAAGCCCTGATGAGTCGACTTTATTCTACATTTTGATTGTCTGTTCTTCTGGCCAGAGAAACCACAAGAACAGGTGTGTGGGTGGAATGGGTGTAGGGGTAGGGGAACCATGGAGAAAACATGCAACGAGAAAGGGACACAAGAAAGAGAAGTGACAGGTATCGAGTCCAAGTTCTGCCGGCTTCATGTCTCCCCGGCCACAGATTTAGCAACATCGTGTGGTGAGATGAACTTGAGGTGGCCGCTAAAGGCAAGAGGTTTGTGGCCAGAAGAAATCTGAGCTCCCCACCAACCTCCCTGAATATAACACGCACATAGAATTCAGGTTCTATGTTGTTTACTGTTCTCCTATTTGACCCCCAATACCAATCATCAGTATAGACAGACATGAGAGAGTAATTACTCCAGCCAAATCTAAAATTGTTCCCGCTCCGTGTAATCCTTCCTGCGAAAAAGGACATCTACCTCAGAACTGACACTGAGAATGGTGCCATCTAAATATCAGGGATATAAGGTAACATTTAGTGGAGGAAAGATTGGCTCGAGGCAGGGATTAGTGAAACCAAGATGTGCCTTTCACAAAGGGAAGTGTGTGTGGCGAGGAAGTGGATAGGACTTTCCACAGGACACATCCAGATACTCCTAGCCCCAAAGCAGCAGAGCCTGAAGGTGAAGGCACAGGTGGTGAGAAGCAAAAGATGATAGTCTCTGGGGAAGAGCACCAAGGTGAGTACGGAAAGTAGCCAATGGAAGAGCTCACTCCCAGCTTCTTCCCGGGGCACAGAGCATGCTTAATAAAGCACAGCCGCCCCACCGTGGTCATGCCAGATGGAGAAGAGGGCATTCCCCGTGCTCACTTTGCTTTGGAAGATAAATTCTTCCACGCAGCAGGAATATCCATGTGCTGAGCCTCTGGATCTGGTTCTCTTCCTGCCCCCAAGAGACAAAGCTCTTGAAATAGACAACACCTACAGTCAAATCTAGTTAAAGTTCTAGCTGAAGTTCCCCTTCTCCCTTTGTCTGGACCTGTATTCTTTGATAAGGACCTTCCACCATTTCTGAGTGCAATTTCCTCAACTCCCAGACCGGAACAAAGTGAGAATCATCTAACATGGTAAGGCTTAATAGGTCAAAGGTTTAGGCTTAGTGCCATTGGGCTGCACCCACGACCTGCTGTCTCCTGAGCGTCACTGACTGACAGTCCCAGGTGCTGCACTGCACCTCCAGACCTATCACAGCATTCACAGCCTGTTCCCAGGGCTGCTCCAGCCAGCAATGCACTAATGCAGGCTTCTTCCTGCAAGACAAGGGACTCCTCTAACAGGTGACTTTGGCTAAAGGACTCACCACCTGCTTCCCCAAAACATTCTTAGAGCTCTGCTGTAGAACCCACCTCTCCTTCCTTCTCCCTCCTGCACAGGTGTCAGATCTCACGACGGGAGGCATTTCCCACTCTCTCCTGCTCCCCGTCCTTTTTCCTTCCTGGTCATTTTCCCCCCAATCCTTTTGCATGTCTACTCCTTTCTTGGAGAGTGCTGAGCAGAGAATCTGAACTAACCCACATGTGATATTGAAGATGTTAGAAAACCATCAACTTGTGAAGAAATCTGCATCAATATAAAAGGGCTAACCTAACACCAGGCAAGATTACATTCTGAAGTTATATATAATTGTTTTAAATATTTCTAATAGAGACAAGAGAAATATATTGAATAGCAGAGCTTGTCAATCCGGTTAACTTAATGTCTGGCTTGCTCTTGAAGAATTTGGGGGGAAAGGATAGATTTAAAATATTGAGGATAGATCCAAGAGAGACAATACATGCACTATAAAAAACCTAGAAAAGATTAAAGCGATAAGGAAGAATTGATGATTAAAGAAATAAAAAAGGCATTTTTTTTCTGATTCCCTGAGATTATAGGTGCCACCTTCTTGCTCCAAATTCTACAATTCGAGCAGCACCAGAAACAAGAAGAGCTAGAAGCCATGTTCTCAATTGCCTGAAGGCTCTAGAAATAAGTGGTCCTAGAAAACCCTACCATGAACTCCAACTTCTGCCATTTATGTTGTCAGCTTAGGAGCAGAGGGCAAGACTTGAAGAGCTAGATTAAGTTACAGTTTTTGATTGATTATTCTAAAAAGCTGGATACCAGCTGTAATGTTGATAGAAAACCTAGCTCTGAAATCATCTATTAAGGGACACGGTGTGATCATCAGGGATGGGCTGCCAAATCACACGGAAACACGTGATTGCAACGTGATGTGCCATTAATCTCGATAAGTCTGGAAGGTTGGAAGCTGTGATTTTATACAGATTCCTTACAAAGAGTTTATTATTTTTTTAACTTTACATCAAAACTCAAAGGGTATCTTTTAGTTACCCCTCCGAGAAGGATTTGTTCATTGGACTAGAACATATGACTGATTCCTAAGAGGTAAGTCAAAGAATTCGGTAGTGAAGATGTTAGCATCGCATCTGGCTCAGCTCTGTTCAGCCACACGACATGCCCGCATAGCCATTGGTGTCCTCAGCGTAACATCTCAATCTGCATGAAAGTGGCATCCCCCTGTGGCATTCCTTTTTGAAAACAAGATGATATGATGGATTCAGTATCGTCTGCTTCCATTACTTGTGTCTTACGCTCAAATCGAACCGCATGCCTTTATGGGCAGAGGAACAGGAGTCAGCGAACAGACTGCAATTTCAGGCTATCATGCTCTAGCTATTACCAGTAGCTATGAATTCAAAATTATATTAAAATATGTATATCTCATTTCATACACCATCATACCCATGATCATTATGCTAATGGCTTTGATTCTGATTTTAATAAATTAATTTAACTACTCTCTCTTTATAGGGAACATTAAAATCCCATACTATTTTGTTTGAGACATATGCAATTATTTTCTAATGAATCAAACATCCTAATTAATAAAAAGCTATCTTTGTGTAGATACATTATACAGACATGACTAATTTTCAAAGAATTAGATCAAAATCGATTCAACACTAAAATAATCCTGAAAAATGTAATACCTTAGACTCACATGCATTGTTCTAGTATAAATTTTTAAAGAGTTGATTTATTTAATTTTAACAAATCTCAAAATAATTTATTTTCATCATGTTTACTTTGTCAAAATTTATTAAATTTGAATAAGAAGGAGAGGGAGGAAGGGAGTCGAAGGAAGTATTTTATGATTTATTAAAATATGAATACTAGCTACCCCTTTCCATGTGTAGAAAAATATGGGAAGTGAAAAAGAGTACGACAAATAGAGTATAAGAAAATTCTTCGTGGACCATGTCCCTGTGAATGCCAGCCTAGCCCACAGGATTTCAGAAAAGCAAAAACGATTCACTGGAGAAAAAACAATCAGGCTCTCCCCTGATAGTACATATTAGAAGAGATGCTATCATTGCTACAGGAGTGATCGAAAGGATGGTTTGATCAGGGTGAGCCCCCACAGTTAATGACAGAAATGTTCCCGCTCTCACTCCCTCCGGTTGGTCAGTTCCTGGACTGTACCATGAAATATAGTTTGAATATCACACCTGCATTTGAAGAGGGTTGAGGCCATTGACAAAACTAGGCAAAAGCAGTTTTTTCACTTTGCCAAAGCTGTCGGTGAGATGCTTTAAGCTGCAGGTGACAGCCAACTTGAGCTGGATGAAATTATAATCTAGAGGAAGGCAAACTCCCGTGCCATTTGCCTGCTTTTCCTTCTCTTCTGGCCTCATCCCTATGCCAGCTCCCTGTAGGCTCTTAACAAGATGACTGCAGCATCATCAAGGAGAGAAACTATTTATTTCTTAGGCTCTTTCTAAATGTGACAAAACTTTCCTCAAATACCCAAATAACCGTCCACCGGAGTCTCTTTAACCTGCATTGGGGCCCCATACACATTTTTAAAGCAATCTTATGGCCATTAATTGGCGTAAGCCTAAATTTCTGAACCAACTCCCAGAAAAAACAATGCTGTTAGACTAACCCTCTTTGAGGGCTTGGCCCCCAAAGTTTGTGATTCGGTAGGTCTGAGGTGGGAATAGAGAATTTGCATTTCAAAAATTATAGTTTTAGAAAAAAAAAACAACTTAGTCTCTTTCAGGTCATACTTATGCTTCTGGCTGCATGATCACCGTTTGAAAAGCTCTGGATTAGACCAATCAGGAATGCCAATTATGGTTTAGGATGGAAGTCCACAGTTCTAACAAGCTCCAGGCTGATGCTGATGCTGCTGGTCCACAGGATGCTCACTGAGCAGCACAGCCTAAAAGGCCTCCTCACACTCTCTCCTCCTTGGTTGTGTTTATTCCCCTTTCCCGAGCACACTCTCCACCCCCAACCCTATGGCCAGGATGCATTTGTAGGGTGAGCATTTCCTCCTCCTAAAGAATAAAGACAGCAGCTCGTTCAGCACATCTGGGAGTAACCAACTGAGGGAAAAGTACATTAGACAGCCCTGAGACCCGTGTTTGATGGGTATATCTCTCTAGAATGAGCTCTGAGTTCAGGTGAAAGAGAGGCAAAGATGCATTAATGTGGTTCTAGGGTCCAGGCATCTTGGACTGAGGTAACATCTTCCTGGCTGAATACACGATGCCAGGTTAACCAGTGAGACTTTCTATCAAAAGGTCAAAATAATTGTAAGTGAGCTGAAGAAACTTTTTCATTCCAATGGAACCCTTTGTTAAAAAAAAAAAAAAGTCTTCTATCACACTACAGTGAACATTGCAATTTTTTAGAAAAATATTATGATATGAGTGATCTCTTCACTCTTAATGGGCTGGTCCTGGTATGGGAGGGAAACATGTCAGCTAGGAGTGATGTAGGAATTCATCACTGTCCTCAGCCTTCCCTTTGGTCTATTCTTTGCTTAAAATGTTTTGTTTAGAAGCTATAGGAGACAGTGGAAATGAATCACCTCCAAGCTCTCAATGTCGGCAATGTATTATACTCATGAGAAATGATCACATCTAAGGCGGACGGGAGGGCCAGTGCAGGTAATCAAGGTGTAATTACAGCATTAGGCCCAACAGCGTTGGGCCAGGTCAGCTGATGGATGACTTTCCAAAGGAGAACAGGGTAAAAGCACTTGGCAGCTCTGGTGAGGGCTGCCTTCCGATCTTCAAACATCACATTGGACTTACGCAGGAAGGCGAAGTACTTCTGTGAGGCCTCTTCAACCATGTGGCGTGCTAAAGCAATCACTTACTAAATGATGCAGGTCAAAGAAAGAGAAAAATAAACCTCCAGGAGACCTGGTTACTGTACCCTTTGGACGGCCTCCAACAGTTCAAGAAACCCCATGAGCAAGAGGAAATGGAAATACAGGAAGTGGAGGCTGGCTGATGACACATGTTGAGGAAAAAGGCGTTAAACATCTTGGCTCGGTATCTGCTGTTGAAGAGTAAGCAGAGAGGTCAGATGTCTGGGTCTATGGCTTACAATCCCAGAAAAGTGGGAAGGGCTGCAGAGTTGGCTGTGTCAATGAAACAGAAGGAGAGAGAACGGCGGAGGGAAAGAACGTGAGGGGAATAGGTGTGGATGTTGAGAGCCAAGATGGGAGCTTGGGTGGGACAGTCTCTAAGAGCTTTCTGCTTAAACAGTTCGGTGGTGGGAGAGGGTGCATTTTATATATTTAGTGACCGCCATCAATTCTGCATTTGGAGAGCTTAATCTCAATGGAAAATCACAGTCTTCTGAATGGCCTTATTGAATGTGAAAGACAAGGCTATGCCATAATCTGAGAGAAAAAGCGTAAGGCAAAGCTAAAATAAATCACTCTGCTTAATAGTGAAATGGGGATCTTGGATGTTGAACAGGAAATGAGGGCCTGGGGATTGAGAGAGGAGATAGGAGACAGCTCTCAAGAGGGAACACGGGGTGTCAGCACATAGTGGGGAGCCAGGTCCCAATAGGAGAGAGATATTGAAAGTTTCCTGTGGGTTAGAGAGGAACGGTGACTCTTGACAACACAACAAGGTATTGTTTCCTGTTCTGTGCTGTGATTTCCCCGCTATCCTGAAATATTTTCAGTAAAAGTCAATTAGACACACCCTGCCTTATATTAGTAATGGTTTGGGGGAATAATGAAAACGTGCTGTGTCCATATTTGGGTGGAGTCAATGTATGTCTTACCACAGCTGCGAGGCAGGAACCTGTGGATTACTGAGGGGAATGGGGAAATCTCAGATGGAGGCAGAGAACTGATAAATATTTCCAAATTATTAGGCACATACAGTTTATTAGAGGCTTTAATGATTCTTTTTGTCTGTTTTGTTTTATAAATAGCCCGGATAATTTTGAGAGTTAATGGTTAAACAACCTGTTTAAATGAACAGAAACTGTTTATGAGTATCTCACTAAAGTGACACTGTATTCACATCTTTAAATAATGAGAAGGGAGAAATAATTTTTAACTGGGTCCCAGAATGGAAGGTAGTCTTCCACTACAGTTTATAAAACCTTTTTTTCTCTAAGTGTCCATCGATAGATAAATGGATAATGAAGATGTGGTACATATGTACAATGGAATATTACTTGGCTATAAAAAAAAAAAAAATCTTACCATTTGTGACCTACGATGCGACCGTTGGACCTAGAGGGTGTTATGCTAAGGGAAATAAGTTAGAGAAAAAACAAGTACCATATGATTTTCCTTGAATATCGGATATGAAAAACAAAAGAAACAAACAAAGCAAAACAGAAACAGACTCACAGATACAGAAAACGAATCAATAGTTGCCAGAGGAAAAAGAGGTGGGCGGATGGGTGAACATGGTGAAAGAGATTAAGAGATACAAACTTCTAGTTACATAATAAGTAAGCCACAGGGACGTAATGCAGAGCATAGCGAATATAGTTAACAACACTGTAATCACTGTGTTATGGTGACAGATAATTACTAGACTTGGGACGATCATTAAATAAAGGATATACATGTTAAATCACTATTCTGTGCACTTGAAACTAATATAATATTATATGTCGACTATATTTCAATTAAAAAAAAAAAAACCCTTCCCACTGCCACAGCACGAACAGAAAGTGAAGTGATACCGTCGAAGCGCAGGGTGGCAGTGTCCTCAGAGGGAAAGAAAGCTTCAGGACTGGGAAGGAATGGCCACCAATAGGCAGAGCAGTTGTTTTGCGAAGAGTATCAGAGAAAGCAAGTGGCCTAATGCTCTAGTTCGAGAATGAATGAATGAATGAATGAATGAAGAGTAATGCCGGAAACTGTGGAGATGAGAGCGGAGACTAGGAGAAAGGGCCTCGATGTAAAAAAGACAACAGCTAAGGACAAGAGATGGAAACCAAAGCAATTTGAAGAGGCAGAGGAACCGAGCAGAGCAGAAGTCTTTGTCATTCTTGGTGGTGACTTAGAAATCCATATCAGAAGCTGCTATGTGTCATTTATAATTTGTTATGTGTAATTTTGCATAAATCGTCTGTATTGAATTAAATCGTAGTCAATTAAACTGTATTAAATTGTCTGTAGTGAATTATGTATACAGTTCTTCTTCCAGGACCAAAATATAGATTCTATCATTTTCAACAAATTGCCTGGGCTATTACCATAAATGCTTGCATTGCAGATGCTCTGCAGGTATTGATATAAATAGGCACCTTCTAGATGCCTTGGCTTATACCCAACCCCCCTCCCCCACCCGCCCACATACACAAACTCATGATTATAGAAGATGCTTGGGCTCAAACTGAGCATAAAATTTAGGCAGCCTATTTATTTATTTATTTACTTATTATTATTATTATTATTATTATTATTATTATTTTTTAGCAAGGCAACCCTTGGTTAACCTCACAGATTGCAAGGACCTTGTCAATTTACAATCCTTATTTTTATTTTCTTCTTCTTCTTTTTTTTTTTTATGCCTACGGCACCTGGTCTTCCTAGGTGGTCTCCCATTCGAATACAAACCAGGCCCAACCCTGCTGAGCTTCCCAGATCAGACGGGATCGGGCTTGTTCAGGGTGGCATCGCTGTAGACAGCCTATTCATTTTTGAACTCAAACCAAAATACAAGTTCATCAATACATACACATTTAGAGAAGAGAGAGAGAAGTTCCATATTTTAAAAAACTGTGGGATAAAATGCTAGTTTTAAAAAAATAAAAATAAAACATGCCTTGTAGAAATTTAAGTAAGGTTGTTTTTATTTCTTAAAATGATTGCTTGCCTTTCTGCTTTGATGAGAGAACGCGTTGGGAAAATCGGATTTTAAGAGAATCTGAATCCCTGCATCCTAAAATAAGGTACAGAAAGTAGTGCTAAGTACACTTCCACAGGAAAGAATAGATAAAAGAAAAATATTATAGAAAAAAATAAACAAGGAAATAAATAGGTCATTTATCATAGAAAAAAAGAGAAATGGCTAAGACACATGTGAAAAAAATGTTTACGCTCACTACTAAATAAGAAAGGCAATTAAATTCAAAATACCATGTTTCGACATCTCAAGGTGGCGAAGCTTAACGAGGATGAAAATGCCTGTGACTGACACTAGGCCTGCGGTGTGGAAGGTGTGGAAGGTGCGAACCGATGTCCGGCACAGTCAGGGTACAACATGGGGGGGCAGATCCAGCTTGTGGGCGGGGCCTGTGCCCTCAGCGAGAGCAGAGAAAACAGAGCCGCCTTTGACTGCTTTCCTGGGAGGCCTCTGCACCTTCCCTAGATTTCTTTCATTCTGGTCCTAAAAACAGTCATGACAGGGCAGTATCCCTAACTGTTGCAAGAACAAGTACTGGATTATGTGCTCAGAGAATTTGCTTCCCCCGCTCTTGTCTACCCACAGTCCACTCTGTTCCCCGATCAAAGAAACAATGAAACCATGCTACCTCCGCAAAGCTGATCTGAGACTGGAAAGGGCTCGCTTGATATCTTCGCCTCATAAACCGGGAGCCTCTGCTGATGTGATACGGAGTATTATATCTAAGTCAATTTGTAGGAGGGATGGCATAGAGGGGTGGACAGGACGCCAGACGTGGCCGCATGGTTGGGATGCGGTCAAGCGCCAATGCTTCCAGGTACCACTGATGGGGTCTCTGACTCTTGCTGCTACACAAACACACACACACACACACACACACACACACACACACACACACACACACACACACACTCCCTATCTGCAGCAGCAGCCTCTAGTGGACTTCCTTTCGTGGGGTAGGCCAACCTGCTGCCAACTGAGGCACAGCCATGAGAGCTCGCAGAGGCCAGAATAAAAGGGTGCACTAGCTGAAGCAAGCAAATACAAACAACCACAAGCTCACGTGTCCCCCAAGCCAACTGCCTCCACAGACTCAGCTCTCAGCTACTCAGAGCCTGTGAATGGCAGTGTAATGGAATTAACACCGTTTGTGATCTACCATGACCTATGAAAATCTGGATTAACTGGAGGAGGGATAACAGCTAATAACAGTAAAAGGCTAAATTTCAGTTTTTAGAAACAAGCCAAAACTGATTAAATGGGCAGATTGGTTTTGACAGCTCATAGTCTGAGTGTCGCGAAATAAACAACACTGGTTAATATGCTCTGTCATGGAAGACTGAGCAGATGATATTTCATGCTTTTTGGAATTGACTAAAGAAGATTATACAACAGCACACTAGGACAGCCATTAAAATATCTACTGGCTCCTTCTGCCCGGAGAACAAAGTCCAGGTGAACTGAACTCACTCTTCATTGTGTTTCATCCACCCACCCACCCACCCACCCTCTATACAGTCACCGTCCCTCCCCCAACCCATCCATCTAACCAATAAATATTTGTGTGCACTTCCCACTTGTCAGAAACTGACACGCTGAGTCATGAGAGCCCAGACTATAATTCGTGCCTCAAGACTGCCAGGCAGATGAGAACCGAACCTTGGTCATCGAGCTTCGCTTCACATAACCATTTCTAGGACAGGTGCCGGGAGCAGAAAGCTGGGTTGCATCATTTGCCGAGATGCCAAACCAGGAAGGCGTGAAGCTAGAGGGTGGCTGTGGACAGCACGGGAGTCACTAAGGCAGCAACATCAGAAGCAGGTTTTAGACCAGGATGACATGACAGGTGATGCTGGGCCAAGGTAGGGGGTCGTATTCAGACGATCAAGAGGAGGCAGACTCTAGAAGAAACAAACTAATCACGGAAATTTGGGTTTTTGATATAATGAATAATTCCTTTGAGCCACATTATGCCTATCTTGATGGCTTTCTGTCAATTCAAGCTATTTCTTATTTTATTTTGGTAATCAAAAGAGAAGCTTAGAAAGGTGAAAAACAGACATTAATGCAGTGGGTTGAGATGAAGGCAAACTTGTCAACCACGGAGAACTTTTGTATAAAAAGAAATGTTTAAAACAATATGCAAAGAGCAAAGTGTGTGCCAAGGAAGCTCAGTACCAATTTATAAGTATCACTAACATTTCCTTTATATTATAACAAAGCCAAAGATCGTTACTATTTTCTGATTGGATGTAGGCTTTTCAGACTCTTTAATAACTTGGATGGGAGCCAGACACATTCTATAGTAAGCCTTCCATTAACTTGTCATTAATTAACAAGGCTAAGGCAAAAACTAAGATACTAAAGAACACCATCAAAGAGTCAGGTGATTTTTTTTTTTTAAGTATGTATGCAGCAGGAGTGGGGCATTCTGTTTGGAATTCTCAAACTACTGTAGCTAAGGGATTTCAGTCTTACCTAGCTCGGATCTCTGCTACCTCATGTGTCAAAGATGTGTAATAATATCTCCTTCACAGGGATGGGCGGTTTCACCAAGCAGCTCTATCTTGTCTCCATACAGGTGCTTAGGAGCCATAATGCAGTTACAAGGGGAGACTGAGGAAGGGGTGTTGAAGCTGCATTGACTTCACAATCCTTTCACTTGATTTTATGTTTCTTTGGAAGAACAGTGGACATATTAAGGGAGACTAGAGCCCTTCTAAGACACGCCTTGTCTACAACAGCAAACTTTTTATGCAAAAGACCAGATAGTAAATATTTTAGGTTTTATGAGCCACACACTCTCTTCAGCAACCACTCGACACTGTCATGTCTGCATGTAAAGCAGCTATAGTAAACAAATGAATATGGCCGTGTTCCAATAAATATTTATTTACAACAACACACAACAGACCAGGACCACAGCTTGCCCACTCAAATGAGATATCTTGGAGCTATTTTGTTATTTTGGTAATACAGTCATAGAAGAGAAGGAATCACAATGCCAAGACCAGAGGGAAGCGTTCTATGCACTGTAAACAGTGAGAGTGAATGCTCCAGGGTAGGCGTGAGCATTGGAAGAGAAATAAGAACCATGTGGCTGAACTCAGGGCCAAGTTCAAGCAAGAAGATGAGACAGGGCGGGTCAGAGCCTGGTCAGATCATTTAGATCAGTGTTGTCCAGGGAAAATATCATACAAGCCACATATAAAATTTTAAATTCTCTGACACATATATAATTTTAATAATAACTTTTTCTTAACCTATCTAAAATATTATCATTTCAACATGTAATCGGTATCAAAAATTATTAATGAGCTATTTTCCATTTTATTTTTTTTTAACATAGAGTCTTCAAAATCTGGCACGTACTTTATGCTTACAGCACATCTCAATGTGGACCAGCTCCATTTCAAGTGCTCAAAAGCCATATGTGGCTAGTCGCTTCTAAATTCAACAGTGGAGATTTAGAAGTTTGTGTGGTAGGATAAAGAGCTTGGATTTTTACTCCAAGCCATTAGAGGGTTTGCATGGGGGAGTGATAAAATCTGATTTACATTTTTAAAAGGTCATTCTTTGGGCACTGCTTTGTGGAGAATGGATTATAGGGAGACTATAGGAAAAGAAAAATGGAGGGAAGAGATGCTGGGAAGTTCTTGGCCTGGTGCAGGTGAAGGAAATCGGTGGGTTGGGCTGGATTGGCGGAGGCGGCTGAGAAGGTGGGAAGGGTGGGTTTGAGATGTGGATCTCAGGTTGGCATGAGACGCAGGGTAAAGGCCTATGGATTTTGGTGTTGGAGTCAACATCTGCACGTAACTCTCACAGACCTTCAAAATGAGTCGTTCCACCATATTGGATAACGCCATGAGAACTCTTTGCTGAGACAAAGGTCCCCGGTACCAGGTCAAACAAGAATGACCCAGGCAGAGGAAAGAGAATCAGAGCCCCGGAAGACGTACCGAGGCTGGAGTGGGAGCAAGAGGGGAGTGCAGGCTTTATTAGCACTGGCCTATAAATTCCGCCCCCAGTTGCCCATCTACCTGAGACCTAATGTGGAAGGCTGAATATTCTAGAACCCTGCTCCTGCTCCCTTACCCTGCCCCACTTCAGCTCTGTCCAAGTCACAGCAAACATTTCACCCTCAGCCCTTTTTTTTTTTTTTTTTTTTACCCACTTTTAAAAGAGGCAGCAGGAAGCAGATAGATAGTCCAGCCTTTCATCCATCTCCAGTCTCGGCTGCTACCTTGGCCCAGTCCCTCAGCCAATGTACCTCCAGGAGAGACAACTCTCCCTGTAGATAGACAGAAAGAAGGGGGCTGCTCAGAGAGACTTCTGGGTAGTCGTGGAAGCACACGAGTGGGGAGGAAGCCAACAAAGGAGCCAAAGCAGAAGCGAGGAACAGACATAAACAGTCCACAGAGCGAAAGACCCCACGTTGACAGAACGCGTTACAGTTTGCTCTGTGCTTTCCTATATCTGCTCCATTGAACCTTCAGGAAGACCCTTGAGGTCAGCATCTTCTGGAACATTTTCAGGAAAGGAAATGTTCCAAATGAGCTTGACTCCTTTGTCTGAAATCACACGACCTGGAAGATGTGGAACCAGGGGCTCCAAATCAATCCCTCACACCCGTTATATTCCTGCCAAAGTAGGAGTGAGTCCACGGGGCCATGTTGGGGAACCAGCCATGATCGCCCAGCCGTGAAACACGTAGGAAGTCACACACGCCAAGGCTCAGCCTTCCACATGGGGCACGGAAGTCATTTAGGTTACGCCCTGTGAACACCAGGCATCTTTTCTTTATTCATGTCCCCCATATGAGAGTTTCAGACAACGCATTCCAATAAATGAAATGATGCTCCGGACTAAGGATATCAGTATCATCTGGGATCGGCCCAAGGGCGGAGAATCTGGCCAGGGCAGGGTGGAAAATATTTTCCATGTAATTTGTTTAAATATTTCCAAGTTGAGTTGACCAACCTTGGAATGCCTCAGAAAGACAACAACAACAACAAAATCCAAATGCCCTAAATGGAAAAAGCAGTAAGGTACATGAGTTATTTATTTCCTTTTATTTGGATGCTATGTCTAGATCCAAATAGGAAAAGATTTTTATACAGACTTGTCCTGCCTTGCATCCATCACAGAAGTACCAAGTAAACATAAATTAAGAACGACTGATATGTGAGGCACTAGTCAAAAAATTTTGTATTTAATCCTGATAACAACTCCACAGGTAAGGAAGAAAATGAGCAGGAAAATGAAGGTAAGCAGCATTTATTGAACACCTACTACAGACCCGCTACAGAGAAAAGCATCTTATACACTCTGAGTTGTCTACTGAATCTCCCCCAGTGCCATGGGGAACTGCTAGCTACATTTTCCATGGGAGTAAATTGACTCCGAGAGGTGAGTAACTTGCCAGAGTTCACAGTTGTATGCAGTGGAAGCAGGATTCAAACCCAGGTCTTTCCAGTGCATTCTGCGACTGCTGCTAAAGATCCCTGTGATCATGGGTCTCCTGAAAAACAACCGTGGGATGTGGAACTGAAGAACACAGGTCGGCGTTGATGGATGAAGGGTGACTCTTTCCCCTCATTACCTTTTCATGAATCTGACTCGCTGCTCTGTTTATTTGACTGCTTCATGGGCATTTGTTGAGTGCCTAGTGCACACAGCGCACACGTGCCTCATCATCTTCCTTCTGTCTCTTAAAACGCCCCCCTTGGCTGGGTCATTCGCATTCCGGGAGGCTGCCGCGCAGTGAGCCCAGGCCGGAACTGGCTTTGCACAGCTGAGACAAGAAGGGCAGCGTTCAATGACCACAGACGACACTTTGGGCTCTGTGCTTGGCCCTAGCTAGTCATCTAATACAATGATTCCATAAAGTAGGCATTCGATATTCATCTTATGAAAGTGGAAATTGAGATTCAGATAGTTAATTTGACAGCGCTATAAAGCATCACATTTTAGTAAAATGATACATATGCTACTCCAAATTGGCTACCAAGTGAAAACTAACAACAGCAAAAAATCAAAGCCAACCTAGAGAGCTGTCAAGTTCAAAGCTACTTATGAGACATTCCCTTCTCCTCCTCTCTACCCTCTTCCCCAAAATGGAAGATCATTTATCAATTATCGATTCAACTCTAGGACTAGATAGGTAGGGCTAGCTACTCAAATCATATTTCAAATGTTTTGGAGTGAACCAAATTCTCGAGATGTTCTGCCAACATTATAAGCCTTTGTTCTGTAGGAAAACCATGTGAAATCGATGGGAAATAGGCTTCGCATGTGTCCTGCTTCTTAGATTAAAAATTACAGAATACCTTCTTCAGAACCATGGGCTATGCAAGAAGTCTTTTGACTTCTCCAATGATCCTCATCCCCAATATGAAACAGGAGAGAAATCTCTCTAAAGTTAAATTTCTTAAAAACAGGAAATAATATTTGTCAAACGCCATCATCCAGACGTCCAAATGTGACTATAGTTTTTGGATGGGACTATAAAATGGGACATTTCCTAAACAAAACAAAAAAAAAAAAAAAAGGAAGAAAAGGAAGAGAGAGAGGGAAGGAGGGAAGAAATAAAAGGGCCAAACAGCACTTATTCTTCCTAATAGATGTTCCTGAATCTCCGAGGAACAGGTTGTGGCATTTGCCCTTTTCTGGGGGAAGCACGAACCCAGTGCATTTCGCCTGACGGATCCTGCTCCCCTCGGCGCTGTGGATGTGCCATCTCTCAAGAGCACTCTTGTCACTCCCTTCTGCCCTCCCTATCTCTCTTCTCTTTTTCCAACCCTAGCACAAATACACTTATCGAGCAATTTGTGCCAAAAACCAAAGGATGCTTTCCTAGACCTCATCACTTTAATCTATTCATTTATTTATTCACCAACTATATTCAACTCCTGATTTGTACCAGCTCCGGTGCTGGGGAACCTGTGATGAATGAAATGGCCTCGTAACGGGGATTGGAATCAGGACACCTTCCGTTCACTCTGCCTTGGCTTCCGAGAGTGATCAGGGCCGAGGGGCAGCTGCTGTTGCCTTTCTCCAGGAATCAAATAGGACACAAACCCTCCTTTCATTCTCAGACAGGTCATTTGCCTTCACATCCCCCCACAAAGCCATTTACTCTGACATTTATCCATATGCCCATTTATTCACTCAACTATACTGCCAAAGAACAGTATAATGTAGCGCATAATATGTACAGTCCAGGGCCAGCTAGACTTCTCTCCTTATTAGCTGCCACCTCTCTAAGCCTCCGTTTCCTCCGCCGTGACAGAGGTCTCATCACAGGACCTCCCTCCTGGACTCATTAGGAGGATTTAATGCCAGCATCGCACACGGAGCACCTAACACATTCAGTAAAATGGTACGCGTGTTATTATCACTGTTACTGTTAGGTGCCATGCACATAATCAGGCAGATCAGAAAGTCAGACAAAACTTACATAGGGACCTGGAGGGGACAAACAACACACCCACGCTGCATCCAGCAAGGCCATTGTGTCTCTCCTCAATTCAGCCATCCTGAGTGAGGCTAAGGTACTAAAAAGTCTCCACCCTGACCACCCACATTTGAAAGGAGAATCGCTCCGGCAGCCTCGAAGCACTCTAGCTGTCACCTCCTCATTTTTTGCCTGAGTGAACATTATCCAGAATGAATCACACTGCAGAGCCCATACCTGAGAAAGCCGGTAGTTCCATGATTCACCTTGTCTGCTTGCATAGAACAGATGTGAGTCCTACAAGTGATTCAAGTATCCATCGCCTTGAGATGTAGTGTCTGATGATTCTCAACGCGGCAGCCTGAGTATATCCATGATCTGAGAAGCGGATGAAGAGAACGTCCCTTCACAAAGTGTTTTGGGAAAATAAGCTCACAATGAACACCTGGGAGGGGCAAAAAGAAGGGAGTGTGCCCTTTTAGCTCATCACGATAAAACTCAGCCAATGACATTGCCCAGAAAAAGAATTACTCCCTAAGGAAACTTAAAAGGAATTCCAGTGACCCATGTGGGGTCAGTTTACTCATTTATATGGTAAATAATGTAAATGCAGATGAATGCAATTATACCCAGCTTTAAACACTAACTTTGGGATCAATGGAATGACAAGAGAGGAGGGGTGAGAGCTGATAGCAGGAAACAGGAAGTGATCACAGATGAATGACTTTTGAGTATGGGAGAAGAGCCTAAAAAGAATGAGCCAGAATTCATTTGCCTCCCACCTGTAGTCAATATTCATGGGCTTCGACAGCAGGTACTTTTGCAGAGAGTAGTTCATTCATCTAATCATTTATTTATTGAATATTTTAAAGAGAATCTCCCCATCTGACATCTCCATGGAAATATATATATTTGTGCAGTATCCAAAATGAAGCAAAATTACTAGAGTAATAGGGATGCGACTGATGAAAGCTCTAAACCTAAAATAATTGCAGGCACAGACTGGAAGTACCCTGTCAGCGGAAGTGACAGTATGTTCCAGTCTGAGGCTTTGAGAGACGCGGCCAATTTCCTGCAGTCCCTATGTAGTCTCCTGTATTTCTCATTCACCATGACCTAAGCATGACCCTGGAAGCCTTCAGTCTGTCTCAGAATGAGACTCGCATGGGGCAGACCTGCATGCAGCCTACAGCCTGACACCAAGCCCCGCTGAGCCCCGCGAAGCCCCGCAGAGTCATAGCTGACTCATAAACCTGTGAGTTAAAACAAAAAAAATACTTGTTGATATTTGGTGAGGGGTGGGGGAGGTTGTTTGTTATACAACATCATTGCAGAAAAACCTGACTAATACAAGTCCCAAGTTTCCTATCGCTAAAGATATTCCCAAGTTAAAGGTATTTCACGGAATTCCTAACAGAAGTCCAACTCAGTTGATAATTGCACTTAATTTCATGAGATCCAAAATGGGATGGGCCAGTTCAGAAACCCTCAATCTTGTCTGAGTACCGCCTGCTTCTGGCAAACGGGTCACTCATTGTGTAAGTAACTCAAAGTCCAGAAATCAGGATGGTATTCCCAGGCGCTATAAGCTAGGAAACCCTGGGTAACTATTTCCAGGTGTTATTCATTTCTTTATTAATACTAATGCTACAATTTATAAAAGGCTCACTGTTAAATATACATATATATCCCCATTATATAGAAACTAAAGCACAGAGAGGTTAAGAACAGCATCCAAAACCACACGAGGACAAGCAGGGGAGCCAAGACTTAAACCCGGACGGTAGACCTCCAGAGTGTATTAAACCTCTGCCTTTAGGAATCCATGGGACTCACAAAGCTTTGTTCACACCTCCCTCCTACCTATCCAGCCCTATCTATAGATAGTCCTTCCTCCTTCCCTTTGCTCCTTGTCAGGCCTCATTAATTCAGAATCTGGACACAGGTATGAGGAGTCCCCACGTAAACAGATGCCATGTATTGTCCTTAGGTAAATAAATCCACGATGACTCAGAGGTGGTCTGGCTTGAGTCAGGAAGGTGAGTTGTGATCTGGGAAGCTCCTGCCTGCCATCTGGCTGTGGGTTATTGGCTAGCTTCTTCCTTACCTTGGTGAGTTCTCACAAAAACCCACAGTTGTTTTTTACCATGAACTTCCTTTTCTCTTCCAGGAAGGGCTATGTTTCTTATTATTTCTCTTTAGATACTCAATATCCCTTGCCCCCGCTTTTCTCTTACCATTCTTAGAATTTTGTGTATTTTTCTTCGGTTTATAGCCTTTGCTTTTACTGCCCTCAAAATTCCTCAAAGGCTTATAAAGGCTTTTTATGCTTCTTCCATCTTCTCAGGATGCAATGAAAGGCAAATTTCACTCAGGTGGATCCAACACTGTAGTTGGAAAAGAAACAATCCCTTCTAAGATTGTTTAACCAAAAGAAGAAAGAAAAGTAAAATTTCTGGATTTTGAAAGTAATACATGTTTGCTGTAGAAAAATTGGAAAACATAGGTAAACTAAAATAAATATAAAAACTACCCATAATTCTTCCCGGCGAGATTACTGCTTTTTAGTTAATATGTTAATATTTTGATATATTTCCTGCCAGTCTCATAAATATATTTTAACATAATCCTGATTTTACAGTACATGAATTTTAGTGGCTTGCTTTCTCACTTAATCTTATAATGTAAACATTTTTTCCAAATCCACAAAAATTTTTAGAGGAGTGTTTGCCAAAGCAAGCCAAGGACCATTGGTCTCCAAAAATACCCCACAAAAAAAACATGAGGATCATGGTCATACGCCTTTGTGAGAAGGTGTATGTGATGGGGTCCCGTCCGGGGGATGCCTATTGGCTCATTTAAAATCTGAAAAGCTGAGCAACAGAGAAATCCGTGTCATCTCCAGCATTCCCCAGGACATGGAGCATGTATCCCAGATTTTGAGGAACAACTATTCAAGTCTCACAAGCCTAGTGTTTCGGGGGGCGGGGTCGTGTTTGGGTGGAGGGGCGGCTAGTGGTCTCAACTGGCCCGATGAGGGTCTGGGAGTTTCTAATCAGGTGCGCCTTAACTTCTCACTTGAAATCAGTTGATGTTACAGATCTAGGCCCCAAAGCTCTAAAAACAACAACAAAAATTATTAAACCCTACAGAAAAATCTAGTTGAAGTTAGAAGAAGCAAGGCCAGGGTATTTGGTTTTCCAGATCCGATTCAAATTCCTAAAGAAGAAAAAATTAACTAACTTATTAACCCATTTCGGTCTGTTTTGACTGGCACGCACCGCCCGCCTCTGCTGGCTTCCTTTTCATTTAGTTTCTCGTTTCATTCTTGTCACAGTCCTGTTAGGTACCTATCGTCGTGCCCATTCTGCAGGTGGAAAAACTGAAGTGGAGAGGGTGTGAGAGACTGATTCATGGGCAAGGGACTCTTGCCTGAGACCACGCTCTCCACAGCATGATGATTGTCTTGGGTCCTCCTCTTCTCCTGGCAGCCAGCCAGGGGCACGATAGCTTTCAATATGGAATTAAAACCAGTGGTCCGTAGCTAAAAGGGTTCATCCTGAAACAATTAGCCATCTTCTCAGTCATTTCATTATGACCCTGCACAGGATTAATCTTTTTCTTTTTTATCATCCAGCAGCGCCTTCTTCTGAATGCATTTCACGTTCTTACGTAGTTGGATCATAAGCGAAATCTCTCTGTCTCATATATTAAAATCGCTTCGCTTAACGTATTGAATGTCAGCCCTTTGATTTGGTACAGTAGAAGATGTTAGGAACACAGACTCAGGAATCCATTTTAAGATAAAATACTGAGCAGCAGATCACAGACCACCTTGCCTTCAGCAGAGAGGAACTGGCATGCTCCACGGGTTTCATTAGGGAAATAGGAAGGAAGAGAAAAACTAGAATTCTTGGAACTATCCTAACTTAAAGGCTTTATAGGCGTTACCTTATTTAAACGTAAAAGCCCTGTATAAAACAGTTACTGTTGTACCCATTATACAGATGGGGGAACCGAGTCACCGAAGGAACGACTTGTCCAGGTCCACGCATTTAGAAAGCAGCAGATCCAAGACCTGCACATGGATCTTTCTGAATTTAAAGCCAAATGGCGGCTGTCACATCCATCTACCACTTCCAAGAGAAATGGCCAGAGATGCAGCTGCTGGCCAAGGGAAGTTTGCTCTATGCTGGCTGCCAAAGGCAAGGTCAAGGTAAGAAGAAAACTGTTGCTTGTATAATCCTGGTTTATTCCTGGTATTCTGGTATAATTAATAACAGAACCTTTTTCATTCTCAAAATCGTCCCGACTCGGAATGATAAATTATAAGGTGCTTCCTGGTTGAATGAACATGTCCACCCCTTAGGAGTAAAAATCCATGATGAAATCCTAAGGGAGCGCCAGCCACCGTTCCAGAAAGAAAACATTAGAAAGGACTAATGTGGCTATTTTAAAGCTTCCCCTTGTCCAATCTATCGCCTAGAGCACATAGCAACAACCCAGGTGAGATAAAAATGGTAAGTGAATTCCTCTTCAGGGACAGGAGAGCAAAGGAAGAGCTGGGGAACAACATTTCACCCATCCCAACTGCAGGCAGAAGGGTGAGCTGACATGGGATAGAAGGAGAGAGTGGGGAGACCGATGGGCCTGAGGAAGAGCCCCAAGCTGAGCTGGACAAAGTCAGGACGGGAGGCCCAACCCCAAGCCCTGGAGCACCTGGAGTGATGGGCAGAGAAGGGAGGCGGGAATTCTGTTATGGTCCTGGAACGAAGCTGTGGGCTAGGTAGGAGGAACCTGGCAAGTGTCCAGGGAGGTCCAATGTCAGAGGCGGATCAGCAGACCTGGGGCCTGGGGTTCTCTGAGTCTCTTGGACTGGCCTGTGGGGGCCCAACAGAAGCCAGCAATCTGGAAACGAAAGTGCTGGGGGCAAGAAAAGGCATGGAAAGAAAGGCAGTCAAATATCAAAGTCCCAAACGTCAGGCCGGAGAACCCAGTGGTAATGGGATTGTGGGGGAAAAGTCAGAGAAAACGGATCTCTAGTCATAGCTACATGGCTACATAATTGAGTCTTGAGATTCAAGAAAGGCTATAACTGAGGATTTTATTTTGTTTATTTTGCTTGCTTTTGGAGTTGTTTGTTGGATGCATTAATGAGGAAGACATCTTTTAGCTATCCCACATATTGCATTCCTATGTCATTTTTCTTGGTTCTCCCTCTGACCCCGCTTTGGCACCTCTTGAGGAATCCAAAATACAAGGTAACTCGTGACAATAATTGAGCTGCATTTATCATGTCCTTCTTTTGTGTAGGGAAAAAGTGTCCACTTGGTACTTATAACATAATAAATTAGATAATTACATATTACATAATATGTTAATAATTACATAAGTGATAATTACTTATTACAGCTGCTCTCTATAATCAATAAATTCTAGAACACAACCTCCTTTCACTTAGCCAGTGAGAGACAAATGAGTAGTAGGGAGAGGCGCAGTCATCAGCTCTGAAAAGGGACATGTTCCATTCTTGATAGACTTATGCTCCGGGTCCTCTTCCACCCCAGCCAAGTAGCCTTACCTCTTAGTGTATCTGAGACCAACTGCAAACTCTCTGGCAGAGAGCACATCCTTTTAGGGTCAATGTCATGTGCAGGCTGACAGGAAGCATCTGTTAATTTTGAGCACTTATAGACGTGTTGGTTAGAGGGTGCGGAGATGCGATGGGGAGTCTCAGGTAAAGAAGGCAAAAAGGTGTCACCGTAAGAATCAGTTCTGACGGGTGGTAGCAACAGTCCGATGCATGGTATTGAGAAAGATCCCGAGACTTGCCAGGGAAAAATTGCTCCATTGGTTTTACCCACCGTAAACACTAGAAGTGGTCGTGGTGTCATGGCATGAGTGTCGCGAGCCCTCTGCCATTTTTTATTTTTATTATTTATTATTATTATTTATGCCTACAGCACCTGGTTGTCCTAGGTGGTCATCTATCCAAGTACTAACCAGGCCCAACCGTGCTTAGCTTCTGAGATCAGACCGGATTGAGCTTGTTCAGGGTGGCATGGCCATAGACCATGGACCGTGGCTCCACTGGGGCGCGAACCCAGGACCTTCTGCGTGTAAAGCAGATGTGCTAACCGCTACACTATGGAGCCACATCACCCTCTGCTATTTATAGGTGTCTGGAATGCAATGTAAAAGAAAGAGGAAATCTGGGAAAAAGACACATCCTAGATGTTTTGAAAGTAACAGTCAGTCTCCTTCCAAAAAGACTCCCCCTACAAGGCAGGAGAACAATAGGCTGAAGTAATATCCCAGTGGAGAATGGTACTGAGCTGCTGGAGAGAGTCATGTGCCAGTCTCAGTGAGGAGCTGATCCCCAGGACGGACATGAGGGACACTGAGCTGTGGCCCAAAGCCATGACACTCGGATTGACCTCAGCCTGAGTCCTCAGAAGAGAGAGCTTTAATGGAAAGGAATTAATGGAAACCAAAGAATTTGGACATAAAAGGACACAGACGGTGTTGTTCCAGAAGACAGTATATGACAGTCACAGAGAAACAGAAGTTCTCACCACCCTCTTAGGATGGGGCCTGTCAGATTGGAAAGGAGGACCCACTGGGTGTCCCAGAACGGGAGGAGAGGTGCACTGTAGCCCCAGTAATGCTGGTACCCAGACCTGTTGAGGCACTTGCAGATGATGGTCACCATGGCAACTGGCATCTGGTAGCCAAGGGGACCAGGAGGAAGATCACCGTGAAGGAGGTACCCTAGGGAGAGATCCTCTGAGACAGAGAAGTGGATTCGGAGGGGCTGGCCTGCAAGGGTCTCCCAGCAGGATTGATCGGGTCTTGGAATTGGCACCAGCGACTGCCACTGGTGATTTCGTTGGGGCTGTGACTCGAAAATCTCATTCCCAGCCTCTGTCACCACAGCCGCATGGAGCATCACTATGTTTCTGTCCTACCTACTGCTCCAAGGCCAAGTCTGTACTCAGCCCAGATTTTTCCATTCTCCCCCTAGATTTCCAGAAGGGCCTCTCATGGTTTTCTATTTCTCCCTTTCCCAAAAGCTCTCGTCTGAGGTGCCTGACCAAGGGAGCCAGCACGTCCCTCTTAAACTAGCGAGAGGAAGGAAAATAGTTCACAGAGCCGATGAGGAGCGATGCAAATGATTCTGTGGAAACTTTTAATTCACTCTCGGCAAGCCAGGCCACGAGCTTGGAAAAACAGAGTCGCCGTGCGACCATCCAGCACAAAAGAGCCATGTTTTGCCCTTCTCCGGAAGCCTGTTCGTCGGGCCATGGAGAAGAGAAGAAACAAAGGAAGGTAAAGCGGATACTCTCTTCAGCAATCCAGAAGTGATGACGACAAGGCCTGTGAGCCACTACTGTGAGCAGGGCTGGCACAGCACAGGGAGCTGGCACAGACCAGCGGCCTGGGGAGCAGGCCGAGTCTGACCGAGCGGTGTGCGCCCTGCCTCGGGGGCTGGAGGTCAGGCTGGCTCCGGCCCGGCCCGGGGAAGCTCTGCGCGCTGCCCTGTTTGGACCCATCCCTGGGCCTCCTTCCTCCTACACAAAAGATGGTCTCAGCTGTGAGCAGAAGACCAGTAATGGTTAGACTTCCTCGCCTCCCACCCGCCGCTGAAAGAAAGAATCGATTGATTCGCCATGGGCCATATGACTCAGGACAGAATTGTCTGATGTCTGAAATATTCGCGAATGCCACTGCAGGTGGACCTGGCAGCCTGAATCCCGTCAAGGGACCTTCAGGAGCCTTCGCCGAGTCGGCAGACTCACAGCCTGAAAGCCACGCCCCCTTGCTTCCAACTGCAAACCTTGCAAAAGGATAAGACTTCCCTTTCCTGTCCAGATCTGACCTACCTGGTCAACGCAGTCCCCAGACGGCCACTCTCTGGAGCTGGCACACGACGGGACACACAGATGCCTCCCGGTCTCGGTCCCCACATAAGCTTTGCACTGACTCTGCTGCTACAGTTGGCTGGCTTCATCCGGCAAGGAATGAGTCACGGGCCCAAGGTCAGGCAAGCAGAGGGTGGCAGAATTCGTGGCACTGCCCCCAGACATTTGCCACATCCAACCTGGCCTTGACTGAGCCCACCGGCCCTCCCCAGCTCACTCCCCGTTATCTGGCCTTCAGATTACTCAGGCCACCGTCATCTGCTCCTGGTCCCCCACTTCTGGGAACGGACACACGTGAGGCAGTGGTTGCCCTGGTTCTGACAGTTGCCAACACGGAGGTTACACATAAAGAGGAGCAGAGAGCCGCCCGGACATAGCCCGAGGGCCAGAGGCCGGCACACGCGAGGCCCCACCCGGCATGAATCGTTTTGGGGGAGTGATGTCTCCCTTGCTCGCTTATCCTTTTATGCTTTTACTGCACTCACAGTTTGGAGCCCCTATGAGACGTGTCAGGACCTGCGAGGAAATGAGAATACAAGAACGAAGAGACCTGGCCGTTTTCTAGAGAGGACTCACACGTGGCCCTAGCAACACTAAGTCATTTCTTCTCCTCTGTGTCACCGTCCCCGGAGGCTGAGCATGCCCTGCCTCCTTCTTCTCCCTACTCAGGAGCAGTCACCACCCAGCTTGTCCCTGGAGGTCGTCTCCAGAGCTGGGCACTGGCACGGGCCAGAGTGGCCTCGGCCAAGCCCGCCTTCAGCCACAAAGGCCAATGTGTGGGTTTTTATTGTCGTGCTGCAGGCAACAGCTGGGAAAGAAAAACGATATGAAAACAGGGAGCCGGGAGGGCTGCTTATCTGTAGTTTCCTCTGTCTTGGTCACTGGCTGGTGCTCCTGCGACCACACCTAGAATTCCCACTGGATGATTTTGGCTACACATTCCGTGCTCCCTTGCAGGCAGGAAAACTCAGCTCTCATCCACACCGCCAGCGCCCAGATAGTTATGTCTTTTTTTTTTTTTTTTTTGCTTCTAAGGAAAGAAAGAGCGTGGAAGGGGATTGGTTAGGTGAGGGGAGAAGAGAGACTGCCAACAGCCACATGGTAAATGGCGATGAGAGAGAGGCAGAGTGAGAGAGACAGGAGGGGGAGGCGGCCTTAAAGAAAAGCCAGAGTTTCTCCAAGAAAGCATCGTTATTTGGCAATTTTGCCTGCTCTGAGCCACTCCTGGCTACGTCGTTGCTTCTGTTCCTGTAACAGGTGTAAAAACCATTCTCTCCTCTCTTTGATTTCCTGTGGGGTTGAGCTAATGAGAGCAGAGAACCAATAGGGGAAGAGGGAGGGACAGAGGCCTTTTATGACGAAGCCTGCAGGATCGAACACTGTACATTAGTTTCTATCAAAACAGCTTTATGTGTGAAAGATAACGTTTCCTCATTAGCGGTTTTTGTCTGTGATCATTAAGCCTCCACATCGGGTTCCAGACAATCATCCCTAACTTAACATCATCCATTCAGTTCAGTGGAGATTGGAGAAGCCGGGCGGGGAATGGAAGGGAATTGAATCAAAATGCTTTCTTGTCTGTGGATGGCTGCGATGTTAACAGTGAGATTTACCCAGGGCTACAGTGGCGGGAACAGGTTACCGCAGAGCCAGTGGCCTCCAAACTCTCCTGTTCTCTGGGGGACTTTAATCTCCCGATACAAAGGCTTAAGCCCCAAGCACCGAAGGGAAGTTCGCTGAACCTTCATCCCACAACATGTACGCAATGGGATCATAAAGACTTCAGAGAATTTCCCAGAGGGTTTCTGCTCGCCCGGGACCTGCTTGCAGGGAATTTGAACTCTGACTACACTCTCTCGACACCGCTTCACTGTCTCAACCCCGAGTCTGCCCCTCTCACTCTGCTAGATTAGTCCCGAGGGCAGCCTGCCCCTCAGGTCACCTACGCTCCTGCATTCCACAGGTTTATGAAGGTTCGGAGGTGATACGAAGCTGCTACAAAGCATCCCACCTGGGGCCGTATTTTTATGATGCCTCTATTTAGGATTCATTTGATTCCCTTTAACTTGCAGGCAAAACTCACACATTTCTGTCCTTTTTATGTGGAGTAAATTATATCTCTGTTTTCTCATTTCTACCCGCCCTCGAAACCAAACCAAGGGTTTATCATTTCACACTCAAAAAGCCCGTTAAGGGGTTTTCCTGAATAAACAGACCGCCCTAGAGAAGGACAGCCGCCCTCATTCTTTGTCATTACCCAATTTTCTTCTCCATTAGTATCTTAGTTATACCATCTTTTCACCATTCTTGTAGCGGTTACCCTAGAAACGACCACATGTGTTCTTAAGTAAGTCGAATAGAAATTTTTACTTTTTAAAGTTCCTTGAAACACCTCTATTCGCCTCTCCTCCCACCTTTTCTCTGTTGTCTGCTCTGCATTTTCATCCTCTGTGTGTTTGTAAAATAAGATATCATTATTGTTTCTTGCAGCCAGTATTTGTTTACTCGCGATTTTATTTACTCACATATTCGCCCTTTCTGCTGCTTTTCCGGCCCCGTCTGCACTTTCATGCTTCTAAGATCATTTTCCTCTGTCTGAAAATTCCCTTTAGTGCATGTTTTCTGGCAATAAACGCTCTCAGATTTTGTTTTTCTGAAACCATATTTTCAGAAGCACATTCTGGTTTCATTTCTAAGGATGTGTTTTGCTGTGTGTAAGCCTCTGGGCTGACATTTATTTTCTTTGGGTACTTTAAAAGTACTAAAGCACTAAAACCCATTGGATTTTTTTATTTCCATGGAGAAGTCGGTCATTAGTCTGATAGTCGTTTCTTTCCAAGTAATGTGTTTACTTTTCTTTGCCTTTGCTTTTTAGAAATTAGATAATGAAGTGCATGTATGTTTGCTCTTTAAAAAAAAAAAAAAATCCTGTTCAGAGTTTATAATGCTTCTTAGATCTAGAAGTTAATGTCCTTTACCAGTTTTAGAAACTCTCAACCTCTTCAAATACCATTTCTACCTCATTGTCTCTTTACTCTTGTTCAGGTGTAGCGCTCAGGTGCCCATGACAGTGTCCTTGAAAACAGAGCTTTCCCCGGTTGAGCCCTGGGCTTGACCGAAGCCCCAGGACTGACATCTTGGTTCCTGTCCCAGGAGATGCTCAAAGCTGTTGTTTTAAGCCATTCACTTTGGCAGCACATTGTTACACTGTGGCAGAGAACTAAGCCACCCCCAGAAGATAACTTTTGCCTCTAAATGAGAGGTCCCGGCCTGAGTGTTGTCTCAGCCTGTGCGGGACGATTCTGAAGACCTCGGACACGCAGCTGAGTAGCTGTGGCCACTATGAGCCATCTTTTTGTCCAGACATAGATGAATCCCTCCTCCCTGAGTCCTAGCATGTCCCCCAGACCCAACTCCACATCTCACAGCTCATCTGCTCTGTCTTTCTTCAGTTGAACCCTAGCTGTATCATTGTCTCATTGATCAATTGTCTTTGAAACTGATTTCCACAGCTTCCACGAGTCGTGAGACCTCAGGTCATGCCCCCCACTTCCAAACTGCTCCTGCTCCAGCACATGTGGGAATAAAGACACTGTTTCAGAAACACTTTATTTTTTTTTATTTATTTTTTATTTTTTTTTCCATTTAACCTATTCTTCAGTTTCAATTCACTTACTTTGGAAAGGTGATTCTGAAAGGAGAGGTAAGCGATGACTTTACTTGGCAAAAAAAGGGGCATTTTTTTTCTTCTCCTTTGAACTATAACCATTTAAGTCAATCATAGTGCTTTCTTTATAATAAAGGGAAGATCTTAACAACATCTGAGGTATTATTTAAAATGCTGCTTTGTTTATAGTTGCATGATTCGAGTTGTCATTTCTTCCCTCCCATGGGAAGAAAGCTGACAAGTTAACAAAAAAAAGTCATAAGAAATATATTACAAAGAGGATGCTGAAGATATATCTCACTGAAACATTTCCCTGCTCTTAGTGATAGATATACAGTAACAGTGCTTTGTTTATCTAATTTTGGCAGGTTCTAAACAATCCATAATCCTGTGAGGAAAAATTTTCTGGCTCCTGAACACATAAGGAAAGAAAAATTGAGTATAAATCAGGAAGCTTAAATTATGATCCAAACTCACTCTAATTAGCATGCGACCATAAGCAAGGTAATTCATTTTCTCGTTGGTATAATAAAAATATTATTGCGTGGGGCCATCGAAAAAACTAAATGAAATACTACACATAAAACATTGGACACTGAGTATATGAAGTACATAAAAAGATTTTTTTTTTAACATAAAGAAGCTGTTTGAATGAAAATTATATTGACTTTAGGAACAGTGAAAATTCATTTTATAGTCTCAGACTCAGTTTCCTCACTCACGCAAATAAGGGTCAGTCTTCAAACACATACACAAACTCAGTGCAACTGTAACCCACAGGCAAAGGGATTTTTTATGGTTCTTCATAAGTTCACTTGACATTTGTCAAAATAATGGTTCAGCAACTCCATAAACTAGAATAGATCCCATGTGGATTAAACTTTAGAAAATTGAGCTATAAAAGCACTAGCAGAGCTGAGCATCATATGTAAGACAAACAAATAAGAAAGCTCAAAACCGTGCAGAGAACAGGGCAGACTGACTAGGGTCCTTGGGACCCAAAGAATGACACAATGGCGAGTTCCCTAAGCTTTTTTGTTTTTGCCTAATACATCTTAAATTAGGAGTTGAAGGAACCAGTAACCCCAAAATCCCAACGGCAATAGACAAAAAGAGCCCCAAGGAATGCCTGTTTTTTCTAGCATGGACCAAGAAAGGGGCAGCCCCGCAAGACAGAAAAACGTTTAGGCAACACGTACCCCATGCCAGCAAAACAGCATGAGCAAGATGTGGCTGCACCCGCGCCCCCTTCGGCAAAGGCCAGTCTGCAAACACAGGCTTCTACAGTCCCCAGGCTGCAATGAGATGCCCCACTCCCTGCTTGGTGGAGTCAGAGAGGACTGAGTAGGGAACTAGACGCCTTTACCCACCTGGTGGTAATGAGGAACTCTGCTTTTTACACTCTCGTTAAGGTAGAGGCCACGTGGGGAGCTGCGACCAGGTGCCTTTCTCTCCCGGCCAGGGTGGTGACGGCAGAAGGCTCGTGGGAGGCCTTCACTTCTAGCCCTGCCAGCAGCACTAAAGAGGCGCCCCTACCCCCAGGGTGTCAGTGGAGGCCGAGTGGAGAACATGGCCTCCCCCGGCCTGGCAGGAGCAAGGTGGCACCTCACTTCCTCTGCCAGAGCAGTGTCAGAGGAAGCCAGCTGTTATGAATCGAACCTTGCCCCCCGTCATTCATATGTTAAACCCCCAAGCCCCTTTGGTCCAGGACTTCTTACTTATACTTCAGTGACACATTGTGGGGGTTGGGGGGCTCCCCACCTGTCTTCAAGCTCCAGGGCAATGACTGCTTTGGCTTATTCCTCCTCATTTATCGCCTCCCTCAGGTAATAAGCAGGATGCTTGAACTCGGTAGAACACCCACTTCCTTTGGGCCATATCGTTGGGGCGTCCAGGCAGCTGGGGAAATGATACGAGTCAAACGGACCGTCGAAGTCTTGGCCCTGCCATTTACTAGCTGCTAATACTGGGGCAGGTCGCCTCGCCTCTCTAACCTTGATGCACCTGGCACGGCCCAATGAATGCTACTGTTCTTTCGGAGGTTTCCAGATCACGGTCTTAGGGTCACAGCTGTGGAAGTAAAAATGTTCTCTGGCAAACCAAAAAGGACTTCTTCCTGCATCTGGAACTTTCAGTTGACTCTGATAGAAGCTTTAGGCTTCTCTGTGATTCCCCTTGCACAGGCGTTCCAGAGAAAACGCAACGGAGAGAAAGGGCAGGACATTCCTGGATTTCTGCCTATCTGCTCCCTGATTGAATCATCTTTCATCTGGCTCCACGTGAGGCTCTTGTCCTTCTGTGATCTGTGTCTGCATTTAAATACATTTCTGTTTTAAGCATCCTCAGACCTGTGGGAGCTTGTTCTAAATGAGGTAAGGGATAAAACACCCCCATATTGTCTATATATAAGTTAGCAGAGTTAAAAAAAAAAAAAAGATCAGACACCCAGCCTGCCAGAATTTATCTCTTGGAAATGACAATAGGCTGCCTCAGACTTTAAAACATCTAATTTGTAAGTGATCTATTTTTATAAAGGGCAAGGGAAGGGGTGGTGGTGGGAGGTGTACAATCTCATTAAAATTCTCACGATGATTTAATGAGGATGGATTGTCTTCATTTTAGAGTTGGCGAGACAGGGGTGTAGGAAGATTAAGCAAGTTTTTCAAGGTCACACTACACGTTAATAGGGAACCTGGAATAAAGCGGGTTTAACTGTACATACCATGCTCTCCATGCTGGGTACAGGACCCCCACTGATACCCCGGGGAACAGGTAAGGATGCTTTGAGTGTAAGAAACAAAACAAAAAACAAAGTCTCTTCCAAGTTTTAAGTATAGAAAAAGCATGGACACAGCTAAACAGCAACAGAAACAACCCAAGACACCAGACCCGGAGCGCGGTCTCACGAGAAAGGCGGTCTCCCCCACCTGTACCCCACCCCAGTTTCAGTGTCCTCCTTGTCACATGTAGGATTTGGAGTCATTTGAAAAATATCCTCTTTTAAGCACGGGAAGCGTTCTAAGGAGCAGCTCTAGGCTCTACCTCAATTTCCCAAGTCAGGGGAGGGTCCCTTGTGGAGCCGTGGATTCTCACTCATGCCAAGGCGCAGCTGTGGGCACAGAGGAAAGGTTTCATTTGGACTTTAGCTCCAACGATCCCCGGGAGAAAAATCTCAAGTTTCAGGATTTCCCCAGTTCTTCTTTCATTTGGTTGTCACTGTAACCCTATGTCATCGACAGAGCATGGAATATTCTCCCAAGACATTAATTTATTTTTCTGTTGTTTAACCAATTTATATTGAGTACTTTCTTTGGGCTAAGAGCTTTTAAATGCATATAGATTTATGTAAATGAACCCAAATTACACACCATATAAAAGATTAAAAAGCTGAAGCTCACTGAGGGTAAACCAGTTGCTCTCATAAATACTAAGTTATAGAGCAGCGACCGGAATCCTGATCAATCAGGTCCCAGTATGTGGCTCTTCCCACTAGGTCAGGGGTTGGCAAACTTCTTGTGTAAAGGTTCAGACAGCAAATATTTTAGTCTTTGTGGGCCATACTGTCTCTGTCACAAATACTCAATTCTGTCTTTGCAGCATGAAAGCAGGTTTACATAATTCCTAAGGGATGAGCGTAGCTGCATGCCAATACAACATTATTTACAAAAAATGGCAGTGGCCATATTTGGCCCCTGAACCATACGTGCACCTCTTGCCGTAGGCCAATACCTCGGTTCCTATAGAGTCAGCATCCTTAGCCAGGTCCTTGTATTGATCACTAGTTACTTCCCCATCTCAACACTAAGGCACCTATTGTCTTTCCTCCTTCCTTTCCTGACAGTGTGGCTCCACGCAAGGACCTGCAACTCAAAATCAATAGCCTGATCACAGTTTTACCTCTATCCTCTCTTAGGTTGATATTTATAAGTCATGACAAAGCAGGTATGTGGATCCCAAAGAAGAAATTACATGTCTGTGCTAAGAGAAGCCTTGCAGACCTGAGCTCTGTAAAAAGCTTTCACTGACCTCATGGCTTCATTCGTCAGACTCTTGAAATGAAGGCGGAAGAGGCACACATGCTCGGATGCCCCCCAGGTGATGTTGAGGATCTTGGTAAGAATACCCAGCTCTGAGGTGACCATGACTGGCATCTTCTTCTTGGCTGTACGGCATGACATGGCATGAAGACTGGAGAACCAGATGAGGAGTGCAGCATTCTTCAGGATGCACACTGACCTCTGGAACCCTCTGTTCCTGCCCTGTCACCTGCTCTGCGTATGCACCAAAGGGAGCACGGGGTTAGACTGGTTTGCCATCACCGCTCTGAAGAATCCTCGTGAGTACAATTTGTCTACAGTGTGCCAGGGACTGTTCTGGGTACAGAGACATGTCAGTAAATAAAACGAAGTCCCTGCTTTCATAAACTAACACTTATTCGAGGGAGGGAAAGACAAAAGCAGAAGAATAAATCTTAATGTTTAGATAAGGAGAAAAATGAGGGAAAGGAAATAGATTATTGGAGAGAAAAAAAACTATTTGAGATAAGATGCTTAGGAAAAAAAACTTTTTGATGAAGTGATATTTGTGCAGAGACTTAAATGAGGTGAGAGAGTGAAATATACACATACCTGAAGGAATAGCATGCTGGGAGGAGGGAGCGGCGAGTGCAAAAGCCTAGAGTGAGACTAGATCTGGCAATTTGGAGGTGGCAAAGAGGCCAGTGGAGACCAGAGTATCTGGGACAGAGTGAGAGGGGCAGAGAAGTACAAGAAGAGGTCAAAAAGGGCACAGAAGACCAAAAACATACAGGCTTTTGTAGATCTTAGAAAGGATTTGGGATTTATTCCAGCTGAGATGAATAGTCATTGGGCTTTAAAGGGGGGCAGGACATGCTATAATGTGATTTTTTAAAGGTTTCCCCTAGCTGCTGCCTGCTGGGCGTGTCCTGTGTGCTGGGGGAGGATGAAGGGGACACAAAGGGTGAGAGAGAAGCTCTATCAGCAAACCAGTGCGATAGTCTAGCTCAGAGATGTTGATGGTTTCAGCCAGGGCGAAGGCTGTGGGGACGGTGAGAGGTATTTTGATTTAGGTTGTATTTTAAGAGTCAAAGGATGGAAATGACTGATGAGGTGAATGGAATATGAGGTGAAGAGAAAGTGGGGAGTCAAAAATGACTCTCAGGTACTGAGCCTTCTCATAACCCCTCTACCCATCTTTTTGGTCCAGCAGTTGCTATGGCAACAAGCTGCCTGGGTACAGCCAGGCAGCACCTCGGCCTCCCCACCTGCACTTGGCAGTTCTCACCTCCTGCCCCAGGTCATTCTGGTTCCCATGGAAGCCTGGAAGATCCAGAAAGTTCACACCGCAGAGGCAACTTTCGAGCAGAGGTGGTTTGGGACAGGTAGATAGCATGCACGCCTCATTACAGAGTACCAGCTGGAGCCCACAGCAGTGACCAGCTCAGTCAGACTCCCCTGGATGAGATTTCTCTTTCCATTTTACTTTTCCCAGTCTCTCACTATTCTTCCCTGGGTTTACTTCTCAAAATAAATTCCCTCCAGGCAAGCCCTTGCGGGAGGCTCTACCACTAGAAGCTTACTCCATTTACTGAAATTAGGAGCCTGCGGGAAGGGAGAATTTAATGGGGGGAACAGATATAAAGAGTTCAACTCAGGTAGGACATGGGACAGTTTGAGTTGCCTGTTAGACCTCCATGTGGAGATGGTGAGGGGGCAGGTGGATGCCTTGAGTCTGGAATTCAGAACACAATGTGCAGAAGAGACTAGGATAGTTGACTTCAATAGTCTCTGTTGGAATGTGGCAGGCACTCCTACATTCACAGACGCCACCAATACAATGAGTCTCCATGTCATCACTCTCTCTTTCACGGGTGACTCTTTTTCTGGACCTGGAGATGAGCTGAATAGGATGCAAAGACCAGTGGAAGGAGCAAAGAGAGGCATGTCCTGTATCATAATGACAACTCTTCCATGCTTTCCTCATTTTATCCTGGCTCCAGCAGATACTGTGTCCTCAGTCACATTAGAATGAAAGCTTGTCGTGGAAAGTCAGCATGGACATTGTCTGATGGGAATCTTTTCCCTCCATTAAGATTCCCCCCGAGGTTTTAGAAAAGGAGGAAAGTAAGACGAGAGGCAGTGGGTGGATACAGAGAGGATGAGCAGCTGTGTCCCAGGAACACCTCTGACAGCCCCCAGCCCCCGCCCCCAGCCTGAGGCTATGTTGAAGAGACCCTGCAGAGACAGCTTGGCTTTTGTTTTCATTTCCATTTAATTTGTCCAAATAAAAACTGCAATTACAGAGCCGTTACACATCCCCATGTGCTTCAGAGATGCTGTCCTTGGCACATTTGCTATCCCCACTTGGAAAATTCACCCGTAAAAGCATCAGATTCGCCTACGTTATATGTGGAAACCAGCAGTATCATCCTTTGAGCAAGGGACAAAAATTCACCCTGGGGTGCTGATGTTAATAAAGTTTAATTAGACCAATTTGTAGTGAGCTGGGGTTTCTACTCTGCAATTTGACAAGCAGCTTAAACTGATTCAACAGTTTTTATGTTCAAGAATTTCTGTATCTCGAACGAAAGGTCAAAGGAAACATAAAACTCTATCCAAAGACTCCTGGAGGTGCAGTGAATTTCTGTTGTCATTTGCGTGTGTACAGGTCTGGGCACGTGTGTTGTGTTTTTTGATGACAAACAGTGATCTTGGGCAGCCATGTAATCCATCCCATCAGTAAAGTCCAGGAGGGCAAATAAAACTCTTCTCTTCTTGTGAAGACTTTGTTAAGTAGTTCATGACCCTCTTTTCCTACTGTTGGGGACAGACTTCACAGATGCCGGCACAGAACACAAATGATACCTAAAACTCACTTGGAGTTGGCTCGAGAGATAAGCCATCTTGCCTAGGGATGGCAGATAAATTTCATCGATTATCTTGGATCAGAAAATGATTTGATTAAACGATCTTATATTTAAGACACATAACAAAGTTGATTTTACTGAGTTGCACTTTGATGTGATATTTCTGGAACTTCATCCACGTCCCTTAGAGGGAAAAGCCTGCTGACATCCACTCATATTGCCGTAGACAAGTAGCTGAGGCTGCTCTTCACGAGTAGGGGCATGTGGGTCAGGACACGGGAGAGGAGAAAATTGAACAATACCATCTTTCTTTAAAGATTTTTTGACATCGGAAATTATAGACATTCTACCTAAAAACGGAAGAAATGTTCTACAACTACAACAACAAAAAAGTTTCAAAAAAGGTTTCAAAGGGCGTGTGACAGAGTCGGTCCTCTATGTAGGCAGTGTCTACATTGCATCTACATTGCTGAGAGCAACAGGATGCCCCTGCCTCCTAAATAGGTTCCCTTCTGATCTGATACGGTGTTTTGAATACCCGCATTAGAAGCAGACTACCGGTCAAAGACGTTAAATGCCAGGAGACTCTAAGAACATGAAGATATGGTATCTAAAACTGATCATGCATAGACCTCAGAGCAGCTTGCATATATTTTTGACAAAGTGACTCTTGAGGGAGTAGGAACGAGGTCATTTTTACAAGCGCCAGGAAAGAACTGGAACATAAGATGCTGGCAGGAGGGCGGGCCACTTGGGAATGGAGACTGGGGAGATGGGAGAGAGGAACGTGGGCATCTCTGCTTAGGCAGAGGGGGAGACAAGGAAAAGAAAGGGCTGATGCTGACAGGTGCAGGGAGGGAGGACATGTAGCAGAGAGGGTGGCACAAATCAATAGCTGACGTGACAATTTGTCTTTAAATCTCAAGAAGCTGTGTAATGATCTGTTTCCTCTAGTGGAAAAACTGTCATCGGCTCTGCACATTTTAATCCAACTGCTGGGATTCGTAGCTAGAAATACTGAGAAACTATAATCTGTGAGAAAAGATTTTCCTCTCCCCACCAGAGAAGGAGCATGAGCAGAAAGAGTGAGACCACTCCTACCAGCTCACTGGGCATCTGCCAAGAACCCCTCACCAGGCATGTAAACATGCATGCCCATGTCCTGTGGTGGCCTGCCTGGAGCACGTGCTCACACCCAGAGTCTAAGCGCCGAATCAGATGAAGCCCACGCAATCCCAAACATCCAGCCAGCTCATGTCACAGGGCCAGCCCAACTGGAAGTTGGCCCTTACCCCCACCAGCCGACACCAGATGACAGATCACAGCTTTTGTGTCGCTCAGTGGGTGCTCTGAGACATGATGACTCTGTTTGCACGTGTCATAAAAGGCACATTCTCCAAGGCAACGTGGGCCAGGCCATGCAGTTCAGAGGATGAGAATCTCAGAGCTGAATTGTATTTCCATCTATTTGCATGAAGGCAGCATAGATACAGCTACATCTGCATGATTCTTGCATGATGCAGCCCTGCTTGGGTGGTGCTGCCAAAAGATACATGTGCTTGTGTCTGCTGCACGTTTGTTTTTTGCCCCACAGCCCCTCCCTGTCTCTCCCAGGCCTCTTCTTTCACAGTAAAAAGGATCAAGTGCTTACGCTTCAAGGAGCACAAATGAATGAAGTTGCATGCATTACTGATATGAAGATAATAAATGTTGCCATGTGAGAAAAATAACACGCATAGGCATGGTTCAGGCAAACATCGCCATGCACTTGCCGGCATCAAACGGATAGCCCGAATGAGGCAGCCATGTGAACGACAAATCGTGGAACTGATTTTAAGGAAAATAAGTTTTGCTTCGGAAAATTGCATTCAAAATATATGCACTTGAAATCAACTAAATATGAGAATTTGAACATTCGATAAATTAGAACATTCGGTGAAATACAAAATTCCCAAAAGTTGAAAACAATGATTTCACCCAAGTTTTTTTTAAGATAAAACATTAAAAGACATACATCACAGGGTTTCTTGACATCCCCCACCCTCCACCAAGTAAAACCAAAGAAAACAACAAATTCGGAGACAATATGGAAGGAACCTTCCATCCCTTGATGCCTTCTCCGTTCTCAAACAAAAGGATGAGCTGATGGATCCGCTCTGACCCTTGGGAAGAGTCCAGGCGAGGCAAACCCCTCCCGGCTCAGCTGCGTATTCCAGTTCCTCCAAGATGGGACTCTGGCCTGTCTTTATTTCCTTTAACCAAAGCAGCCCAACTATTCTGTGGCCTGAGCCAGTGAGAACGCAATGAAAGAGCAAGACAGTCATGCCATAAATTCTGGCGTGGGGCAGGGGGGCGGGTATCAACAGGCAAACCAAAACTGCTTTAGGGTCTAAATTCACCTGCGAGGGCTTCGAGTGGCCTCGCCTATTAACAGACCTCGGAAGGATTCCTCCGGTGCATCTCAGAGAATCGCAGAATCGAGACAGCTGAGTGGATCTGTCATGGAAATGAAATTGCTCAGGCTCAGCTGTTGACTGTGGGAGCAGACGTCCCCCAAACATCACCACATAAAACTGAGAGGAGAACGCTCTCCAGCGCGCCCAAGCAGTCCGCCCCATGTCCTCCCTGGCAATTTGGGGGTAGGTAGGAGTGGTAGATGCTGTGGACAGACCCGGCTTTTCATCCTCTCTCTTCCTCCCTGCTTTAATTTCCTGTCAGGTAGCCCCTTAGCTCTGAGGACAAGTGAGCAAGCAAGTTTCCTAAAACAGAGACCCCCTGGCCCCACGGTCTTAAAGAGAGCGACGGGAACCCATACGAAGAGGCTGCTATGGCCTCTTCACAGAAGTGTGCACGGGATCCAGCAGCAACACATCACATCACAGGCTCACAGGCAGCCTGCTCAGGGTGGGAGGGATCGGCCAGGCTTCCTGCTGCCTCCCGCTCCCCTTCACGCCTAAGCACCCGAGCCAAAAGGAGCTGTTTGGGATCTGATTCTTTAAATTACATGCAGAAACATGGTGAAGATGACAATATAACTAATGGTATTTACATTTTCGGAGCCAAAGTGAAATTTTTTCATCACCACAAACATTTGCTAAAGCCCAAAACTTCGCTGTTGAAAGCACCCCTCAGAGGAATTACTTAGTAAGCCAAGTTCCAGTTGGAGAAGGAGTTTATGTCAGTTTTGGAGGCATAAGCCGGGTTATGACACCAAGTGGTTAAAACATGACAGAATTGCTCCATCCAGAACTTAGGCTCAGCTGTGTTTTCAGGCCTTTTATCCGTAGGTGTGACCACAGCTGCCGACACTAGTAGGTTCAATTGTGTGGACGCTAAGCATCTCCCAGCCCCGCCATCAGGCCACGGCCAAGTCAACAAAAGCAGTGATTCGATGTGTTTACCCTGGATCAATTTTGTTAAGGAAGCCAATACCTAGAGGGCCTGGAAGATGCCTTCTTCCTACATAGTACGACGCCAAAGGTCAGACAGAACTGTCTCCTTAGATCCTTCTTCCCCTCCCTTCCCTCTCTAGATTCTCAGAAGACACATCAAGGAAACTTGAACGCATCCATGTACAAGAAGCAAAGAGGGCTTATAACTGCCAAAATGTCCTCAAACCCTACTTGTGCTTGCCCCACTAAAAATCAAGGGATGCTTACAAAAATTTCCCAGGGCATGCAAGCCACATGGCCACAGCTCAGAAAAGTTTTGTGAATCTGTTACACCCCAGCAGTACCAAAAACCTGTTTTCTCCACACCCCCAGGCTGCCTGCTTGACTTTTTCCTTATCTACACAGTGACTCATGCCTTAAACTCCCGGGCAGCACTATATCTGCGCGCGCACGCACAAGCGCGCACACACACACACACACACACACACACACACACACACACAGTCTTTGCATAGGTAGTGCCTATTCAGCCTACTAAGGCTCTTCTCAGGAGCTCCTTTCTCTAACAAGCCTCCTTAACATGCCCCCAAACAGAAAACCCCAAAGTAGGCTTCCTGAGGCTCCCTGGCCAGCTGTGTGTGCTCTCTGGTTCACGAGTCATTCATCCTGGGCTGTGATTGTCTTATGAAGGACCATGTCTTAATCCTAATGCTCAGGATGTCTGTTTAACTGAATCGAATGCAGCTTAAAGAAAGCACTTTGATTTATAATAGAATCTGTAAATCTCCCCTGCCAGCGTTCCTTACGTGACAGACTGGTACCAACACCGCCTGTCACTCCAGTCAGAAACTTGCCTATCCGCCACCCAATCTGTCACAAAACTCTCCCTTTTTTAGCTCCTATCTCCTTGGCTTGGGCTCATTGTCTCTCACCTGACCCCCCACTACTGCTCTTTTGACTGAAAATCCCACCTGCTCTTTGCTCACTGAGACAAAGATCTGGTCGCGTCACTTCATTGTTTAACACTGTCCCATAGCTGCAACTGCCCTGGAGCAGATCTCTCCATCTAGTGCCACAGCCCACTGGGAGCTGTATGGGGAGTGGGTGACAGAGATGTTGGCATCCCTTCCACTCTTGGAGCAGTTGGATGAGACCTAAGATGTCCCAGATGTGCTAGCCACAAGCAGAAATATCTATTTACCCCAGTACCCAGACAAACATTATTTTCTGAATACTCTATGACGTAAAACTCTGTGGGAAGTACTGACCCAAAAAATAAAGCCCAGGCTCCGTAGCATGACCCTGAGGTCTTCTACATACCGCGCTTTGCTCTCTCTGTTCATGCCACATGGCTTATGGTGCAGCCACAGATTAAGAGCCCTTGGCTGTCATGGCGCTTTGCTCTCCTCACACCTGGAACACCCTTCTCACTTTGCTTAGCCAGGCTCATCTCTATATATAGATTTCTCATCCTTCTACCCCATATTAATCTTTCCAAAGATGGGTTCCTCAAAATTAAAAAGGAACCACGGTGAAGACAGATCTCACGGAAGAGTTTGCCATTCAATTGTGTTGATTAAATCAAATACAGCAACACGGCTTTAAAACCCAAAAGGTCCCCTGAATGGACCAAATGTCCGAGTTCGTAATTTAGGGCCAGCAGCAGCAGCAGCAATTTCTTTTCCCTGTTTATTCATTCTTGGCCGCTTGAACATTATCATTTTCTTCAGAATCAAAATCCTGGGTTCTGAAAAGGCTTGTATGACAGGATTTAGAATCAGAGACAATTTGTGCCTGTTCCTAGGGGTTATGTTTGGAGGAGATAGCTAATTGAAATATCTTGTGCCTGTCCCCTCAGGCGCTCTCTTTCTCCCACACCAAGAGCTTACAGGCTCACATCCCTGATACCTGCCAGATCCAGTGAATGTGAATGACTACAAGCAGCAGAGTGAACAGAAACTCGACAAGGAAAAGCTGCACACAGAGCCGTTGCAACCACAAGTGTTGGTTGGATTTTATTTATGCGAGAAAAATATATTGACGACCTACTGGGTTATTTTTCTTAATTAGGGTAGTCTATTCATGGGTGTTAACAACATTATTCTCTATACCTTTTTGTAGGTCTGAAATATTTCATAGTAAGTAAGAGTTTTCCAAATGGTTTATCTATGTTCAATGAAAGGCAGAGGAAGAGGCCTTCTAGGTCTTTTTTGTTTTGTTGGGAGGTGCCCTTTCACAGGCTGGTGGTCAGATGCTTGGGAAACATGCAACGAATTAATAGGGAGACACTTTTCACCTGAAGAGTTGTTGATTCTCCATGGGCTGCCCTTTTAACAAATAATTGCTATCGTCAATGTCAAAGATTCATTTTTCTTCCTAGTTCAAAATTTTTAGTTCAGGACCTTCAAATATTCCAATTTTCACAGAGAAAGAGGGAAGAACTTACTTTTCCTGCACACCTTGTGCAATGAAAATCACAATAGTGTTTGTTCTTTATCAAGGACATTTGTTTCTCATCAAATTCAATCTTCATAGCTAACGGCATAATCAAAGTCGGGATTCTATACTTGTAGATAGAGCGATATTAATCCAACTTTATATATCATGGAACCAACACTAGTTGCTAACTTAGGCTATGTACATTAATAAGAGATATAGAACATTTTCATTTCCAGTTATCTGACTCAGCAGGAGTTCGACTTTGAGAACCCACTGAAAATATCCCATGTGGATAAAGTAGAGCCACTATCATTGAAGTACTTGGTTCATCACCAAACAAAATCATTGCTCAACTATAGCCCATGGCCAAAACCAGAAAATGCAAACCAACTGTTGAGCCGATTTCCCCACCCATCAAATAACTGCCTCTTTGGATTAGCAGGCCCAAATAATCCTCGTCCACTCTGCCCTCTCTTTCTTCTAAAATTAGGAATAAAAAACTGTACAAAGTTTAAACTAAACTGTGGACAATGTACATTGCACAAACTTGTAATCAAGCTACCCAAATTCATGGAATTGGTCCATGAAGAAGAACCATCATTCATATCCCAAGATTGACCTGGATTAAAAACATTCAGGAAGAGGCTATTTAGCCTTATTGGATACAGTTACTCAGTCCTCAGATGAGTCACGAGCAGTAAATAATTATCCACAATTTTCCCTTCTGCAACCTTCTTTCATAAGGAGTAAAACTGGAAAGGGCTACTGGTCAAGATGGTGACATAGGTAAACACTACATTTGCCTCCTCTCATGACCACATCAAAATTGCAACTAAACTACAGAACAGTCATCATTGGAAATCACCTGAAGTCTAGCTGAACAGAAGGTCTATAACAAAGGGCATACAGAAGAAGCCACAACAAGACTGGTAAGAGGAGCAGAGACATGGACTGAGCTGGTCCCACATGAGCATGTGGCGGTTAAAAATCAAGAAGGAATATCTCAGCTGAGAAGCAAGGGGTCCCAGCCTTACACCGGGATCCCCAGCCCAGGGTTTCAGCACCAGAAAGAGAAGTCCTCACAACTTCTGACTAAGAAAATCAGCAAACGTTGTGGCTGAGTACTAAGGAGGATGGCTGGAGTCACAGACATTCCTCTTAACAGTCCTACACGTGGACTTACCTGCTGACGGATGCACTAGCTCTGAGCTCCAGCGGTGGGGTAGCAGCTCTAAAGGCTCTAGGAACATGCAGGGAGGAATTAAATTTTCTGACTTCAGGGCAAGGGGTAAAGGGGCAGCTTTCTCCCAGGTGGAAGTGCTGGCAGAGTCCATTGTTCCTTTGTTGAAACCTCCACTGCTCAGCATGTAGAAGCCAGGTGGTCGCCATATATGAGTCTCCATCAACCTAGCTGACATCGTTGGCCCTGCCCTGATGATTCCCTGAGACCCCACCCCTCCCAATGTATGGGCCCACCCAAGCCGCTTCCAGTGGCTTTTCCATAAAAACGGCCTGTCTTGGCTCATGTTGTGGATTTTCCTAAAATCTCTCAAATTTTTGCAAGCCCCAAGCATTCAGTATCTGGCCCCAGTGCCCCCCATATCTCTTGCCGAGTAGTCTCAAGCCCCACACTAGTGGCAGCTGGCCTCAGTTTGCAGCTTAACCTCTCCCAGGCACCTCCGAGCCCAGCACAAGTGGCAACCGTCTACAGATCATTTTGTAGCTCATACCAACTGGCCCCAGACTGGGCACAGGCAGCAGTTGAGCTTGGCCTGCAGCAGAGCTTCTCCCAAGAGGCACTAGAACCAATACATGCAGTAGTCAGCTTTGTACAACACCAGAGCACCACCCTGCCACCTCCACATATGACACACCCAGTTCCCTGCTAAAGTGAATCCTGCTCTGTAGGGTCAGCCCCTGTACAATAGCTCCTCCGCTATGTCACAGTCAGCCCTCGTAACCAATCAGCCCGAGGGTCATTCCATCCTACTGATGTGCAAATAGCAACCAAGGCTCAACTACAACAGAAGGGCACACACAACCCACACAAGAGACATACCTGGAGTACCTGGATCAGGTGACCAAGGAAACTGCACCCCTGGGCTCCACGAGACACCTACTATATGAGGCCACTCTACTAAGACAAAGACATAGCAGCTCTACTAATACATAGAAACAAACACAGGGAGGCAACCAAAATGAGAAGACAAGGGATTAAGAGGTGCAAATTGGTAGTTAAAGAATAGTCATGGGGATACAGAATATAGCATGGGGAATATAGTCAATAATAGTGTATTGGCTATGTATGGTGTCAAAGAAGTACTAGATTTATTGGGGAGATTACCTTGTAAATTATATAATGTCTAATCACTACACCTGAAACTAATATAATATTGTGTGTCGACTGTAATTGCAAAATGAAAATTTATTTTAAAAATTAAAAAATAAAATGAAATATGTAAATGCAAAAATAAAAAAAAGGTGATGAATTAGAAAGGACTTTAAAGATAATCTAAAAGAATAAAAAAAAACAACCAACCAGGAGAGGTCAATTGATTTGCCCTATTCCTCCTTTCAGTAGAGTAGGAGGAATAAATGAGATCGCAAGTGTGAAAGTGTTTGCAAACTCTGTCTGAGATTACTGTGCTAGTAACCTCATTAGGAGTAAGAGGTCTAGGTCCCCTGACTCTTAACCCTGCCCATGCATTACCTCTTCATGCTACCAATAAGCAAAAGGGTGGCTCCAAATGCTTCAACAGTATGGACAGGTTCACAAAATACACCTGAGACACGTATCCTGAATCAAAGCTCTCTTTCCAAGGGCAGCACTGAAGCAAAGACCTGGCAGCCTTGGGTCCCTGACACTGAGCACAACAACAATGACTTCACTCTGTTTCCCTGCCAGTTACTTTTACACTACATTTATTCAGTTTACTCAAACTAGGTATATCCCAGGAAAAAAAATGCAAATTCAACCTCTAGCTGTCATGAATATATGTTCAAAGAATACAAATGTCTTAACATACAATGGCAATATGTTGACTGTCAAAAATTTGAGAGTTTGCTATTGTCTATTAATAATACTCTTCATAACAATAAAGTACGGTAGGGTATATAAAATATATCTAAATAAAGCTGTCAAAAATTGATGAACCTGAAATTGCTATTGCTTCTTTATGAAGTACGACACAGCATATCTTGAAATAGAAAATGCACTGGTTTAAATCTTAAGCCCTTTATTTAGTACAATGCAGAACATTTTATTTTTAGACATCGGTGAGTTTTGTTTTGTTGACATCTTCACTTATTTGGCTGAAAATAAAAGTCAGGAAAATCCCATGGTGACTAATAGTAACCTATCACGATATTAGAGCAAGTATAGAGACCATTCTTTGTTTAGACCGATGTTAAATCAGCTGGTCAGTAAAGGCTTTCTTTCTGTCTCATAATTATGACATATTAACAGTCAAACAGGGTTGGACTAGGAATTCTCTAGAAAGAAAGGTTTTCATTTTATACATGGAATAGTCACAAAATGTAGATGGCTTATATCAACTCATTGGATTTGCCCATCTTAAATTGCTCTGAGATTCAGAAAATGGATATTTTTATATGTTGTGCAACAGTTTCTCCAAATATCTGCTCGTGCTCAATAAAACTAACATATCACCCCGACACTCCTTAATCTCAATGTGTGACATATGAGTGGACATATCCATCTCACACACATATAATTAGGAGACTCAAAAAATATGCAAAGATGACAAGAAATCACCTGATTCTTTGGCTATGCTCTAGTAACAAATATATATTTCTTGGCAATTAGCCAATCATTTTTGGAAATAATATAGGACCATGACCCAATAAAGTCTAACAACCTATGCCTTGCTTTACATGCACCATTAGGGCCTGTCACCAATCACCAGCCGTCTTTCTCAGGCATACATTACTTTCTTAGGAATCACGAAACACCCTTAGATAAATTTGCCCTTCTCCAAAGAAATACATTTCTGACTCAACTGCGAATCCTGATTCCAAGCTAAAATTAACGCAGGCAGGCAATTTAGGTTCTTTAGAAAATTCCTTAAAAATGACAAATGTATATGATGTTAAAGCCATCCAATATGTCTGCATGCTGCCTTATTAAATTAAAAACACCTGGTTTATTTATACAATGTATCCAATGGCTTACAGATTAGGATTCTAGAAACAATACATGTCTTATAGCAAAAAATATACATATAATAATCCACCTATAGTTTATATAAATGATGAAATGTTTCTGAATATATCTATATATCTATATATGTACACATATATACTCTGTGTGTGTGTATATTTGCAGAATCAGCACACAAATACTGCAGTCCTTCATTGGCTCTTCCACTTCAGTGTCAAGGACACCGGGTTTCAAAGTCTTAAGCTGCTGAGCAAAGGTCACCGCTGAGGACAAAGGACTGGCTTGATGCACCTCCCCTTGTGAAGGACCAAGTTTGCTGGACAGTGGCAACCTGCAACACACGGCTTATTGCATGGACCAATCTCATTCCAGTTGTCACAGGTCTTGGCACATCCTGGACCACAGGTATCATACACGGCACCGTGCTTGCACTGGGTGGCTACAAAAAAGGAGGACACAAAAGTGAGCTCTGGCCTCATTAATCCACCTTCGACCTGATGCAATTTCTGCAGTCACTGCCACATGTCACTTGCTGCCATTCTGCAGGCCTTTCCACAGCAACGATTCACTTCTGCATTTTAACAGAGGAATAACAAACACTCAGCATTCCTCGAACACTTAAGAATCACCTGCAGCTAAAAAATAAAAACATCAAAGATCCACCTCCCGGGCCAGCAAACTTCAAAATAAAATAAAATGAAAAGCTTTTTCCTTTCCAGATAAGACAAATTATACATTAGTGAAGCCACAGGAAAACCTATAAAGTTACCTAGTTATTGATAATAGTATGAAAAATTAACTCCGAAGAGTTCTTCAGGGAATTGAACTGCGATGAATAGGAATATTTTCTGCGACCTCACCAATATTCAAATATATGGAATTACACATCCGGAAAAAAAAAAAAAACTATCAAAGATATTGAAAATGTGTTACATATTTTAATCGTAGGGCTTATGTGCCGAATTAATCAAATTGAGGAACGTTAGGGCAAGAATAAAGCCAAATAGGGAAAAATCAGATGTGCATTTGGAGAGAGGAAAGTAGGCATCTGGGCCGGAGAACATAAAAATGCTGACGTAGCAAGTCCTTTTGCTGCCTTTGTTAACTCAGAGCTAAAACGATTGTGCTAGTATTCTGAGAGTTCCTGAAAATTCATGAACAGATTTGTCACTCACACACACACACACACACACACACACACACACACACACACCACAAATATTCTGGAAGTTTTATGACTCACAGACTCTATCATCTGAGTTCCTTCCAGTGACAATCAAAGAGACCGACCCCGCTTTATAATGTCAGGACAGATGACATTGTAGGAATTTGGAAAAGAGGACCCTGCAAGAACACCAATAACAATCCAACCTTCATTTGAAATTGCTCCAAACGATGGCAGATTATCATTTTAAATGCTTCCATCATTGTTCATGCCCTTTGTAAACAGCGGGTGAAAATCGTTAATTATAAAATGAAAAAACAAAACTGGATTTCAAGCAAGCGGGCCTGACTTCGAGCCCTTCGAATTATATATGTAGAGTTACCAGAGAACATGAGCGTTTGACAACATCTAACGGACAGTAAGTAAATTCCGTGAAGGCCCCTCAAATACCCATTACACGAGTTAATGAGAAAAAGGCGCCCTGTCCAGAGAGTGGTCACTGATCTCTCACAGGGCCTTACACATTATCAGAAAACCAAGCTGTATGAAACGTAGAACTCTGTGGAATACCTGAGTGGAACCAACTTTATAATGTTTGGTTCTATAATTATCATTTTTCTACATGGATTTGGTTCACTTCCGGGTCCTTGTTATGTCTCTACGCCCTACGTATCCCTTTTAAAGTAGTTCAGCTACTAAATATATCTATTAGGCAATTTAGATGTGCCTTTTGTTTTCTGCCTGGATCCTACCTGATAGAGTAAATAAGTGAAAAATTATTCACTACACTTTAAGGTTGGTTATATTCCTTAACATTACCTCCACAATGAAGCTCTATTAAGTTGTTTCAGCTTTTCATAATGTAATTCTATTCCTTAGGCTACTAGGAACCTCTTATAGCCACACCAGTACTGAGAACATGTCCTCCGCCTTGATCTAGTGCCGTTGTCTAGCTTGGTGAATGCCACCAGAATTCATCTCCTCTTCCTCTCTTTTAAACTCAGTTTCCAACCTTATCTCCCACCTCTCCTGCCTGGATAAGTTGTCCCTCAACTATATCCTCAGTGCATATGCCATCGCCCACTTCTATCCCTGTGTTAACAACGTGGAATTATAATCATCGGTTTCCTTGTCCTCTCTCCCCTCAACTAAATCTAGGCTGCTAGAAGCAAAGCATTTTGTTCTTTTCTTTTTGGCAGTAGTGTGGTGTTTAACACGCAGTAGGTACTCGGAGGACTGTGGGGTGATTGAATATATAGGGATGAATGAGGGAGTGGGTGGATCAACATCACTCTTCCTTTAAATCTCTCAATTTTTGTATTTTCTCACAATCTTTGGACTTTTCACTGATCTTTTCAAAATTCTTCTCTTTTTCCCTTTTCAGTGATGGACAGAACACCCTGTACGTTGTACATGCCTGATAATTTGGAAGCATCCCGGCCGAATATCACATTGACACATGATAACTCTATCCACGTGTTGTTATTATGCTTCTGTGGACCAATAGTGTTCGAAGCTGGAAATTAGGATTCCCCAGGGAGCTTCCTGATGTCTGGCCCCCACCCCAGATGAATTAATTTAGAACTTTTAAAGGTGGAACCAGGTTACCAGTCATTTAAACAAAAAGCCCCCTCAACACAGGCAATTTTAATGGGCAGTCGGGGCTGAGAAATGGTCCAGGTAATAAGCCCTCTGTTCTGCTTCGGTCACCATGGAGACACCTTTCTAGCAAATGAGAAGGAAGCCAGAATTTCCGAAGTGGACGTAGGTGTGCGATGGAAGCACCTACTGTTTCTCAGCATCTTCCAGCCAACAAACTGCGGATGCTCTTCCCTAGTCCCAGGGCACCCGCCCGCTTGCCGATGGACTTGGGACACCTGCACGAGAACCCTTCGCTCACCTTCCCACTGCTTCTCCCCACCTGCATCCATCCTTGCCTTGCCATTCCTGTTTTCTGACCCATCTGCACTGGGAAGTGGCTTTATTATTTGTCCTCACGACACATTCATCTCCTTCTCTGTTGACTTGATTCTCTAAATATTAGAAATGTCTTCAGATCAATGCTAATCTTTAACCAAAAATGTTCCATCGTCTCTCAGACTCATTTTCTTCTTCCTTTCACCTCC
>NW_024342467.1:18933233-18936251 GCF_902729225.1 Pteropus medius | reverse complement strand
CCCAGTCTCATCATTTTCCAAGTCTTAATTCAAAAGTGACCTCCTTCCAGTGGTTTCCTGGATGTCCCCCAGGATGCTCTTCCCGCCTCTCCATTCCAAAGCACTTTTCACATTTTAGTTATTTCTTTATGTGTTTTAATCCCACAATTATGGTGCAGCTGTAGTTCTTAATTGGAGATACTTATAAGAGTCCCCTGAGCATCTTTTTAAAAGACGTATATCCCTAAGTCCTATTCCCTAAAGATTTTTTCTCTGATTCTGCAGTGGGGCCCAGGTAGCCATAGATTGCAAAAGCTCCAAGGGTCACTGTGGCAAGCACTGCTGGTTGAAGAGAATGAACCACTGTGATCTGGGCTCTTGGGGACAGACCCTTGTCTTCCATGACCCAAAGTTCTGGCACAGGGCCAAGCACAGAGGAGCAGCTTAATAAACGCTTGTGCCTGCTGCATGATGATTTAATCTTAATGACATTCAATCCATCATCCTACATCCCAATGTGGATTACATTTGGCTGGCCTCGAGTTCATTTTCCACTCTGCTGCTTCCAGAATGTCTCTTTCAACTCACTTTACTCTCCAGAGACTTTGCTTCCCTTCAAGTCTTGCAAAGATCCCTTTAGTATAAAAACTCGGCAGAATCCTTGTTCTCTCCAGTGTTCTTCCCTTCCCCTCATTCTTTCATAGACGTGAACCCCCCATGCCTCTCCCTCTCTGCGACCATTCAATTCTTGCTTTCCCCTCTACCACTTCACTTAGTAACGTTCTTCTGTGACATCTGACCTTTGATTATCAAACCCTGATATTTCCCTCACAATCTACAGGTAGGAAGTAGAAAGTAGGAAAATGAAGAACAGCCAGGAAATAAAATTTTAAAAAATCTTTTTTTCATCATACAATTACCATCTCCATTTCAATTCAAATTAAATCAATAAATATCTTCTAGGTATCTTCTCTGCAGCCGGCATCCTCTCAGGCCGGGGGTCAAATGTGAATTAGACATCATTTCCAACCTCCAGCTCCAGCCTGGGCTTATGACCAAATAGGTGAAGGTGACACGTAAATGGATTTTTAATGAAATGCACGATGTAACATATACGCCAACGAAAGCAAAGTACAGTGGAGGGTAAGAGACAGCAGCTCGAGGTTGGGGTGGGGAGAGACTGAGGAAGACTTCAGAGCATAGATCCCACTTAAGTCTTGAAAAGTGAATTCAAATTGTCAGACAGATGAGACAAGAAGAGTTTTTCAGGCAGAGAGGACAGCACGCGCAAAGGTAGGGGTGCAGGCAACAAGCTGCTCTGGCTCCATCGGGGAAGGGGCGGCCGTTGGCTTGGTGAAGGAAGCATGGAGTTTGCGGAGGGAAGCAGGGGCCAAAGCCAGAGGAGCAGGCAGAGGCGAAAGCCTAGGCAAAGGAGAGTCTTGGAAGGGTCTTAACTGGGGGGCATGACATGATTGAATTCACCTCCAAACTGGCACAACTTTCTGACGATCCTTGAAGGTTAATACTGACTTGGACCCTCTTTTACCTTTTTGTGAATCCATTTTTTTTTTCAAACTTATAAAAGGCAAATGACATTTTTAGAAACATAAATGTGAATTGATTTGTATATTCAAAAAGGATACATTTGATTTCATGGTCTTTTTTTCTTTTTTCTTTTTTCTTTTTTTTTACAAATCCAGTTGGAGCTGGCATGTATTGAAAGGGGGCACGCAAGTGACCACTGTGTAACACATACAAGTAGCCTTCCGTGTTATGTTGTGTGGTAACCCATGGTGGCTTTATCAATAAGTTCAATAAGTATGGCTCTGTGCCCTCTGGAACTCAGCTATCTTCCATGTCCCCCTACTGGGGGCTGAAGTCACAGTTTGGATTTCATCTCCTAAACTTTTTCAGGAGGCATCCAGTCAGCCAAGGAACAGCTCAGAGTCTATGACTATGGCAGAGATGCTGCAGCGAAGGGGCTGAAATCTCCTGGGGTTCGCAGAGTAAAGCAAGATGATACTGCTCACGGGACCAACAGACATCTGAGGCGCTACAGAAAGGCATGCACCCCTTTGAATATCCCAGCGCCTTTTCCACTGATAAAATGTATCACTGAAACTGTAGTGATAATTAGTATCGGCTACAGGCGGGTGGCAGAAAATCTGCTAAGGAAAGGAAAGTATGATGCAGGAGCAGGATCGTAACAAAGTTAGAGTCAGAAGGTACCAAGTAACAACTATCATTCATAAGAAACAAGTGAAGAGAAAGTGGGAAACTCTAAGGGATATTTGGATAAATTAGCTGATGCCCATGTAAATATACAAATACATATATCTTCATATTTAAATATATTTTTCCACAATGCTCTTGCTTGTCTGTGTTCTCATAATGATTATGAATAGAGGCTATAAAGCAAATTGACTTGGGTTCAATTCCCAACTTTCTCCTTTTCCAGCACTGTGATTTTTAGCAAATTACTTAAATAGTCTAAGCCTCAATGTCTTTATCAGTCAAAGGTGGGTAAGAGAACATTACCAAAGGGATTACAATGTGGATTTAACAAAACACAGCGTAATAAAGGTGCTTGTGTTGTCCTTGGTGCAAGGAGGTACTTCGATAATATTAACTAGTATTATAAATCTTCATTGTTAAACTTTCATAGGCCCTGCATATTTAGTAATTCACACGCTCAGCTGGAGTTCCTTTAGTCCTGCTTACATGGCTAGTGGGCATGCACTTTGTGTTCCCATTCAGGACACTGCTAAACTCCAGCCTAGACTTGGAAATCACTTGTTCATTCAGAATTTCAAGCCTGGCTGGCTTCTGATTTGTTCAACTTCCCAGCTTTTTACTCTGGAAAATTTCTCTTCTCTGTATGAAATGGTCTTAAGTGCTGTCATAAGTCAAAAGATCTGGGAGCTAAAAACAAATAAAGAGTATTCTTATAGTCTTCACTATTCCGAATGAATCAGAAATGAATCACTGAGCGATGCTGGATGTCTCCATAAGTGTGCCCTGGGCTGGCTGTCAATCTGC
>NW_024342467.1:18851453-18933205 GCF_902729225.1 Pteropus medius | reverse complement strand
GTGTGTGTGTGTGTAAAAGGTTCCCCTGCAACTGCACACTGACAGAGTCCGACTTCACTCAGGTGGCTAATTAATTGTAAGTGGTAAATGGAACCTTTCAGAAGCCATATTCCTTTTTCCATTAGAAAAGTAATTTGAGCTCCCGAGATTCTGTCCCTCATAGCAGGGTGCTGAGGTGTAAGGTATGGTCTTTCGATGCGATGTGGGCACCAAAATGGTGCTAACTACAGCTCTGAGGCAGGAAGAGAGAGTTCATGCATTCTGTATCTACCATGATCCCTGCCACAGCAGCACCACAAATAAAATTAATGAAGTTCTGCTGAGCGCTGCACCGCACCAGCATGAATGGATGGGGCTTGATTCCGCATATTCTATTTATTTTCTGGTAGATTCAAGGGAAGGAGGATTCAAAACAGAGAAAGGATCCAGACCCTCAAAATTACTGCCCTTAATATGCTATTCGGCACTGATGCATTAGGTAAGAGGTACGCCATTTACTCTCACCTTTCAGGACCCTCGGCCACACCTTCATGTGAATTATTTTTATCAAATCAACCTTTCTCGGAGGTTTGAGCAGCATTGCTAGAGAGGTACCCTTGCTGCGGATGGTAAGCTCAGATATAAAGATTGGACTTGTGTTTGCAGAAGAGAGAGCAAATCCAAACAGGGAAATCAGAGGAGATAAGGGGACTTTGGTGCTTGTCAAGGACATAGACTAGTGAACATGTCAAGGGGTGGTGTGAGTAACCCCCAAATAGCTGTCATTCTACTTCCCCAAAGCCATCCAAATAAGCGTTCAAATTAATTCGGTGGTTTCAACTCTGAGTTTCAACTCTGGCTGCAGGTCAGGATCACTTGAGAGGTTTCATAAGATGCACAATGACAATTAAGCAGGATATCTGGGCATGGGCGCCAGGCAGAGGTTTCTGGTTTGGTCTGGTTTTGCGCTTTTAAGCTCCCAAAGGGACTCTAATGTCCAGCCGGATTGAGACCCACCTGTCTAGGTGGACAAATGTCCATGAGTTGAAAACACAGCTTCGAGGCCCCTCTCCTTGACTCCTGTACCAAATGATCAGTCCTGTCCTCCACCAGCAGAGACATGCCAGAGTCAGCAAGGCCATGGAAACCTTCCTTTCTAACATCAGAGCTAAGGTTACTAGGACTCACGTCATGTTATAAACCCCAGTCTCTTCATTCCAGGCAAGTTTGGACCTTTACGGAAAAATGTTTGCCAACCCTCGATGGACGTGACAAATATGCAGTCATCTCACCTTCAAATCTAAATAGCAGCAGAAACTACTATTATTGACTGAGCATCTTTGATGAGCTGGACGCTATTCCAGATGTTTCACATACGTGTCACTAATGCTTGTAATTCTGCATAGTAGATATTATAAAGTTCCAAAAACTATCTAGACTCTTCTCCTCTCTCCCCATCCACTGCCTCTCTCTTAGTCCAAGCCACCATTTCTCTCTCTCTCTCTCTCTCTCTCTCTCTCTTCTCTCTCTCTCTCTCTCTCTCTCTCTCTCTCTCTCTCTCCACCCCCACAACTACCGCAACAGCCTCCTGCTGCCTGGTCATCTGCTTTCAATCATGCTCCATCCAATAGATCTCTATAGAGTGATCTTTGAAAAGCATAGTCTTGCTTAAAGCCCAGTGGTGGCTTCCACTTCTCTTGAAATGGAAGCTAGACTTCCTCCCAAGGCCTGCAAAGCCCTGCACGATCCAGCTCCTGCTTCTACTCCGCCCTCATCTTGTGCTCCATTCCCTCAGCCCCCAGGCTCAGCCCACGCTGGCTCCCTTCCAGTTCGAGAGCATGCTATTTTATTCCTACACCGGCCATCAGATCTGCACAGAATGCCTCCCCTGATGCCCTTCGATCCTTCAAGGGGCTTGGCTGGACTGTCACCTCCACAGAGAAAAGCCTTCTCTCTTCATCCCTATGCAGCCGCTCACGTCTTCCCATGTGCTTTCTGTTGCTCTGCCCTGTGTGTTTCCTTCATCCCGCTTACCACACTTAGCACGTAACTATGGCAGTCACCATCTTTGTCTGGTTCTCTCATTGGATTGCCAGCACCTCAGTGACGGGGGACCTCATCTCTCATAGTCACCGAAGCACCCACAGCACTTAGCACAGTGCCCAGTACTTAGCTAGTTTGTAAGGAATATTTCTTGGACAAACAAGGAAGTCCATTTCATGGATATCAAATAAGCTAATTAACTTGCCTGAGATCAAAGAGCTATAACAACTAATCTAGTGATCTACCTCAGAGGGAAAAGAACCCTCTGCTAGGGTTTGCATCACAATCTCTCAGTGGGAAACCTCTGTGCTTTATCAGGTTGCCACTAATGGGATTTTCCTTTCGGCCAGGGGGGGGATATGGCCACTCAAGACAGGAAGTCTCGTCCACTGCCACCCTGGGCGTCGGAACGCACTTCCGCTGGCTGGACCTGCCAGGACTGTCTCACCTGCACAGCTCTGCCGAGGCTCCCAGGGCACGCGGATGCCCTCTCGCTGGCAGGCCCGGGCGTAGGCCAGGAATGACTCGCAGTAGCAATTTTTATGGACTGGACATTCACACATGTCTGTCACGCAGGACCTACGGAAACCAACAGAGAGAAACAAACGTTTAAAAATCTCACTAAGGAGGGTCGGGCCTGGTTAGTACTCAGTGGGGAGACCACCTAGGAAGACCTGGCGCTGTAGGTGTAAAACAAACAAACAAGCAAACAAATAAATAAATATCCGGAACTACTGAACGCCCTAATGTGACTTGCAGAAGCAGGTGAGTGGGTGAAGGGGAAACTCGATTGGCCACTAAAGTTTGCTCTTTTAGGTCGGAAAGCTAAAGACGGTATAAAATTCTGCATGGAACCTATGCTAGGTGCCGCCGAACAAAGTGAGCCGAGGTCCGCTTTCTTCCAGAGCAGGACCTTTCGACAGAACTTCCTGCCGTGATGGAAAGGATCCACAATCGCCACTGTCCGAGCAGTGGCCACTCTCTACACTGGGTACGTGGAATGAGTCCAGTGTGACTGAGGAAACAAAACGTTTACTGATTTAATGTTAATTTTCTTAGAAGTGAATAGCTACGCATGCATAGTAGTTACCAGGTTGGAAATGCAGCTCTTAGAATAGAGCCACCATTCAAGTGCTGTCACTTTGTGATTCGCTCCGATATAGGAATAACAGATCCTATTACAATATAACCGATATAGTGACCAACAGGACGAAAGCATAAAATCCCAAGGCAATATCTTGAATCGCACTCTTTTAAGGAACACTGAACCTCATGTTTTAGAATGTGGTGCGACAGATTCCAAATAAAGAAAAAAATTTAGGCCCTGATGAGACTGAAAGATAAAGATGAGCGAACCAAGGTCTTTTTTTAGCTTAACTTTGAATATGGAAATGATCAGCCAGGACATAAAAATAACAGAGATATGTTTAAATGCAAATAATAAATTTTGAAACATGTTGACCTCAAATATACCATTACGACTTGACATTAGTATGTAATATTAGTTTACAAAGTACATCAGGCTGTCACTGAGTGGCACATAGGACATCCCACAGTTTCTGTTTGATAAACAAAGAGGTCATTTTACCAATGAATAGATGCCCCCAAAGTCACATTAATAAGTGGCAAAAGAGTGAATTAAATTACATCTCCTAACTCTGAGACTAGTGCTTTTTTATCACACCATACACTGTCCTCATCTTCATCTTCCGGCAAGTTTACTGCCCAACAATTTTGACTTAACATTTATGCAAGAGGCCCCCAAAATTAATAAAATTAAACTACCCTTTTTTTATATATTATTTTTTCAGCGAAACCTCTTCCTTACAGAATCTAATTCAAGGCTGAAAGCAGAAAAAAATAATATTCAAAGTTAGAAGTGGCACAGATGATCCTGAAATGTGATCAGGACATGGTCATCTAATGTTAGTATGTCAGCATCTTCTCTTGGTGGGACATGGACACACACCTGATGAGAGACAGTGACCAGCTAGCTCTGAGTGGAAGCTGGGGCACCACCTGCTCTGAACAAAAACGAACAGTAGTAACCATATTAAAGGGTCAAGAGACTCACCGTGTACCTACAAAATTATTACAGCTCAACACTCACAGGTGGAACCTTGAGAAATATGAACTCACAGGGACAGAAGAGAAACAGATCTGAAACCCCAAGAGCCTCTTTCGTTTCATCAAGTGAGAGATTATTTGATGCCTGACACTTAAGACACAATAATCAGGACAGAAAAGCAGATCTCTCTCCTCTCCGTAACAATCGAGGTCATATTTTTAAATAGCTTCTTCCACTTGCATGACAGAAACCTTGTGAAATCATGTTCGCTAGCAAACCCTGTCTGGTGGGAGACATACAGTGCTGTGTCTTTAAATTCATGTGGCATCTCCAGGCTCCCAGGAAAAGCCAAATAAATGATGTCTGTCCTTAAAACAGCCTCTAACTGTCCGAGTGTGAACCCCACCTCGATTTTCACCTCAGACTAAGCCCACCTGTCACATTTGGACTCAGATGCTGCACCGACACTTCCAACTGCCCTGAGTTCTACTCTCTACTCTCATCTCCACCTCACTTCCCCAGGAGGCTTTTGTCGCGGACCCTCCATCCCGTCCCATGGGGCGTGGATCTCTTTCCTTCATACGCAGCTCGCACCGAGGTAACATGAATGGGATGGCACCTCGTGGGCCTGGAAAGGTGACAGTTACTTGTATGGAAAAGAGCTGGGTGACATGAGGAAATGCACCCTCTGATCTGAAGGAACATCTGATGTAATTCTGTAAAACTGTGTGGACAGTCAACAGATAAAATTTAATGTAGCTGAAAGGATCATTGGTGTTTTCCTTCTTTTCTCTTTATTTCTACTGGTTGTCTGACGAAGCTATTTCTACAACTTAAATTATGGACGGTTAAAGGCTGTTGGGAGGAAATGTTTTAAGCGCATGTTGAATAATGGTTACATACATGTACTCTACCCCGCCCAGACCACGGTGCCCTCAGACACAGTAACTAGCATATCTACCCTTCAAAGCCAAGAAAGATTTCTATTACTTGGCACTTATAAGGAACAACATTTGAGGCAAAAACGTTTGTCAAAGCCAGCTCTTCACTTGAAATATTTCACATATTTTTGAAGGCTTGGAAGATGTGTTTTGTCACAGAAGTTAAAACTACAAGATGTCCTTTTTCGCTTGTCAGCTTGATGATTTTGACACAAAATTGTGTCCAGGGTTTGTGAGAGAAGGGAGTAGATGGCCCAAATGGTCCGGGAAGAAATATAAAATCGTTAGTTCTCTCAGCAAGCATTTTGCTATACTCAGCGTTTACATGGGTTATCTCGTTTGCTCCACACTGCAAGGGACATGAGGCGGGCTCACTTAACAGGTACAGAAACTGAGGATCAGAGATGTTAACTCCTTGGCCAAGGTCACGTGGCTGACGACAGATCCAGAAATGCGAAAACAGGACTCGAACTCTGGTCTTTCTGATCTCAATACCTGTTTTGATAACCACTACAATAGAGCATCTTTCCAGAAAGCAATTAGCAATACTTAAAAATAGCCTTAAGAAAGGTTCTTTCCTTTTGATAGAGAAATTCTGCACCTAAATAAATCGTAATGCATGTGGACGAATAATTTATATAGAGGTTTTCGTCATAATGTTATTTAAAATAATAATGAAAAGGAAAACACCAAATTTGCCTACCATAAGGGATCTAGTTAAATACATTTAGGTGACCTTTACAATGAAATATTCTACAAACATTACAATGACGTTTTGGAAACATGTTTTAAAACGTGAGGAAACATTCCAGAAGGATTAATTGAAAAAGAGCGGAACTGTGTTTTAATATTGTGTGGTCTCCTAAGAAAACAAAAATCACTGAACACAGATGTGCCACCTCTGAGTGGCGGAGCTGACCTGTGGCTCATCTATTTTCTTCTTATCTGGATTTTCTACAACGAACACGTATCACTTTTCTAAAAACATAAAATCACAGTGTACTTTTAAAACGATGACAAGAAGAACATGAGACATTAATATTTAGATCAGAATTCAGGAACTGGAGTGAGAAAATAAGAAATAAAGAATGGAAGAAAATTAGAGTATCCATTTGTAGGTCTTAGTAAATATTTCTCCAGCTAAAATCTCCCCAGTCTGTGTATCGGAGGCCTCCTGACATGGACTGTGCTTTAATTCTCTGTGTGTTGTCTTCAGACTTGATCTGTCTTGGTCCACTGATGCTGCGAACTTGACATCCAGATGGATGGAATGGATAATGGAATAATTATGCATGCTTCTGCCGGTTACAGAGAAATTTATTAAGAGAAAAATAAAAACATCTTCAAATGCATTTCAAATTTCAGGGAGAAGCAAAACTATTATTATTCAAATGTTCAATTTGTATTTATCACACTTGATCATTCGGTATGAAGAAAATCTAATTTATGGCACAGTGGAGTTGAATTTTTATATGTTAATGGAAAATTGTCCTTTCCTGAGTATGCACCAATACTGTATATTTATACTCATTTTATAGAAGAAGTAGCAGAATTTTATCACTTTGGGTAGTTACTAAGATTTATGGCTTTGGTTTCTCTGCTTTCATGGTATTTATTCTGTTACGGTTATGTTCTGTTTGATGGTGAATTCTTGGTCAGGAAACACATCTGTTCACAGCTCCAGTGGGAAAACACAGGATGCATTACAATTGGATTCTTCCAGCAAAGCCCTACAGGTAAGGAGTCCCCGCCTGGCCACCCCATTACAGCCACTTTCCACCACAGATGTTTTTAATTTACATATCTCGAAATGATTTTCTGATTTCTCCACCCTGCTCCTGGCATGGTTCCTGAGAGCAGAGAGGTGCGGGCAGATCTGTGGTCCCACGGAGTTCGCACAGCTGCTCGATGCAGTGTTGTGGGAAGAGGATGCCAAGAGCCACTGCAGCGTCCCCGGTGAGCCGGTGCCACGCTGGCCAGCACTTTGCCACACACCGAGCACCTCCCCTCTCTGCCTATCGGAGGCATTGGTGTCGTGTTTCAGGAAGACTCTTGGGAGGCCTTTCCTTGTAGCACCCAGCTCAGTCCTGGTGTCAGAAGGGACCTGGGGTCCGTGCCCTCCCTGAAACCCAACTTATCACAATTTGCCTGCAAGGAAGCGCTAAGTCATCTATTTCTCCTCATCAAGTTATAATCACTGCCTTCTGCGAAGCTCTAGGACAGTAGCCGCCAGCCACAGAGAGCTGTTTAAATGGAAATTTAAGTTAATTGCATTGAAATAAAATTTCAAATTCAATCCTTTAGTCATATTAGCTACATTTCAAGCATCCAGTGCCTACAGGTGACTAGTGGTCACAATATTGGACAGTGCTGACCAGTCCCAGCACTGCAGAAAACCCTGCTGGATTTTGATAAAGAGTGCAGCTCCATCTGCCCTGGGAAACCATTCCTGTCCTCCCCAGGGGGATTTATAGGTATAGCAAGGTTAAGATCAAGGTCACTCCTGCTTTCTAACTGGGTATCTACAGAGAAGGTTCACATTTTTTGGCAACAGATTCAAGGACCCCCACGGTGAAGGTCATCCAGGTGTGGGGGATGTCTCAGGACACCTCAGCCTTCCTTCTACCTTGCCACCCCTGCCTGGAGTGTGCTTCCACGGCTTTCCCACTGGAAAAAAATCAATGCCTGTCCTTTAAGACTCAGTTTGGATTCCTCCGTGGCGCGCACTGACTGGCCCAAGAAAAGTTAGCCCCTTCCTATCGCGTTGTGTCCTCTCTAGACCTTTATTTTTGCACAGACCCTCTGAATGCTAATTACCCGTCTCCCCGTTTGTGGGGGAGGGCTGTGTCTTGCTCATCCAGCCTAGCACAGTGCCTTGAACATGCAGCTCAGTAAATATTCAGGGACTCAGCAGAAGGGTCAGTGAGAATGGCCTAGTGACCTTTGCTCAGCCCCGACAGGACACTGATATTGGAAGAGCACAGATGCTCTCTTTGCCCCGACTCCCTGGCTGCTGCCTGGCGCATCCATGGCCGTGGGGGCTGCTGGCCTGTCAACCTCCAAACCGAGCTACTCCTGCTAGAACTTTTCCACTGTCATTCTCATTTCGAACGTGCACTCTGCTCCTGTATCCAAGTGGATATTTTTTCAAATTTAACGAACAGTGGAAAAAAGGATTTGATGAGAGAAGTCTGCTTTAACGACACATTTTCAGACAAGCACATGCAATATTGTAAGAATAACCTGTAGATCTTCCTGTTATTAAAAAGGCAAGCCTCCAATACCGCTGAAATCAAAAAACATCAAACATCTCCCCGCTTCCTAGCAACGGCATTCCAAGTGGTTTTCCCTCTGCTTTTTCTGGCACGATGGCCACCGTGTCAGAGAGAGGCAAGTGCTTGTGCCTTTGCTACCCAGACAGTTTAACCACTGGGAAGTCCCAACACTGCTTCTGGGAGATCAGCAGGTCACACCAGGAGTGACAGCAACCAGCCCCATCTCGGACGCAGAGTCAGACCTGCCACCAGGAAGAGTCTCTGGCTGGATGACATTGTTCAACCTGGAGGTCAACTTTCCTGAGAGTGACAATAGGATCGGGGGTGAGAGGTGACCGGACAGCCGCACTAGGGTCCTGTGGCTCTACTCACTGCCCGTATCTTTCCAGAAGCCCGAAGGCATCTCAGGCTTGTTGGTGCCTGGGCATCATGGGAAAGGGGAAGGGAGAGGAAATGGGAGACAGAGTCCTGCCCGGGTGGGCACAGTGTGTTTAACTACCAAGAGACTGTTAAAAATCACTGTATACTTTAAGACTTGAACTCTGTCCTGACCTCCCTAACCTGAGTTACATGGGAGGAACTAGAGGGCGTAGCCATATCCGTGTCACATTATACTTAATAATGTCATCCATAAATTATGCAGCGGCTACCTCTGCTCTTCTCAGTGCTATACGGGCACCCCACAAGTCCCCCAAAACAGTGTTTAACATTAAAAACAGGGCCAAAGGACTCAGTAATAGCACACATGAGGTTGCTTTATTGAGTTCTTGATGGGAGGTGGGGGGCAAGCTCTAACAGCCAGACAGTAGGGTAACCCTCCTGCTCACTCCAGACCCTTCCTGGGCCAGCAGCAGCTTAGCACCTCTGTGGCTTAAACATTGGTGAGACTATTTAATATCAAATATTGGCCTAAATCTTTGTCCTACGGCCACCAGAACAGCACAGCAAGGCCAAGCATTTCTGGATGAGCTTGTCCATGTCACACACTCAATCTGAGAAGAGGGACAAGAGGATTCAGGTGGCCGGCTGTTGGTCTGATTGTGAACGATGAGCTTGCCGGCAGTCCGGCCTCAGCAAATGCCCCACATACACACACACACATTAGCCCTTTAGCTCACTCCTAAGTGCAGAGAATAAATTCATCGAGCCCTGTTGGTTCCAGGCACTAAGGGAGGCTCAGAGATGGGCAGAGACGGACCCATTTAGAAGAGGAGATGGTGCAGATATTAAACATCAGAGTCCGAATGACATGAAGATCATTAGGGCAGGAAGGTAGTACAGCAGGACGCTGAAGACTAATTCCGCACGGCGGGCAAGGGTTTCCAGAAGGAATTACAGACTAGGAGAGGCCCGCGGCCGGGTCTTGAAGGGCCTGCGGAATTCTGCTTGGTTAGAGAACAAGGAAAAAGAAAGTCCAGACAAAGGCAGGAGCCTGAATAAAAAGCACAGTCTCCAAATCACCACATATTAGATTTGATGGTCATGTGGTCCAACCTCCAATATTAAAAAACAAGACAAAAAAGTCCCTGAGAGATAGTCACACAGCCTATTCCCGAAGAGCTCATTTCCTCCACAGAGCAGCCTGGCAGGTCTATTGTTTAAGACATTTCTTTCTTCTAGAGATCCGAGTCCTCACGATTTGCCATCCTTAACTCTTAGGTGTGACAGCCGGAGCCATACAGAGCAGTGAGTGTGCTTGTCCCCATGATGACTCTTCAATTATCGTCCTGAGCTTCCACGCTCAGCCTCGTGTGGTTTGATCTTCCTCCTTCAGTGTCTTTCCGTCTGTAATTGTTCTCCCCGCCTTGACAAGAATAAAAACCCAACCACCAAAGTAACAGGGAAAAAAGCTACCAAACCGTCTGGGCAATTATTCACAAAGCACCCCTTCTTTGCTCGTCTGTACTCTGTTCCTGTCACGTACACCCTGCCCACTTATACGTAACTCCAATTTAAAACCGAGGTACTCTACGTTTTTACCTAATTTAGACACTCTCTAGAAACGGAAAAGTATTGATTACTTTAATCCTTATGACATTCCCCAGCGAGGCGAATGCCATGAACCTGCACAGCAAAAGCGAGAGGGACACGGAAGTCCCAGAAGGGGTCGTTAGCCTCAGACGCCCTTCCAAAGCTGGAGGTTGTGTTTCTGGAATGATGAAGGCGCCTGAGGACACACAGACCTTTAAAGGCAGCAGCGCTTATGACCTTCCACGAGGCTCATTTAAAAAGAAGTCTCACGACTACCGCAAGCTGAGTCCCGCTGGGAGCTGAGACCAAATAACCATCAAGCACTTTCTGGAGCCCGAAGTGTTTGCTGCCCCCGATCAGCCACCTGTCGCCAAGTTTTCCTGTGTCTTTGGGTTGGGGCGCGTGTGCCCCCCTCTGCTTCTCCCCATGCCCAGGGACCATGCCTTCCAAAGGGCCCAAGCCAGAGGCGGCACGACCCCTGCCACAGAAATACCCCCTCGGCAAAGACGAGCTCCCTTTGCTCACATAGGAAACTCTGGCTCCACGGAGGGAAAAGCTGGCCTCGATTTCGCAGACGTTTGCTGAGGTGTCACTCTTTAGCTTGGGCAAAGATGTCCCACACACCAGCCAGGGAGAGGGGAAGCCTGGTCACTAGCCCCCTCTAGTGGCCGAGAGGTAGAGCACCAAGCAAACTGCATTCTCATTCCAGCACTGGCTTCTGGCTTTCAGAAGGGAGGTTGGCTGATCAAAGAGCACCTAAAACTGGCTGCTCGTCAGAAAATCAATCACCTTTTTCTCTTAAACACGTTCCAGTCATCATTGTCGTGCTCAGTGTAAAACAGCCGTCAGGCTGGTTGGGCTTGGAGCCCCTGTGTGGCAGCGAGAGCCTGTCGGAGGCCCACCCTCCGCAGGGCAGGCCTGGGGAGCGTCCGTGGGGAAAAGCCCAAGCTTTTCCACTTCCTGCAAAACCTCATTTTACTGACGCACCGTGTGCGTCTAGCTTCACACACGAAAGACTCTCAAGTACAAAAGAACACCAGACCCTCCCCCTGAGCAGGAGGGGGACATCTTCCACGTCTGAGGTGGCAGCACAGTCGGAGGCTGGAGGTGCCAGCCAGCTGCCAGCATCCAGCCCTGTTCCTGCCTCCTACTTAGCAAAGTGACAGGGTCCCCACCATGCGCCTTCTACGACTTGGTCTAAATACAGACTTGCCCCGGGCTCGGCCAGCCCTAAAACTAGATGACATTTATAGCCAGATGGACTTTCTGGAAACGAGAGGGGGCTGTTTACCCGGAAAAGTCCTAACACCTCCTCTTCCCTGTGGAGAGCCTGTGTCGTCATAATTCTATCTCCGGCCTGGACAGACACACGTCATCTTTGAAACTGCTCCTGTCAGCCTGACAAACACCCACGGAGCGTGTGCTGTGCGCAGGGCAATGGCTTGGGCTCCATGCGGGAGCCTGCCTTCGCCTGGGGAGCTGGTGGGGTGAGCAGAGCAACTCCGAGAGGCAGAGGCAAGGGGCAGCACAGTGGAGGAGGGTGTCCCCCTGCAGGGGCTCCTGTCTGGGAGCGCGGGGCTGCACCCGAGAGGCAGCGCCTCTGAAATCACACTCCGGAGCACCCGTCGCCCCTGGGCTGGGCACCAGGGCGAGGAAAACGTGCCCCCACACGAGCCCCCACAGGAGCTGCAAGGCAAGGCATAAGGCATGCGGAGTCGCCACATCTGGTGACTGCCTAACTGTGTCACTTTGGGTACATTTTTTTCCCTTTTCTATGCTCTTCCTTGTGTAACCTCGTATATGGCTGTTATGAAAAGTTAAGTAAGGAAACAGAGCATCCCCGCTCCCCACCGCCAGTCCCTAAGGAAGAGGGAGGAACCCGTCCTCGCGTGGAACCAAAGGCTGGAGGTCAAAGTCAAAGCGAGGCAGAAAGCCTGGTCCCGCCCGCCCAGCTGACATTCAGCGGGAAGCGAAGCGCGTGCGTGAAGGCCCTCGGTTTTATCTTTCCTCTCATTCTAGCGTGGCGCCCCTCCCAGTGCCATTCTCGGGGACATCTCGCTCCAGCAGTGCCTCTGTGACATCAAGCCATTTGTGCGCAGCAGCGGCAGGACGGGTCTGCCCGTCTGGATGGCCACTGACTGCCGAGGGCGCAGTTATCGGGGTGCATAGTCTCAGCGGCCGCGAGGAAAATACACGCGAGAGGAGGCATCCGGCATCTGGAGGCCACACCGCAGCCACACGCAGCAGCAGCCACCACCCCGGCTGCTTCAAAGGGGCCGACCCTTCCAGAGGTCTTTTTCGCCTTAGGCGGTGGATGGCCGCCAAGTCCACAAACCCTCCACTACGCGCACTGATAAAGGGGCGGCACGGCGGCTGCCCCTGGAGGATGTGGTGCGCAGTGAACCTTTTCAGATGCCGGGTGCCTTTCATCACGCGTCTGCCAGGCCTCCAGGCCTTCTGGCTCCACAGTGAACCGGCGTTCACATCCAGTCACTGCGCAAGGAGGGGATTTTGCACTCCATAGTCCTTGCAGCTTGGCCATACAGGGAAAATCAGTCCACTTGACCTACAAGGAGAATTATCCTTCCCAAGAGACCCACCCCATCCGTATCCACGGGGGGTGGTCATTCTCCAATCATAGAAAAGGGGTTCGTGGAGCAGACATTCTCCAAATCCAAATCAGAATCCAAATCAGAAACACCATGGGCCAACTGCCTTGGTGCCTGCCTCCCATCTGCCTCCTGTCTGCCAGCCGGGGACTGCCCGAGTATGGGCCCCAGTGAGATGGAGCGAGAGGCCTGTTTGCAAGAAGCAACACAGGAAGATATTGCCTTAAAGGCCTCAAAGGCCCCAGAATGCTCAGAGCCCAAGGGTGGAAGAGCTGAGAATGAGCAGCATTTCCTGGGGGCCGGTTACGTGCTGGGTGCACTGCATACGTGAGCACCTGAAATTTTGACTGCACAATTTCTAACAGAAGAGAGAACTAAGAACCAAAGAGGTCAAGCCGCTGTTTTTCGGTTGTTTGCTTTAACATCACACTGATGGGAAGTGGCAAAGCTGGGTCCACGCCCTCTCCCCCATGACATGCTGCGGTCTACAGCACACGCTGCTTCTTCTGCTGGAATGTCTTCCACCTTCCTCTCCTGTCCCCGTCCCTCTTCAACATGCAGGCTGATAGCTTTCTCAGGGAAGGCTTCGGAGATCCCCAAGCTAGATGAGGCTGCTTACATGCTCATGGCAATCTCCGTCACAGCCTGCAGTGGTGTCCCAGTATGACTGACTCTCCCCTCCGTCCACCCCACTGCACTCCAGGACGGGCAGGTTCTGCTCCATCATTTTTCATCAGCTCCGTGCAGTGTCTGGTTGAGAGTAGATGCTCCAAACCTATTTTCCTGAATGAATCATTTATAGATGTTCAGGTCGTCAAGGCCAGATGAAGTGATTACTAAGACGACAATGAGAATCAGATGGTAAATGGCCTGAGAGTTTGAAGGAGGGGTGAACATACCGTGGACTGAAGTACTCAATGGCCAACTGGAATAAGAGCTGGAAACTGGCCACTGGACTGGGCAACTAGGAAGTCAGTGGTGGCCTTAGTGGAAATAGTTTCATAGGAATGGTGGGGACAGAAACCATCTCCACGCGTGAGTTGTTGAGCAAAGACCAGCTTTCAGCAAGTTGGCAGTGAAGAGAATGAGAGAAATGGGGCAATAGTTTGAAGGAAAGCCAGGTGTGTGTGTGTGTGCGCGCGTGCGCGTGTGCGCGCGTGTGTGTGTGCGTGTGCGTGTATGTGCACGCGTGTGCATGTGTGTTAGGATCATGAAGACTTAAACATATTTTGTACCAAGAATAAAGAAAAATAAAGTCCAAGAAAAGATGCTAAAGTTAAAGAGATGGAGGGGTCCGATTAATTAAATGTCATGAAGAAAATAGATGAGGGTGGGATCAAGAATTTAGGAGAAAGATTGCTCTTTTCTCTTCACTTGCAGCTGCTAGTAAATTCCTGAGGAAAAATTAATAGAAAAGGAGAAAACTACTAAAGTCCCTACGTTTATAAAAGACACAGAAGGAGAAGGGGTGAAAATCAATGCTACCTTCAAGATTAGCAGTTGGATGAAGGAAGACTAACAAATATCTAGCAAAGAAAGGGGTAGACTTGGATGAAATTTGCAAGTGGTGTTTCCAGGTAAAGAAGGACTCCAGACAAGGGGCAAGGTCACCACCTCTGGAGAATGAGGGGTCTACTCCCTCTCAGTCTATGACCTTGGGGACCAATGGCAAATGAACTGAAATAAAACTAAGGCAGAGTTGTAATCAGGCAGAAATTTAGTGCGGAAGAAATTAGCCCTTAGCTCGTGTGGAGAGAAAGATAATGTGGCAGGTTTTCTAGACCTTAATTTTATGATCTAAGATTAGTGATGGAACATTTCCTCCCAAATCAAAAAACCTGACATTTAGAAACCACATTTGGGGCAGGGAGGATGTGGGCTTTTCTAGGTGCTTTCTTCTTAAATGTTTTAATGCTCCCAACTCCTCAATTAAAAAAGTCTTAATAGCAACCATTGTGGCAACTCATCTTGGTTTAAGACAGTGAATGCTCAAAAATCCTACCAATAGGCTGATGAGTTGTAAACAGTCACAAAATCATAAAATCGAGAGCCTTAGAAGACCTCGGTGAACATCTACTCTCTGCAGGAATTACTTTTATAGCATCCCTAACAGATGGTCTTGCATCTGCATCGCGTCTGTAAGAAGAGCTCAGGAACTTTTTAGGAATCTCATTCCTGTGATAGACAATTAAGGCTTCTCTCTCTCAGGGAATTTTCTTGTATATTAAATGAAAATGTGTTCTGTAGCTCCCACCCATTTGTTCAAATCCTACCTTCTGTTATACTGTAGAATTATTCTGTTCTATTCCAGTTTCCATATGATAACTTCTTCAAATATGTTGCAAAAAAAAAAAATTAAAATGTTCCACTTAAAAGTTAACTTTGGGGGGACTTCCAGAAAATTCCTATTAAACTATTTTTTACTTCCCGTGCTTTTATTTCCTTCATGTCTACCAGCTAAAGGATAGCAAATCTAAGTATAAACTTTCTTTCGCTTGTATTTATTCTTTCAGGAAATCTCTGCTGAGCAGGGCATTGTGCTTGCCTCCATGTTAGGGGCCAAGATGAAAAAGATGAGGTTCTAACTCCAAACTATGCAACGTGCTAAAATAAATTGAAACAAAAGGAAGAAAATCATGAGTGCTAAAAAAAAAAAAAAACCAGTATGGTATTGAAACAGGAAGTTCAGGAGAGAGAGATGATTTTGACATGGAGATGAGAATGATGAGAACTTAGAAAGATTTCAAGAGGAGGCTTTATTTGAGTTATATCTTAAAAAAAAAGAGTGCGTTTTACCCAGGCAGAGAGGACAGAAGAGCTTTTCAGAAAACTCACATTTTAGAAATCCTTCTGTTTGAAATGCCACGTGTGCTATTTGGGGATTGATGAGTATAAGAAAAGAAACCAAAATCATAGGAATCAACTGGAAATGTGGGTCATACTCACATAGTGGACTGCCTTGTATGCCAGGCTATGAAGCATGAACCTTATTTGGTCATCAGAAGAGTCACTGAGAGCTCTAAGCAGAAAAGTGATAAACTACAAAATACACCTCAGGAAAGGAAGCTGATGATCGGGTGTTAGGTGGGCTGAAGGAGGTAGAGATTGAGGATTCAATGGAGGAATTAAGCAGCTATTGCTGGTGACCTAGCTTGGGGTTGAGAGAGAAAAGACACAGCCAGGATTATCTAGGGGAGCCAGTGGAATAGAGAGATGTAAAGCACACGAGATAGGAGATGTATGATCTGTAGAGTCTGAGAAAGGATCTCATGTTGGGGCAAGGGATAAAAAGCAGGGTCAAAGATGCCTCTGGAGATTTGAGACGGGGTTTAAAGTCTGTCAACACATAAGAGGAATGTGGGAAGAGGAGCTGATATTGCAAGGAGATGACGGGTTTATATTTCAACGTGCTAAGTTTCTGGTGAAGCATCCAGACAGTGATGTGGTGGTAAGTGTTTAGCCACTGGCTTTTGGCAGGTTAAGGACAAGAGAGAGAGGGTGCCCGATTTGTAGCCTCTGCCAATTTCTGTGGTGTAAACTCTCCCACTGCAGCTGCTTTCAGGCTACCAGCATGAGATGACTGATCACCGAATGTGGAGCTGGGAAGAGATTCTACCATCTGGCTTTAGAGAATCACTGCATGCTCATCCCGCACACCACTGCCCCCAGCTGAAAACGTGTGGCAGATGTTGGGATGGAGTCGGAGGGACAGGAATAGAGCCAAGGGCGCTCCTCACAGTCCAGCAAACCAAGCATGATTCGCTGTGAGACAAGTTAACGCCGTGGCTAGACCCACTTGAGCGCTGCTACTGCTGTGTTCCACGTCAGCCAAAAGCCACGAATAAGTTTTCTCATTCTCTGCTACCAGCGTTCATGTAAACACCATAAAAGTGAGTGCTGGCAGCGACCAATGAGTTTATGCTAGTTTGACTTTTCATAATGTCCTAGGAAGATTTCTCCTTTAAGATTTATTGTTGTTTGCCTACCGCGAAATAGTAACTAAGTATACTGCTGCATCAATTTAAAGGTTGCTTTGTTTCATTGCACTTTTGCAAGCACCTCTGAGCTGCCCACTGCTTTTAGGAGCTCGCGATCGTGCTGCTCAGTCAATCAGAGGGTGCAATTTGGCTTAAAAAAAAAAACACTAAAAGCTACTCTTTATCTCTTTTCAGGTGTATAACAATCCAGCAACATGGCTGATGGCTGTTGGGCAATCGATGACATCATGGAGTTAGTAAGGTGTGTTATATCAAACAAGAAATTTAAAAAGTGAGAAAAGTGAACAGTCCATATAAAGATAATAGTTGAAAGTCATGCACGAGACAAGAAGACAGGAAGAAAGAGGAAAAATAAAATGAACGGTCGAAAAGGATTTTACTATGAATCAACAGTGAAAAGTTATCATTTCTCACCCACATCTTTCCGGTGATTGCACAGATATCATTACATGCTTTCTTCTAGACTTTGCAGCCCATTAAGGATTTTTTTTGTGCAACCATTCTTTTTAATAATACAACATTCCCCCACATATCAGCCAAATGTTCTTTTAAAAGCGTAAAACAAATCACATCACTCCTCTAATCGAAAGTTTCCAGAGATGTCTCATCAAGTTAAAACTACAATCTACCTAAACCCTAACCATGGTCCACACGCGACTGATGATCTAAGGCCTTCCTGCTTTATGTCTTCATCTCTGTTTACCAGCCTTAGCTCACAGCATTACCCCCAGGCTGGACTTGCTGCTTTTCCTGAAATAGGATGAACTCATTGCTGCCTCCGGCTAGAACAATCTTCCAGTCTCATTGGAGGAGCGGCTCACGCCTTCTCAACATTCAGTCCAATATTACCTCCTCAGACATTCCTTCTCTGATAACCAGTATCTAAAATAACCCTCTACCTTCACTCTACCACCCTCTTTCAAATCAGAAACTATTCTATTTATAGGCATATCTCAGAGATATTGCAGATTTTGTTCTAGACCACTATAATAAAGCAAATAATGCAATAGTCATAAGAATTTTTTTGTTTCCCAGTACATATAAAAGTTATGCTTAAACTATATTGTAGTCTATTAAGTGTGCATTTAAAACAATATTGCTAAAAAATATTGCCATCATCTGAGCCTTCAGCGAGTAGTAATCATTTTTCTGGTGGAGGGTTTTGCCTCGATGCTGATGGCTGCTGACTGATCAGGGGGTGGTTACTGAAGACTGGGGTAGCTGTGGCAATTTATTAAAATAAGGCAACAACAAAGTTTGCCACGTCAATTGACTTTTCCTTTCGTGTACAATTTCTCTGTAGTATGATGCTGTTTGATAGCATGTCACCCACGATAGAACTTCTTTCGAAATTAGAGTCAATCCTTTCAAAGCTTACTGCTGCTTCATCAACTAAGTTTATGTAATATTCTAAATCCTTTGTTTTCATTTCAAAAGTCTTCACGACATCTTTACTGGGAGTAGACGCCATTTCAAGAAGCTAGTTTCTTTGCTCAGCCATAAAAGCTACTCCTCATTTATTCAAGTTTTATCATGAGACTGCGACAGTTCAGCCACATCTTCAGGCTCCACCTCTGATTCTAGTTCTTTTGCTATTTTCATCATATCTGCAGTTATTTTCCCCACTGAAGTCTTGAACCCCTCAAAGTCATCCACGAGTTTGGTGTCAACTTCTCTCAAGTTCCTATTAATGTTGATATTTTGACCTCCCCATGAATCATAAATGTTCCTAACAGCTCTAGAATGGTGACTCCTTTCCAGAAGGGTTCCTATTGACTTTGCCCAGGTCTGTCAGAGGAATCACTATCTATGACAGCTATAAGCCTTACAAAATGTACTTCTTAAACAATAAGAATTCAAAGTTGAAATTACTCCTGATCTGCGGGCTGCAGAATGGGTGTTTTGTTAGGAGCATATAAACAACATTAATCTCGTGTGCATCTCCATCAGAGCTCATGGGTGACCGGGTGCTTTTACAATGTGCAGTAATATTTTGAAATATATCTCTTTTTATTGAGCAGTGGGTCTCAATAGTGGGCTTAAAATATTCAGTAAGCAGTGTTGTAAACAGATACGCTGTCATTTAGACTTTGTTTTTCTATTAAAGAACTCAAGCAGAGTAGATTTGGCATAATTATTAAGGGCCCTAGGATTTTTCAGAATGGTAAATGAGCACTGGCTTAAACTTAAAAGTCACCAGCTACATTAGCCCCTAACAAGAGTGTCAACCTGTCCTTTGAAGCTCTGAAGCCAGGTCTTGACTTCTCTCTAGCTATGAAAGTCCTAGATGGCATCTTCTAATAGAAGGCTGTTTTGTCTACACTGAGAATCTGTTGTTGAGTGCAGCTACCTTCATTCATTATCGTAGCTAGGTCTTCTGGGTAATTGGTTGCAGCTTCTACATCAGCACCTGCTGCCTCACCTGGCACTTTTATGGAGATGGCTTCTTTCCTTAAAGCTCATGCACCAACCTCTGCTAGCTTCCAGCTTCTCTTCTGCAGCTTCCTCACCTCTATCGGCTCAGAGAACTGAACAGAGTTCAGGCCTAGCTCGGGATTAGGCTATGGCTTAAGGCAATGTTACGGTTGGCTTGATCTTCTACCCAGAGCACTAAAACTTTCTCCGTATCAGCAGTAAGGCTGGCTGTTTCACTTTCTTATCATTCATGTGGAGTTTCATTCAAGAACCTTCTCCTTGCATTCACAACTGTTTGGCAGACAAGGCCTATTTGGCTTACCTTGGTTTTTGGTATGCCTTCTTCACTCAACTTAATCATTTCTAATCTTTGATTTAAAGTGAGAGACATGTGACTCTTTCTTTTACTTGAACACTTGCAGACCATTGTAAGGTCATTAATTGGCCTAATGTCATTATTGTTGTGTCTCTGGGAATAGGGAGGCCTGAGGAAAGAGAGATGGGGGAACAGCCAGTCGGTGGACCAATCAGAACACACACAGCATTTATTGATTGTATATCAATTGTGAAAACAGTTTTACTAAATGCCAATGATAACTTCTTAGGAAACACATTGCACAAAAAGATGCAAGCCACACTATCAACCAGCTAACGTAACAGAAATAAGACTTAAAAAGTGCANAGACAGAGAGAATGCTGGTCTGTACCGAGGCAATAATGGTTGCTAATGCAACCAAGCACATGGATTTTAGACATGTTTTAGAGCTTACATCAGCACGACTCGAAAACTGACTGAATATTAGAGCATGAGAGTTAAAGGAGAGAGAAGAATCAATGACTTTTACATTTAACGAATATTTGCTGAGTCCCTTCTGTGCCCCAAGCACTAAATTAGGCACCAGGAATCATGGATAATTAAATAAAAAACATACGTTAATTCAGCATCCTCGTAGGAAAAAAAGTGGGTGAAAAGGCATACTTTCAACCCACGAGAAACATGCATGTATTTCTTGAACTACAAATAAAAATCTAATGTGGATCAGGATTAGTTAAAATTATGAAAAAAATTGTGTCTTCTAATTATAGAATAGCCAAAGGATAATCAGAGTGTTTAATTCATGGAGAAAAATGTAGAACTATAAGGAAAGGTGGGTGTAAAACTGATCTGTGAATTTGGCTCAGACTGAGCAAACGCAGAGGAACCAGAACCATAATCCAAGAAGATTATAGTCCAAAATGAAATTTAGAAATGAAAGAGGGCCCAGGCCTCTAGACCACTGGTTCTCAGCCCTGATTATACCTTAGAATCAGCAGGGAACTTTGCACAACAGATGCCAGGGGCCACCACCTGCAGAGATTCTGACTTAGCTAGTTTGGGTGCGGCCAAGTTATCAGTAAACTCTCAAGCAACCCCTCACTCAGCTCTGATGGAGAACCCCAGAAGCTGCTCTGCATCAAGAGCAGACCTTGGTTCATGGTCTAGATCAGGGGTCTCCAACCCCCAGGCACAGACTGGTATCAGTCTGTGGCCTGTTAGGAATGGGGCTGCACAGCAGGAGGGGAGCAGCGGGCCAGCAAGCTTCATCTGTATCTGCAGCTGCTCCCCAGCGCTAGCATCACCGCCTCAGCTCCGCCTCAGATCATCAGGCATTAGATTCTCATAGGAGCACCAGTCCCTGGTGCCAAACAGGTTGGGGACCGCTGGTCTAGATAGTTCCTGCAGTCAAACACAGCTAAGAAGGCTCTATTCTTAGGCTTCACAGATTACACTAGCAGCTAGTTCACCCCAGGAATCTTCAGAGTCCAGAAGCTCATGTTTTTAGAACAGAGGAACTGAGACACACATTTTTTTTTGAAACATCTACAAGATAAATAGCTTTTTCAACATTAAATGTGTGGAAAGCACATTATAGTCTAATGATATTTCTCTGCCTCTGTTGTATAAATAAAATTGAGTGGTCAAATATAAGCCTGCTCCCCCTAAATCAGCATTAAAATAATCTTAATATTAAAAATGCTAGTCAGCATTGAGCTCTTATAATTTTATCCTTCTACGCAATATTCTATAAAACAAGAATTATCTTATTAAAGAATGTAATCTAAGACCTGATTGGAAGCGTTTCTATGAGCTTTAAGAAGAGCACTCTGCCCGTTTGCACAAGAAGCAGGTCATTGCTGATGCAAATGTTATTTCAGACTTTGATGAAAACCAACCCTCTGTACATATCATAAACTCAGAGGAAATTGAACAATCTTGATCATTATTAGAAACTGTAATCATCTCTCTCAAAGTTCTTTACTCACAATTGTCCTTCAACTAAAGGGCACTGCAAAACCAAAATTCTCAAAGAGAAGAAAGAAGCAGTGGAGGGCAAATGCCATGGCTGCTGGGGATTTCCTGCTAGGAAGGCTTTCCAGCCAACAACAGCAGCCTCCAGCTGTCGCGGCTTTGCTGTGCTCCCTGTGCAGGCACATTCGCTGCGAGGCTGACAGTCCAGCTGAACTCTGTGCCTCTGGTCCTTCTACTCAAACCAGCAGCCAATCTCACCTGGGGCCTCACCTGGGGGGTGTTAGAAATGCAGAACCTTGGCCCCACCCCAAAACCATCGAATTGCCTTCTGTGTCTTAACAAGATCTGGAGGGGGCTAAATATGCTTCGAAGTCTGAGAGGTGCTGGTCTAGAGCAGAGCTTCTGAACGTATGGTCAGTAAAGCAGCAGCTTCAGCATCACCAGGAGCTAGGGGAGAAACGCAAAGTATCGGGCTCCATTCCAGACCTACTCAGTAGGAATCTCTGGAGGTGGGGCCAGGGCCCAGAAATCCGGATTTTAATGAGCTCTCCGGGTAATTCTTGCTCACAGCCAGGTTCGAGAAGCAATAGTCTAAAGCAGGCTTTTGTTCCACCCCAGCCAGAGCACTTAACTCTCTGATAATCGAAAGTTTGAGCTGAGACCAAAGGATGAGGAGGAGTTAAGCGGAGGAGAAAGGGAAGCGGCTGCAGCTTCAGAACCGGATGGTACCTCCCTCGTCGTCTAAGCCAGAGCAGAGGATAGCTTTAGCATCTGGGGACGAATCTCGCGTTCTCGCTCCTTAGAAATTTCCGAATAAAATGATAAATCTAGTGATTTGAAACCTCAGTCTTAAGTTTTTGCAGAGCATACCTTTATTCCATTTTTTTTTAAATTAAAATTTGGGGTCCTGGCCCACTTTCCCACCCCCATCCCCACTAAAGACACCTGAGAGTATTAAAGACCAATCTTTCACAATGATGAAAATCTATCTCCAAATACTCATATTATCAATGCTATTGGTAAAGTTCATTTTTTGCCTGTTTTCATGGTCTTATTGTAGCCAAATTCCTCAAAGAGTTTACTATGTGCTTCATTTACTCCCTCCCTCCCACCTTCAACAAACATGCGCTGAGCACCTACCATGCTGGAGACCAGGGCATAGGACACCAAGCAATGCTTGATGGACACCTAGCCCTTGGAGCTAAGGGTTGGACAGAGAACATCCAAGTCATCGGGCACTTAGCATAGTAAGGGCTCTGATAAGAACTACAAGGAATGTTGTAGAATGAACCTCCTCTGCATCCCAACCCTGAGCTAGGAAGCACTGCAAACGAATAAACTCGGTCTGGGAAGTCAGGGATGGAGGTTCTGAGGCTGGCCATTGGTGGAGAAAGGTTTTCCTTTTCTTTCAAAATGCTAACAATCGAGAATTCCTTAGCTCCTTCCAGTTGTTATTTCCTTGCTATGGGAAGGCATTTAGCTTTTCATAGAGAAGTCAAAGTTGACTGTCACCTTTTTTGAGTGCAGAAAAAGTTCTTGTTCTCAATTTCTTTGGTCCTCCACAATACTCTAGACTTGACACACTGCATTGGGTGTGTCACAGATGCTCAAAAAATATAATTGCTACTTGATTAAAAAGGAAAAGAAAAAAATTTTTTTTTCTTCTGAGGAACTGGATGATGCTCCTTGAATCACAATCAAGCTTAACTCGGAGATGATAAATTTAGATTTGTATTTCATCCTTACACTCAAGGTTCTCCTAAAAAAAAAAACTGACTCTGTAATTCTTTCTTGTTTAATAGTTATGACCAAAACTCTCAGGGGTCAAGGAGAAAAGTGAGTAAGAATGCAAACAAAGAATAAATTTCAAGAATGAAAGACTAAAAACCAAGTCAGTTTTTAAATATAAATAAACTTAGGAAAAAATAGAAAGAATTCAGTTTGAAATGATAAACATTAAGAACTTTTGTACAATAAAAAATAAAGAAACCAAAATATTGAAACTAAAATACGAAGTGCTAACTCCCTATCCTTAGGCAAGGAACTCAAACTTTTGTTCCTAATGGAATATTTTAAAGAGAAAGGAACAGAGAGTAATATAGCAGGTAGCTACGTATCCAGCACTCAGAATTAACAAATGTTAACATTTTACCATATTTGTTTTAGGTTTCTAAAAGAAACATTAGATGTATAGTAGAAATTCTCTTTGATTCCTTCTATCCGTAACTCTATACCCCCAAATGCAAATGATTATCTTTTCTTTAAAATAATTTTATATTTTTCCTACATATAATTGTATCCATGAACAATATGTGGTATTCTCTTATATTTTTTTAATTTCACATGAATGGTTTTGCATATCCTTCTTGAACTTGATTTTCCATTCAATATTTTCAAAATTTATGCATGTGGATACTAGTACATCTAATTCTTTCGCTTTAACCAATGTATAATATTCTTTTTTTTTTTCCAAGCCATTCACGTAATCATGGACAATAAGGTCATTCCAATTTGAAGCTACTTTTAAAAATACTCCCAATAAGTATCTTTGTATATGTATTTTTGCTGTCTTTTGAGAATTTTTAAAAACTAATTGTATGTTATATCAATTTTTGGAAAATATTGAGACTTTTTGGAGTCTTTTGCTCACTTTGCAACAACATTCCACTTATAAGTGACTACTCTCTATTTCTTGAATGCAAAGTTTTATATATGTCTATTAAGTCACATTTAATTCTCATTGTTCTGATTTTCTACGTTCTTACCAACTTTTCAGCTTGACTATCTGTTGCTGAGAGTAGTGTCTTCGAATCTTTCCTTATGACTAAGGAGTTGCCATATTCTACTTGTAAATTAGACAGTTTCTGATGTAGATGTGAAGGCGATGTGGTTAGAAACGACATGTGACATCTCAGCACATTGTTTCTAATATCTCGTCTTCACCTTCAACTTTATTGTAACTGATATGATTGCTATAACAGCTTCCATTGGTTAGCATTAGAATACATTTTCTCCACCCCCTTACTCTCCTTCTTTCTGCATCATTCTGTTAGGCATTGCTCTTGCAAACCAGATGTAACCATATATAACTGCTATGTTAGAAATCCAGTTGGAGAGTCTATAATTTTTAACAGGCCACTTTAATCAATTTATAATTTTTCCAATGATTGATCTATTTGGATTTTTGTCTTCTGTCGTTTTCTATTTATAATGGTTTTCTTCTTTATTTCTCTACTTTCTATTTTCTATTTCCTCTAGGAGAACAAAATGTTCTTACTGTCCCATCCAGCAATCCCATTACTGGTTGTTTACCTTACAGAACAATTAAGAGATTAGAAAGCACATGTATATGAAGATGTTCCATGAAGCATTATCCATAATGTTGAGCTAGAAACATGTGTCCAACAATAGAGAATATGATAAGATATCTGAGAACCATTACAACTATTTTTGAAGCCTACATAGCAAAAGGAGAAAATGTTGAATGAGATTCTAATATTAGGAGGAAAAGCAGAATCCAAACTTCCACCTGGACCATGTGGACCACTATTTCAACCATGGAGAGATACGTTGGTGTTTGGTAGAAAGATGTTCAGCTCATTTGGCTCCTTTGAGCAACATTGCTCTTCTCTGCTGTGGCTGCTATGTGGATGCCCTGGCACATGCAATTTGAACATACGACTCAGCCTATGTCACATATCCCTTGCTATTTTTCACTCTCACTACACTGGTCTTAGCCAGTGTAGTATGTACTCAACCAAGAAGTTCTCCTGAACTCACTGAATTGCCAGGGTTTTCCAGAGAAACAGAACTAATAGGATGGAATAGGATAGGGTAGGGTAGGATAGGATAGGTAGGTAGCTAGACAGAAAGGCATTGAGAGAGATTTTCGAAATTTATTTTAAAGAATTGGCTCACAAAATTGTGGAAGCTGGTAGGTTCAAAAGCTGCAGGGTAGGCTGGAGATGCAGGGAAGAAATTATACTGCAGTTCACAAAGGCAGTCTGCTGGCAGAATTCCCTCTTCTTTGAAGGAGGTCAGCCTTTTTCTATTAAAGCCTTCAGCTAATTAGACGAGGCCCAACCACATTATAGAGGGTAATCTGCTTTACTTAAAGTCTGCTGATTTAAATGTTAATTTCATCTAAAATACACCCTTGGAAACATCTAGAATGTTTGACCAAACATCTGGGCACCATTGCCTAGCCAAATTAACACATAAAATTGACCATTATACTCACCTTCGTCATGTTATTCATTCATCTGTGTATCCATCCAGCAAATTTTCATTGAATACCAAATATATGCCAGGCATTGTATCCTCCCATTTACTCAAGGAAATGCTCCTGGCTCATGGCAATAAATCTCAGACTGACCGGCCACCCTCCCACCCAGGGACTCTGGAAATGCTTCCTCCCTTTGAGTAGGTAAGGCGAGAGAGAGAAGACGTCAACATAAATAGTATTGTGCAGAGATAGTGGAATAATTTCTTTTAAATTACCTTTTGTGACTCTTAAGTTTTACTTTGTTTCATTTTAATAAAATGGGGTAAATAAATTCAAGGCTTCTGAAAAGAGAAAGTGGAAAAACCGTAGCAAAGAAATGCATTAAAGGTAGAAATTTAGTTCTCAGGAATTTTCAGAGGTTTATGCTTAAATCTTTAACACAATGAGTAAAAGTTCTGGAAAATGCTTTTTCATCCCCTTAAGATGGCCTGTATTTATTATATTAGCAGAATGTCCTTTTAACTGGCCTAAAAGCAGCCTTTCTGATGCCAAATTGGCAGAAGGTCTTCTATCTCAACCTTCTGTTTTTGGGTGAAAAATAATTTTTGAAGCAACTTTGGCTTGGGCTATGCAGACTTTTCAGAGACCTACAGCTTCCAAGGTATTAAATAACAACTGACAAAATGAAAAACAAAAGATAATAGTAAACAGGGCAAAAAAAGCAACACTTTAGAAAACCATTCTTCTTGTTATGATAAAGGTCCTGGGAGTCATGAGATAATCACTTTATTGGTTTTCTTTAGAGAAATTGAATCTCAAGAGGCATCGCCAACTTAACAGTTTACTTGCCGGATTCCTATTACTTAGGACTTTTTGGCCCCAACGAGACCTGAGACATGATACAGCCTCTTGATAGAGTCTTCTGAGGAGCTGAGTTCAGTGCCTCTGACTCAAAGGACCTTTGAGAATCCGAGCTTAGTACTTTAGTCTCTGGCAGTGTTCCAACGATGGTCGTGATGCATGAAAAGAGCACAGTTTTAAATTCAGAAATACCTAAGATTCCGAGGTAACCTCCAGCTGATGAAAGGCCATTTGACCGGAAGCTCTGATATTTTGCTGTATAAATCATTTCTAAAAACTTAAGGGTAGATGAGATGTTGCGTGGGAAGGTATGGATTTGCATTTATTTTAAGATTCTGCCCTTACCACTTTAGCAAGTGTTATTGTCTATGTACCCAATAATAATGCCTAGTAAGGAAAAATAATGACTTGAGGATCTCAATTTGCTTTTGGAAGTTTATTAATGCATGATTGCTGGACCAGAATAATCTTTTTGCTATTGTTTTTGTTGTCGTTTATTGTTGTTTGATTTTGTTAAGAATCATGAAAATAGAAAAACAGTTCAAAGAAGATGGAGACAGTTTTTGGAAAACTAAAAAAAATAAAACATTTAATTAAAAATCTGGACTTCTAAAGGTTTCTTTGAAGTCTTTCTTATTTTCCACAGTTCTGAAAGGTGAACAATTCGGAGACAAAAAAAAAAATGAGCTACAGAGATCTAAAACCTGACAAGTTTCCTTTCTGTGTAAATATAAGAATGAGTCAAACTGAATAAGTCAAGGGAAAAGGAAGATGAAAAAAACTACATTACATCTTAGAAATTTTTACTCCAACTTTGTCAAAAAGAAGGCATCCATCCATTCATATATACATCTACTCATTCATCTTCCAATCTATCCATCTATCCATCCATCCATCCATCCATCCATCCATCATCCATCATCCATCCCATCCTTCCATTCACCCTACACCATTTATTCATCCAATATTTTGCTACATACTATTGCCTACTATGAGGTAATGGGATTGCAGATATGAATAAGACAGGAGGGTCCCTATCTCCATGGAGTTTATATTCTACCACATTTTAATCTTCATTCTTTCATCAGTGCAAAAAGATATGAGTTATCCATTATATTTTTTAATGTAAGAACTAATGCCATGACATTAAAAGATGTTGGCCATCAGTGATCATCAAGGAAATGCAGACCAAACCACAATGAGATCTACTTCACACCCACTAGATTGGCTATCATCAAAAAGTGAGATAATGACAAGTGTTGATAAGGAGAGAGAGAAATCAGAACCTAAATACACTGCTGGTGGGCATGAGAAACAGCAGTCACTTTGGAAAACAGTCTGGCCCCTCCTCTAATGATTAAACAGACAGCGACTGTATAATCCTGCAGTTTCACTCTAAAGAATCGAAATTTATTCAACTAAATACAAGTACATGACTGTTCATAGCAGCATTACTCACAATAGCCCAAAGATGTAAACAACACAAATGTCCACCAACTAATGAATTGGTAAACAAATGTGGTATAGCCATACAATAGAATATTATTTGACCATTAAAAGGACTAAAATACTCATACACGCTGCAACGTGGATGACCCTTAAAACTATTATATGACGTGTAAGAAGTCAGTCCCCAAAGACCATATAATATATGATTCCATTCATACAAATGCCAGAACCAGGACGTCTCTAGAGACAGAGAGAGTATTAGTGGTGGGCTAGGGCTAGGGGTGGGGTCGGGTAATACCAGGAGTGAGAGCAAAGCACTTCTTTTTGAGGTAATAAAAATGTCCTTGAATTGACCGTGGTGATGGTCACACCTATCTGTGACTGTAATAAAAACTATTAAATTGTACATTTAAAATGGGTGAATTGTGTGCGTATGAATTATGTCTCAATAAAACTTTAAAAGAAAAAAAGAAAAAAGAAAAGCTAATGCCACAGCCATTTTCTCAAGAAATCAGTCACCTTTCTCCTAAGACAATCATCCTATTTCTAAACACTCGTACTTGTTTTTCTGTACTGTTCTTATTTGTATTAAAGTTATTCCTGCAGCATTTATTGTCCCCTGCTAGATTGCAAGCATCTGGAGGGCAGGACTTATATTTTTGTCATCTTTATAACCCTTGAAGCACCTAGTTCAAAGCCATTTTCATAGTAGCCACTTAATATAATTCTGAGTGATTGAACCATTGATTGGTTCAAAATTAAAAATTATTTGATTAGTGGTAATTTATAACTGGATAATTTAAAACACACACACACACATAGTGAATGGCAATCTTTGTCACATATCACACTTTCTTCACTCCCTATTCATTTTTTTTAGTGAAAATCATGGCTGTCACCTGGCCTGGACACACCTCTCTGGCCTCATCTCATCGACCCAGGCTCTGCCTTCTTGTCTCCTTTCAGGTCCTGAAATACGTTTTGCTCCTTTCTGCCTCAGGGCCTTTGCTCAGAGTTCTTCTGCACTGCCCTCACCTGATTCAGGCCCAGGCCTCTTCAGACGGCACCTCAGTCTCCCTTCCTCAGAGCACCTTCCCTAGGACCTAAGACACATCAGGTTCACATTATAGCCCCTTACAATTCCTCTCACTTTTCTTGATCACATTTTGCACTTACCCCAGATTGTCATAACATTCACGTCTTGGATGACGACGTTTTTCTCCTCACTAGATTATAAACTCAGGGAGGACAGAGACCCTACCTTTTTTATCTGCATGTGTGTTTTCCCAAGCCCCGCACGAGGCACTTGGAAAATACTTTTGAATGAATTCATGAGTTGAGGTTTTTAATGGTCAATAAAGAAAAGGCAAAGAAAAGCCTCACTGCTAATACAAGCAAGACTTCAGAAATTAACAATTTATGTGTCGAATCTGGTTTAAAAAGCATGAGTACCAAGGGGTGATAAGAATCCATAAATAGCAACTGCTGGACACAGGAGCAGTCAGTAGTGCAGACCCTCGGCGGGCTGAACGTGTGGCAGCGCAGACTGGGAGGTAAATCCCTGGGGTCTGGGGCCCATGGGGACGGAGGTGAACTTCCAGAGATCCTGGAAAAACATGTGCAGATGTGGCTGCCTGTGGTGGAGTTTGTAAGAGGAAAGGGAAGAAACACATGGCCACATGAAGACAGCTGCCTAAAAATGGAAACCCAGGCTTATTATGCAGGGATCATCTCCCCTAGATTAGAAACAGAAAGGCCATAAAAATGCCAATTGTGTCAATAAATGCCTTCAGTAAGAGAGCATACACCAACGCCCGTTCCCAGGAACAGCTGCACTTATAAACCTTTAGAAAGAGAATCTAGCAGGAAAAGGAGAGACAGTGACATTGCCCAGATGACGTCCCAGCGGCCATGGAGACATGGATGAGAAGAAGAACCCGCAGGTGAACACGGGCGTGTGGCTGGGTGATTATGCCCCTCACCGAGCAGTGCCCCAGGCCATTTGGGAAGACGCCCAGTTATCATGATGCCATCTCGATAACAAAGAACACTTTAAGCTGAGCTTCTTGCTGGGACCCCATGAAATAACACATGCAAAGCCTTTAGCATACCACCTGACACATGGTAGGAAGTTAATAAATGCTCATTTTTAAAATTTGTTGTTATGAAGCCCAAGGTTTGATATTTCATTATACAGACTTGCTTCAAACCCGTATGGACAACATTTGCTCCTATGTACTGAGAGCGTTGTAGATGGTTTCACAAAAAAATGCATGCTAACCAAAATAAATTCCAGATGAATTAGAGAGTCAAAATAAAATAAGTGAAACCATAAAAGTACTTGAACAAAATTTATGTATATTTTTATATCTTTTAGGGGCAAGTAAAACCCAAATAAGCATAAATGCAAAGAGAAAACTCATAAACCGCACACACAAAAAATATATTGACTACCAAAAAAAGTAACACTCACATATGATAGTAACTAAGAATCAGAGTTTCCTAACAAATGACTCAGGGGAAAAACCACAACATATTACACAAGGTTAATATCTTTCATATCAAAAACACTCTCAAAAATCAATAAGAAAAAGATGAATGCCATTAAAAATGAGAAAAATGTTGTCTATAGTTTTAGAAATGTATTTTTCTTTGCTTTTGCGTTTTCTAGATTTTTATTGTCTGTTTTAGTGAAAATATTCTGTCAGCAAGGATGCTTGCTCACATGTCGCTAGTTAAAATATAAAATTGGCTTAGCCTTTCTAGTGGCAGTTTAATATCTATCTAATTTCAAAAGCCTTCAAATTTTCATGCCATTTGACCTAGAAATTCCACTTCTGAGAACTTATCCTAAGGAAATGAAGATAAGCACAGATTTTGAGGTATGTTCATTGCAACGATACTTAAAATCATAAAAATACCTTAAATACCCAACATTGGTAGAATGGTAAAAATGAACTATGTTACATCTATATTTATGTGAAATGAATTAATATTTGTAAAGTTACTAGCGCTTTGTCTGGCACATCCTACACTCTATATAGGTATTTAATAAATGAAAAGAAAAATAAATAAAATGCTATACAGGCATTTACAACAATAGTAGAGAAGAATACTGACATGTAAAGATGTGAATAATATACTGTTAGATGGAAAAACCAGCTTACAACACTATCACAATAAGATCTGGACGTTGTAAGATCAGTGTGTAAGCGTACACACATACACGTACGCCTGAAAATTAAAAAAAAAAAAAAAGTCATCTTGGTGAAGTTATTTTTACTTCTTCATTGTTTATGTTTCCTAATTCTCCCGCACCATTCAGGATATGTGTGTCATACATTTTTGAAGCATACCGAGTTTGAATTTGAACTTGCTAAAAGGAAGAATTTAATAAATCTTGTAAACTTCTCCAAGTGTTTAAATGTAAAATTTACACAAAATTTTTATAAACTCTATTTAAAAATAGTCATTGCCATTCTTTAGCAACCATTTAGATAATACAGGATATTTTTCTTCTAGGCTCATTTCAGAACTGACTGCAATCCCCACAGACTATAATTTTGCCTTAAATTGTTTTCTCTTCAGAAGGCTGAAAGGGGTCTGAGCCTGTGAGCTTCACACAGATTGCCAAGGAAATATTTATCATTATCCAATGCCATCTGAGATCCAAACCAAAGTCTTGAATTCAGATTTACCTCCCTTTGTTATCCCCAAATGAGATTTATTTTCAGCGGACCACCCAACTGCCTCTAGATGATTGTAACATGCAGGCTTCGGCCAATCGACACTGTCTTTGCAACCCAATTGGATCAACAGCGAAATCCATCTGATTGATTGTGCAGACAAACCATATTCATGAAAAGGTAACTGGGGGACGAATTAAATCTGAACACAAAGAGTCAGTGCAGGGACATGGATAATTAAAACCTTCAGCACAGCTCACCAGGACAAAACCTCTGCTAATAACCGAGAACTGAAAGATTATGCTACTGAGTCTCTGATTTCCCATTTGAAGTTCTATGAAACAGCAGGAGATTCCATAAAAGCTTAATAAAAATAATAAAAAGCTGTCTCTCCTCAATAATTTTTCCAAGGAGTTGTTAACAGGACCATGTCACTGAACACTAATCTAAGCATCAATCTTTCTTATGGAAATACCAGCATTTTCTCTCCCCACCTTTTGCTCTCAAAGCGGCTTCGGCCATTAGCCTTAAAAGAAAACCACTGAACCAGAGGACTTTTTCCCTTGGAAACATTTTAAGGGCAAAAGCAATCTATCTTTCCACGGAGGTTCCTGAGTGCATGTAGGTCTCTCCTACACCTTAACCCAGAGTTTTACGATCACCTCGCCACCCTAAGATTAACATTAGTTATTCTACTCCTAAATCTTCACACTCTTATTGGATTATTCAATCTGGGTGTATTTCTTTCTCACTTCAAATTATAAATGTTTAAATTAAAAAAAAAAAATCTGATCTGGACGAGAAAGAACAGCTTTAGAGCTCGAAGCCAGCATCTTTGATTCATGAGGAACCCCCTTCCCAGATGCAGCATTTCCAAGGGCTCCGTACGACAACCTAAACCTTTCCACCCTAAATCCATTTGTACAGATTCTTCCAAATTTCACAGGAACACACAGTATATAAAGTCTGAAAGCACATATAACAGTGATGAGGAGAGTGACAAACGTACTACTTCTGCGATCCCCAGGCCAGCAGGCCAGCTGTTGTTCTCTTCACTGCATCCTTTTCTCAACCCTCCAGAGGCTTTGCAATCTGGCGCTTTCCCTCAATGCTACACTAATCACACCAAACAGGAAGCGAATGGTAACCTGTGCATCCACCTTCCTTCTCTCCCTGCCACCCCACGCCCTCACCCCCAAATACAGACACTGAGGGCGTGAGGAAAAGAGAACAGGAAGGAGCGAACTGCAGGAAGTTGTTGGAACACGCTGGCCTGGGATTGGCAGTTTCAGGTAATAAGACCTTGGTGCTTATAAACCCATGAAAAGACCAAAGATGATACAAATGCAAACTACGGAGCAGAGCCAATGGGTGGATACACAGCCAGCAAAGTCCAGTGCGCAGAAGAGCCAGTGGAAACCTTGCTACATGGTTTGAAATCAGGTCGCTGTTTCAAAATCCCAACAGAAGCCTGATTTTCTTTGTAAGGCTTCTGGAGCAGTGGAGGGTTTTCCTTGGATGTCATTTGCCCTCGCACTGTATAGTGACTGTCAACAAGATTTTACTTAACATTAAGAACCAGAAGAATAAAAAGCAGCCCCTTCATTTTGCAAGTATGAGGAGGAAAAAAAAACTTGAGTGAATGGAGAGGAAATAAGCCATTGGTATTGGTTAAACTCGAGAGAGTCAAATTTTGAAAGAAAGCTTCTAAGTGCTGACACGCTCTGGATCAATTAGATTAAAGAAAATGAATTTCTAAAACTAGGTCGACATCTGGTATGGAGAAAGTTTTAATCTTGAGGGAGAAATCACAACTACTCCGTCTTTGTCCCCCACAGAGCCTAATCAGTATACCCACGTACAGTGGAAATTCGGTCACTGCTGATTGAGCTGAAGCCTCTTTACCATTTTATGGATCTGCCAGTCAAGAATTCTGAGAGGGGATAACAGATTAATAGAACAGCTGTTGAATGACTTGGGGAACGGAATCAAAGTGAAAGTCCACATTGTGATGCTCAATTTTATGTGTCATCTTGTCTGGGCCACAGGGTACCCATATATTCAGTCAAACGTCATTCTGGGTATTTTTACGAGGATGTTTTTGGATGAAATTAACAGCTAAATCGATAGACCGAGTAAAGCAGACTTTCCTCCCCAATGTGAGTGGCCCCATCCTATCAGTTGAAGGGCTGAATAGAATGAAAGGCCGACCTTCCCGTGAGTAAGAGAAAATTCTTCCTAACTGCCTTCCATCAGGGACACCGGGCATCCCCTGCCTTTGGACTTGAACCAAAACATTCACCTTTTCTGTGTCTTGCAAGTCTGCTGGTCTTCAGCCTGCAACTACACCGTAGGCTCTCCTGAGTTTCTACCTTGCCAACTCACCCTGCAGATGTTGGGACTTGTCAGCCTTCCTAACCACACGAGCCAATTCCTCATAATGAATCTCTTTATCCATCCTATTGGCTCCATTTCTCTGCAGAAGCCTGACTAACACGCCAATCCATTTGGAAATCATGGTCCCATCTCTTCCGTGACTGCCCACTGTCCTCCGAGAAATATTTCAGGCTTAATCTAAGACCAAGGCCATATGGTTGCCCATATTGGCATAAAAAAAAAATAGAACTATTTAATACTCATGGGAGTATCTAATTTTTAGGAACATTCAAAAACCCATGGGGACTGTCAGGGTCTTTTTCTTGTTCCAACCCAGAAATTTGGCATCAGGCGGGAACAGCTCTAAACGTCACGTTTTCTGGGTAAATACTCCAAAAAAATACAAACGAGAAACAGCGTAGTCAGCAAAGTCCTCTCCTTTTCTCCCCTCTCACATTCAGGATTCCTGCAGAAGGTTGCAGAGAAACCCTCAAGGGAAACTTAAAAGGATGGAGTAAGGAAGTCAGTAGCAAACACACTGTGTGTCACTGGACCTATCGCGATGCCTTCCAGCACTCTGAGGATCGGTGACCAAGAGAAGAAAGAGAAAGAAACTAGTGTGGAACCTGGGAGCTCCGGTGTGACCTCCTCAGGCAGGCCAGTGGCTCCAGGGATAAGGTGACTTCAAGTTCAGGGAACTTGACAGCATCCTCCGCTGTTTCCAGGGTAACCATGCAAGGCTATTCTCACAAGCCGGGCTCATTACAGAACACTGGGAAAACCAAGAGTGAACACTCTCCACGTAGGTCTAATCCTCCAGGGATCAGAATATGAACCTTCTCCGTGTCTCTGTCAAAGTCACTGCTGAAAATTAGCTTTATAGAATCAGCGTAGACCTTTGATTGATATTTTTTTAAATCTCTACAAAATCATGCAGATCAAGGATGATAAGCTGAAAAAGGTTTATGTTTGTTTTGTGTTATTCCCTATCACTATATTAGCAAATGAATAGAGAGCATTTTTTTTTAATTACAGATATTTGTTGAGGATTTACTATATCGCAGACTTTGTTCTAAGTGCTTTGCTACCTCACATGACAGTTACAAAAGTCTTATCAGGAGATATTAGTATTACATGCATTTTAGAGATGAGAAGTTTGAAGCCTAGAAAATGTGTCATTTTCCTAATGGGACACAGTAACAGTAAAGCCAGGATCTGAACGACAATGGTCAAACAATTAGTCCTCACTTCCACCCATTATACCAAAACTCAACACACTGAAGAACCAAAAGTATATAACCTCATATATTAAGCATCAAACCTCATAGGTCGCATAGCTTCTATTAGGAAAGGGAACTGACGTGACATAAAATAAAAAGGAGTCCCATTGGAAAACAATCCTAAAACAAAGAGAACTGCCTGAGATTTGTTTTTCAAAGACCAGAACACAGAAAAGAGGAGAAAAACACCTGGGCCTGAGTCGGTGTCATATTTCTATTTTACTTCCGGAAAAAACCTCAATCTAAGTCCAAATTATATAACAGTCTTAACGGTTTACTTAGTCAGTGGCCACTGTTCCAGTTTGGTCTCGGAAGGATGTCAGCCAGAGCCACACTCGGAGGTTTGGCAAAAGTTATAATGTCTGAGGGAATTAGCATTTTAATGTCCGGAGGACACAGAGACAAATTAGTTTGAGAATGCCTCACAGTTAATAAGGTGATTCAGATTGGCATGTCCCTATCGGCATTAAGATGCTGCATATTGAGTTGCTACATCTACCGTGAAAAAACAAAAAATTCTCTAGAGAAAAGATTTATTCTAATTACGATGAACCTCTCCTGCAACAAATCGACTTCTGGGAGCCTCCAACGCAATGAACGTTCTGTCGGGAGTCGTGAAATATAAATGTGGTCTAGTCCTCAACTCTGTGCCATTTACACCCTCTAGCTGAGGAGATGGAAAGTAAGTGTCAGAAAGAATAAACAGCGAGAGAAGATCTAAGTTGCGATTAGTGACCATGACAAGAGACTAGGCAGTTTGGTTAACAGCCGAATCAAAGAAGTGACTGATTCACATAAGAGTTCATTAAAAAAAGGAAAAGCCGGAACAGATTTATAAAAGTCATAAAATTTGAGCTGAATGTGAGAAGATGGGCAGAGTTTGGAGAGATGGGAGAGCAGACGGCAGGCGGAGGGCCAGAGGCACTTGGAGCATGGTGCGCTCGGAGCCCATCAGCCCGGCTGACCAGAGAGCTCAGGGAATGAAGCGTTTATCTGAAAGGGGGTGCGGGGTAGAGACTGAAACACTCTATTTACCAGAGAACTCAAAGCATCACCTGAGTGCGGAGCTCACCAGGTGGGAAGGTTTAGAGGAGAAAACAGATTCTAGCAAAGGGGGCTATGGCTGTAGAGCAGGTTTGTGGGGCAAGGGCCTCAGACTCTGTCTGCGAGTGAGAAAGGCCAGGAGAAGAGGAGACGATGCTGACTAAGCCCATCTACACACAAGCACCGGCCCAGATGCTTCGTCTTCACTGCCTCACTGGGTTCTGACAAGCACCAGAGCATAGCGCTTAGCCATCCCATTTCATGGACGAGGACAGCTCAGGGACGTTACCCAGTCATACGTCCAGTAAATGAAAGAGTAATATGTGCCTAACTTCCTTGACAGGAGAAATCGACAGAGTTGGCAACTGATGGAAGAGGGTGTGAAAGGCAGGGTAGAGTCAATCACGCCTAATGATGACTACGGTTTCGAGCAAAAAGGCTCCTAATAAAAATACGAATCAAGAAGAGCACACAGGAAGCCTCGGGCCTCCCTTACAGGGCACTCGCGCTGGGTCTCCATGGCTCATGACATCGATAGGAATCAACGATACCATCTGGACGTTAGGGGCCGGGGCTCTGAAGGCCTGACTATCAACGCAAGGCTTATTTACCTCTCCCAGACTTGGCCACCTTGGGAAAATGGGTCTGCAATCTGATTCTTCTACTTTCTTAATCTGTTAAAAGGCAGCTGTGAAAATTGTCGCAATGCTCCCTCAGCTCGGGAGCATCTTTAGCTTGAATGAAATGTTGTCCCCAGTTCACAATAAAACATAGTTAATTCACTCACGTCAAGGCAAATGGACACTTGGGAAAGGACACAACCATCTTTTTAAAATAAGACTGTCAAGTAAATATGCACTTTGGTATTAAATTGTCTCATAATCCGTAAGTCAAAAAAGACTAACCTCATCCTCACTGAGGAATCTAAATTATCAAAATTTAGATTATCAAAAATTATTTCATCTTCTCCTGGAAAAATAACCTGACTCATGAGTCAAGGATCAGACTGTTCTCATCACTGGAGAGTCCAGACATGGCAGGCCAGCCCTCTGTGACAAACTTGGTTTATAAGCACAAATATAATTGACCTGGACAGGGCCTCAGGTGCTTTTAGTTTTCTTCCAATGTCATCTAGAGGGAAGAACAACAAAACCCAAATTGAACCTGTCTTCTTAGACCTCTCTTAAGAGTCTAAGAAGTCCAAATGAGGACAAGGAGGCGTGCCCCCTCCCAGGGCACACTCACGACCTGCTGCTAGCCCCCCAGATGTATAGGAACGTGTTCAGAACTAACATGACACAGCGGCCCTGACAGCTCCGTGGTGCACACGCAGCGTGCCTCGAACGGTAACTCGTCCGAGGGATGAGATTCGCGAAGGACAGGTAGTTAGGAGCCATGGGCCGCCGCCTCACAAAGAACCAAGAACACTCAGACATGAAAGCGGACTGCACCGCTCGTCTCCACCTTCCCCCAGAAGACCGTGTCCATCCCTCGCCCACTCGAAGTGCCGTCCTGGCCAGCCACTTCCACGTAGGAGGCAATTCCGAATCGAGATAAATCCAGGAGACAGACCATCGAACGAAAGAAAGCAAATGAAGCCACGTGCATGTGGGCAGAGTGCGTCTGGAAATCCCGTGGCCCTGAAGATGTGCTGGGCCGTCTCTCCCCCTTCCCCTCTCGAGGCCACAATGTGTTTCTCAACATGCCCTACACCGATTCGTCAGGTCGGGAGATCCAGGATGGCGACGACTCCTGTCTTTTCTCCCTCCTGGGCAACGGGCCAGCGGAGGGAAGACAAGTTTGCCCTGGGAGGCCAGGGAGCTAAGCACATGCACGAGCGGAGTGTGTCCGAGCTCGTTGTCGGCCCTCCCCAGCCATTGCTCCACACACTCGGGTCTCAAGGGGCAGGCTGCTGGGTTGGTTGGGTCGAATCACGTTTCTCTTTCTCAGACTTGGTTCTAGAATTTTCCAGAGAAAAAGGAAAAGGGGGTCCTGAGCTCAGGAAAGTATAACCCAGATATCCCAAAAGAAAAGGAGAGGTTATATAAAAACATTTTAAAAGAAAAGAGAGGAAGGAAGGAAAAGGGACGGCGCTCTCCCATCAAACCCAGTCAGACAACCCTTCCTGAAACACCAATCTTGAACTCAAAACAAAGAAGACTCCAAGCAATACAATCTGAAAACTCAATCATCACTCTCATCAGAATCAATCTATAAAATATATGTCGATTTTAGCTGGAGAAAAGTCTTTCAGAAAGAAACGGTTCTTAAACTTAGCTGGAAAAGAGAGAAGCCGGGAAGCACAGTCCTAGTTAATGACATCAAACATGAGCAAAGGCACATTCAGAGCAAAGTGCCAGATGCACTCGGCGGTTGCCGGAATAGACGGAGTGGAATGCAGGTAAAAATGAGCAAACCTCAAAGCATCGGGTGTCACCAGATGGCACGGAGCCTTGAGGGCCACACTCAGGGCCTGTGAACGGGATCGAATAAATGGCAGCGTCCCTAAGCACTTCTGAGCACAGGAAGGATGTACTAGGTTTCACTGCTGGCCACCAGCCTCAGGATGACTGGAGACCCACATGGATGAGTGGGTCTTCATTTCAATCATATCGACTTTTTTATTTCTTCTTTTTCATAGAAAAGAAGTTATTTTAAAAAAATCCACGTGCTTCCAAAACTTTTTCCCAAGCAAGAGTCACTAGCAATCCCCTTTCCCCTTCTGTGATGCTGGGGATTTCGCTCAGAGGTGAAACTCAGAAGAAAACCGTCTTAACATTAGACTTAGCTAGAAAGGAACCCAGACTGGGGATCCAGAGGCACAGAGCCAAAGACAGAGAAGTAACACGTCCCTTCCTCCGTGGAATGCTGCGTTTCAAAACGATGGTTATGGGAAGCATTGGGGGCGAGGAGCCAGGTCCAGTAGGAGCCCGACGCTAGATTGTTGGATGTGAACCGAATGTACGAAGGAACAAATTCCATCGCATGTCAAATCCCTGTTCCCAGATGTGCTGCTCACGTCTCAGGGGAGTGTTTCTTCTTCCTCACGGTGAAACCGTGAGGCCTTCCCATGGCCCGCAAAGCCCTGTTTCTGCGCCTTATCTTCTTCCCTCTCCCCTTCCCTCCTTCTGCCCCAGATTCAGGGACCTTTCATTACTTCTCAAACTCTCCGAGCTCCTTGCATTCTGCCTGGTAAGCGTTTTTCCTAAACTTGACCTCAGCTCACTCCCTCACTCCGTCCAGGTCTCAGCTCAAACGGTGCCTCATCCAAGAGGCCTTCTCAGACCCCAGAGTCTTTCTCCACCGCCTTCCCTGCTCCGTTTCTTTGTAGCACGTGAAATCGATGCACATATTATCCGTGTCTTTGCTTACTGTGGTCATCCCTCCAGGTCTTGTTCACAATTGCTTCCCCTGAGCCTAAGAAAGTACCTGGTGTAGACAGTCCTCACTCCACACCGGCGAGAGTCGTGATGAGAAAGGGTTGGAAGGAGTGTGCTAAACAGGGAGGAAAGAAAATATCTATCGTGCCCTCTTCAGGTAAAAGAGTACGTACGCTTATACTGGAGAGAACACCTGTCTCCCACTCTCTGTGATGAGACCTTGCTTGGACCAAACCAGTGGTTCTCAAAGGCTGGTCCTCAGACCAGCAGCATCAGCATCACCTGGGAACTTGGTAGAAATGCTCAGATCCCACCGCAGAGCGGCCGAATGAGAAACTGGGAGTGGAGCCGGCTGTCTGTGCCCTGACAGCTCCTTGGGGTGAGTCGGGTGCCTGCTGAAGCTTGAGAACCACCTGTCTAAATGAATCAACTCATTTTAGTTTCCCAACTAAGGTGATTGGTTTAGAGATGGGCACAAAACTCAACCAGAACCAGTGAGGTACATGAGACTTGCTATGGTTTTTGAGAAATAAGAATCACTCCCGCCTACATAATTTGTCTGAGGCTATCACCAAGACGAATTGATTTTGGGGGGGACTGTGTATCGACACAGAGGAACTGGGGCAGGGACTGGAGAAAGCACCAATCCTGGGACTTCATTTAAACCCCGGAGCATGCCAAGAGCGAGGGGAAGTTACCCCAGCATTTCAGTTACGTGAGTCGATCAACATTCATTTTCACGAATGAAACATGTGACTATTTAAACTAGTTTAACTTGGATTTTCTTGGTATGCAACTGAATAAAATAATAAAACTAATACGAGGTGAACAAAAGTACATGGTACAGCTAAACTTAACCGAGCCAAATGTAAGGATGCCATCAAAACACGCAGAAAAGGCTGCCACGCGGACACACGGGCTTTGCATTCTCCCCGAGTCGTGACTCTACCACCCGCGGGGGCTCCAGGCCAGATTCGCATGTGGGCAAGGTCTCTCACCCTGTGCTGCGTGGGGGTTGTGCTAAATTCAAGGGAAGGGACAGAATATGGAGCAAAATGAGTGATTAGGTGGCCCAGTGAGGCGGGGACTCGATCCCTAGCAAGAACCGAGGGATGGAGTCTGGGAATCAGAGCGGAGAGGAGCGGGTCTGGGCACGTGGGAAGCACGGCTGGGCAGGCCAGCGCCTGAGCCAGGCTGAGGCCTGGGGCTCTCGTCAGGGGCATCTTGTGGCCCAACATCTGTGAAGACTCTTAAGGACCTTAAGGACCAAGGATGGAGCAAACAGAAAGGACCTTGCAGCATTAAGTATAAGCCATTTCACTGATTGGAGGACAAATACCTGGCCCTATTTCTGCAAAAGAAAAGATGCCTCATCTCAAAAAATTCTCTTAAGAGACTTTCTAGCTGATGTAAATAATGAAGAACAATGCCAGGGACAAACAATGACCAACCCATGAACAAGTGAAAATGCCTTTTGTAGAAGGCTGGCCGTGTGCCTTCCACCCCTGCAAGTACACACACCTGGAACACACCGGTGTGTTACACAAATATTATAACTGTTCCACAAAACCGTTACCTGGACTCCTTTTCTTTGTGTAGAAAACATACAGTGATGGTTCTATTAAAATATAGAAAATTAAAAGCTTCAAGGTGCTATCAAACCTTAAATGGAAACATCTGGACAAAGCTGCTCAACAGCACAGCACAGAGTAGGCCAGAGTCGAAATAGAGGAGACCAAACCAGCAGGGCTCAAACCTCAGTGGGCACCTGCTCATGGGGAACCGGTACCCGACTGCACACTCTGGCTCAGGAGGGCGAGCGTGGCACCTCAGATGCTGCATTATTAACAAGGCCCCAGAGCGGCTGGCCCAAGGACGCTGCTTTGACTAGCAAGGATCTGGATTCCATGCTGGCGCATGAAAACACATGCTGGGGAGCATGGATATGGCTGGGCACGTGTGATGTGCCTGCATGCCCACGTGTGTAGCAGGTGGCTCTCCCTCATCCCAGATGTATTCTGGAAAAGAACAGGGCCCTGAGTCCAAGCAGATCATAGCAAGTAAAATAAACCACTGCCCAGGTCTAACAGACTTCGTAACATGGGTTCCCTTGAAGGTGAAGAGAAAACTCACGTTCGAGCTCCACGAGAGGGATGTATCTTCAGAAGAAATATGATTTGACCCATAACAGGAATGAGTCGTGGACAGGTGAGAGTCTCTGTCATGGGCATTATTACATTGAGAGGATAACACAGGAGGGACACAGAGCTCCTTGGGACAGGTGCACAGGAAACTCAGAGAGTCGGTGGCATTTCAGAGGCACAAGAACACACAGCGCTCATTGGCTGGGCCCCTCCCTCCCCTCCTGCCCCTCACCCTGGTTCTCTGCTACCCACGCTTCTGATCTCAGCTTACATATCTCTGGGGGAGGGGGCGCTTCCTTCTCCCATCCATTTGCCTTCCCCTTTCCCTACATGACACCCACTGGGTCTGACTCTCCGTGACACCATCTTTTCATATGCTAAAGTTGTCATTCATAGCACACACATATCGTAGCATGCTTATTTGTGAAGATACTGGTTTACTGTCTTCCTCATTCACGAGAGACAGGAACCATGACGATCTCACTGGCCACTGGCATCCTAACACACGGCACAGTGCCTGACAGGTAAGAGGGCTCGAAAATATTGACAGAAGGGTTAAAAGGAGAAAAAGAGAGACGGAGAGGTGGGGCCTCTTCTCCCCCTGCCCACTGCTCCCTGTGCAGAGACTGCTCTGTCGTACGCACAGGCGTACGTGCATTTTCTGGGAAAAGGTGACTTAGCTTTCATCAGAATCTCCAAAAGGGTTGCAGCCTCCCAAAAGTTGAGAAGCGCTGAATTACTAGTAGCACACCAACCGAAACATCTGAAGCAAGATGTGAAATAAAAATCAGTCTTTCTTTAGAAGTTGCTTCTAAACGATCTTTCAAGGCAAAACGAAGAAAAGGAAGATAAAAAGGAGGAAAGATTGTATAGGTTCGCCGCATTCAAATCGAGGATGAGCTCAGCCTTTTCAGCAGGGTCAGGCATGAGTGTGTCTTAGCTCTAGAATTAATACTGTGAACCAGGAAAAAAATTTGAGTAGTAAATAGCCACCATTTCGAAATTCATATATTTCTCTTTAAAAGACCAATAGGATGAAATAGGTTTATTCAAAATTCAGCCAACATAAATTATAACATAATACTTCCAAAGCCTGAACGATTTTGCTTAGAAGAAAATCTCTTAAAAGAAAAAAATATATATACTCCAAAATGAAAAATGTATTGTAGTACAGTCAAGCCTGGAAGAACACAGGTGTTGGGGGGCTGAGTCCCACACGGTTGAAATCCACATATAACTTCATTTGATTCTTTGCATCTGTGGATTCCCAGCCTTGGATTGAAAATACCATTTCGATCAGCAGTCGGTTGAATCCATGGATGAGAAACCCACAGATACTGAGGGTCGACTCATTTATTGAAAAAAATTCGCATATTAGTAGGCCTGCGCAGTTCAAACACGAGTTGTTCAAGGACTGACTGTGTATGAAACATTTGCAAAATCTGAGTGTTTTAGCTCAGTTTAGAAAACAGGCAATTTGGCATCAGGGATGGATTACTAGGAGAAGCTATTACCAGATTAGAGCAGTAAAGGTCAAAGTCACAGGCGCTGGTTCAAATACATCTGGTTTCAAATCCTGGCTCTGTTTTCTTTCTGGCCTGACGACCTTGGGTGACATTCTTAACTCCTTTAAGCTCGGGTTCCTCATCCACGTAAAAGGAACAGTCTACGCAGGTAAAGGCCTCACTTGCCCCACTGGGCACAATGAGCACTCAACCACGCAAGTTCTTACTCAACCTCTACATACAGAATTATCCACTAGCATTGATGCTGTAACATATTAACAGGCTTCCCAGAGTTTCAGGCACATAATGCGTGTCAATCACTGCTAGCTAACATGGCTGCCATTACTTTCCATCACCAAAGCCACGAGACTCATTATCTGTGGTCATATGGCCTTGTTTTCAGCCAACTTCTGAATCTGAATCTTTTTTTTACCCCTCAAGTACTAAATACCAACCTTGGCCTTCCTATAGTCCTTATTTGCTATTCAGGTCAATAAATCCTAATGGTGGCCACAAAACTACAGGTCAGTATCTGCTTAATATCTTTCCTCCCTGGCTTTGATCGCAAAGACGAAGTGAAGACTCCAATTTCCTGGTTTCCTTTTCATATGGAAAAGCTTTCAGGGGTTCTGAAAGATCTTCTGGCCCATATTCTTTGAGCAGCTCAAATGCATCCTACCTTCCTGCTCACAGATGGGCCACTGGCTGGGGATCCAGTGAGGGAAGCAGCTCACCCTCTCTCTTTTTAAACTGCAAACACTAGGTGAGACAGCAAATAAAGATCATAGAGAACAGCCCTTTCATGTGAAAAGAATTATTAATTCCACTATCATCGCCAGATTTCCCCATTTCCTTGCAAAGCATTTATTTCTCTATTCTGTGTCCATTGACCAGACTCTTTCTTTAAAAGCCTGAAGCCAGCAGAAAGGAAGCAGATTTTTACAGATACGTCCTGTCAGCCATCCTGGGCGCACAGTCCTGGCCCCTGGTTCCAGTCTTGCCCTCCTGTGTGCATGGCGGGAGAGGGTTTGGGCAGCTCTGCCTCTGCAGAGGACGCCCAGGCTCCATTTCAGTCCCGCAGTAAAGCTGCGTGGCACCCAGTGCTCTCCCCTCTCGTTCAGGCTGAGCCTTGGTCGTCTGTCCCAATGTGACCAGGGTGGTCCCCTGTACTGGGCTCTCCATGAAAAGCATTTCAGTGACCAGGAGAACTTTGACTCTAAATTCTAATCCCGGCTCACAAATGACCCAGCCTGGGCCTGGCCTTATGAAGGAGCCGTAAGAACGGGACCATCTCGTTTACAAAAGGACATGAAAAGGTTTACTTTGCTGCCTGTACTTTAAACATCACACTAAGAAAATGCCACCGAGCTCCAGTCACCACTTTGGTGGACATACACTTAGCTCCTAACGCCTTCACTTAGGGACCCCCTCTGCGTTCTCGTCGCTAACATTGGGAGGCTGACCATACAAGACAAAAGAAACATAAGCCCTGTCAGCAAAGAAAAGTCTCCGAAGAGACCGTCTCCGAGCACTGAGTCCCCCCTGAAGGACCCCCAAACGCCTGGAAGCGGTTCTTCTTGCGACTACTTCACCTGGTGCAGAGGTTCTCCAGGTGTGGTCCCCAACCCCCAGCATCACCTGGGAACTTGTTAGGAATGCTCATTCTCAGGCCCTGCCCTAGTCCCACTGAACCAGCTCTCGCAATGATTCTGACTCCTGCTAAAGTTTGAGAACCACGGTGTAACTTGTAGACTATATAATAGATGTGTGAAAATGAAGAAGTAGATGAAAGATGAATAAATGAAGCCTGCGGCTTTACTGAAGCCCTACCCAGTACCACCAGCTCCCGGTTAATGGCTGAAAGGCAGTGCCCTCCTTCACGTCTGAGGGGCGCTGGGTCACAGATTGTAGTGACTCGATTCACTGGCCACACCCTTCGCAGTTCATGATGCCACCCCATGGGATGTCCTTCTGCTAGCTGCCTGGACCAGCCCCCAGCTGTACTCCACGGCTCGAACCTTCAGTCTCCTATGGCTGAAATCTTTCCCAGTATTCTCTTCCTCGCCCTCATACTCCTCTTTTTGTGCTGTTAACACCTACACCCGCTTTAGGCTTCAGCTTAGCTAGTCACCTCCTCCAGGAAGCCACCCATGTGGCAGGTTCCCATAGCATCCTGTACAACTCTATCGAAAGAGCATCCCTTCCTATCTGAACTCTTTTTTGCTTGTCTTTCTCGCCCGCACTGTAAGCTCCCTGAGCCAGAGGACTCGTTTCTCTCATTCACAGCCATGTCTCCAGCACCTCGAACAGTGCCTGATGAATTATGGAATCAATCTATCGATTGGGACTATAAAATAATCTATACTTTATAAGAGGTAATATGTACCTATTTTAATTTATTATTGATTGATTTGACTTCTTAGACACGAATAGCTGACCATTAGCCTAGAAATGAGGCCTATGGATGAAAAGCCAGCTTTTACTTCTTATCAAAATTGTCCCTCCCCACCAGACTTTTTAAAACACATACACACTGCAAAATATTGGGTCCCTGGCTGAACCATCGCCCGCTCTGAAAGCCAGCATGTGAAAGCCTACCACTCTTCTTACTCACCAGGTAAGACGAAAAATGAGATCGAACATTAGATTTCGATACGATGTACATGGAGAACCATGTGCAGGAGGGTCCGAGAATGCAAAAGTCTCCTTCCTGTTTCGGACTGGCACACTCTCCTTGACTGGAAAGGATCACAGTCCTGGATGTCCATCAACTCAGCGCTGCCCTGCATCCAGACGAAGCCCTGTCACTGCTCCGGGAGCAGCACTGGGGCCAGACTGTCACCTTCGAGACGCCCACCGTGCTGCCGGGACACCAGCTGATTTCACAAGATGCCGTGCCTGTCCCTGTGCTTTCAGTGCATCCCGATGCTGTATTCATGACACATCGACGTTCCGACCAAACTGTCGGTGGCCTGGTTGAAGCCAGCCCACCCAGGGCCAACTCTGAAGACATCCATTCCCAGGTTCTCTTGACCCTGGGACACAAAATGCATATCCTGATTTTCTAAAGGGTAACCTGAAACCACAGGGCTCAGGTGTGTCCTAGACCTTGTTGGTGACGAGGCCAATGAAGTGGCCTTCTTGGTCGTTCTATTTGGGCTTCACCAGGGAACCCCATTCAGCCTGGTGAGCAACCTATTGGTGATGATGTCACAATAAAAAAAAAAAAAGAAGAAGAAGTTAAGAGGTGGCAGGGCCACTGTTGCTTATTCTCTAACTTGTTCCAGAAAGAATTTAGATCAGCTTTAAAAACAGAGAGAATGAAATAAAATGAAACAGTGAATGAGAAAAATGAGAAAGATAAAAATGAAACCAGGGTTGAGATTAGTTTAAAAAATAAAATTCATGCCCTGAAGTCCTGTACTTTTGATAGAAACTGGTCTGAGCCTGCTCTGAGCTGTCTGGTAAACACCCGCAAGAAGAAAAACATTACGGTCTGTCCTAAAGTGCTCTTCTCACGGGAGAGAGCTTGAGTCTTCCCTTGGAACCTTCCAATACTTAGTTCGCATACAGTATTAACTAATATTATTTTCTATTTGTAAACCCACAATAAATGAGAAGAAAATAGGGCAATAGGAAGCTACAGCAAGAAGATCTCAGAGATCGGGAGCCCCCGCCCGCCTTCCAAAGGTCTCCTAGAAACCGATGCTCCTAACTGCACGTGATGCACCAGAATAACCTTGCCTCATCATGTAAAGATCAATTTATGCTCAGACATATTTAAAAACATTGGCATGGGAAAAGTTAAAGTTTAGCATACATTTCTTCTTTTCCTACACTTGGGAGTCTTCTAAGAAAAACAAAATAAGACACATGAACTCCTCTGAATCTCTACCTTTACTGGAGATGAGTCCAATTTTGTTTTAAGTTCAACACTGAATACTCAAAGAATTAATTATCTCTTCTTTACCTCCCCCTCTTCGTCAGGATTATCAATTGAAATAATTTGTGAAGAACACAGAGTGGAAATTTTAATTCCTTCCCAAGTAGTGTTTGTTTTTGTTTGCTTTGTTTTGTTTTAAGAAAAAGCATCCATTTCTGTGCCAGATAGGAAGAAGTTCTTCCCGATGGGTCTAGAAATGACGATGGAAAATAAAAGAGAAACACTTCTTCATAGACTGGCACCAGAGGGAGGAGGTCATAGTGAAGGCAAACTACAAACAAAATATTGTCTATTTCAGAGCAACAAAATAATATGAATAATAAAACTGCATTGACTGAGCATTCGCTGTGCGCCGGGGCCCGGAGTCAGTGCCCCTACAGAGTCTCTTGCAACTCTCACTGCAAAACTCAACTCGGAGGTCAAGGAGCTCAGAGTCAACACAGGTTCCCGAGTCTGCTTGATAACTCTGCCACGCTCATTATGTACCACTCTACCCATGACTTTAAAAAAAAAATTACTTCATTTATTTATTTTTTCCTATTTAATATATATATTTTGAGTACTAGAAAACATTTATATTTCATGCACTTTCTTAGGTGCTGGGGTATACAATAATGAACAAAACGTGAGCTTTAAGGAGGCTACAGTTTTGTGGATAAAAAATTAAAAAGCAGACATTTACAATACATTCTTAATGCTTACAACATAAGGGAAGTACGGAGTGCTATGGGACCTCATACTAGGAACATGTGACCCAGACTTGGTGGACTTACAATCAGACGACACAGAACGAGCAAATTAAAAATGGTTTAAAAGAAAGGAAAGCACTCATATTTCATTTTCTGTCCATATTTAAAGGACGATAAATCTAAAGATAAGCGAAAATGGATTTCTACATATCGCAGTTGTCGATAGCTGTGTAACAAGTTTGGTGGCTTAAACAATAAATTTAGTGGCTTAAAACATACACTTCCTATGCTAGTTTCTGTGGATCAGGATATAAGCGTGGAAGTGTCTCACGAGGCAGCAGCCGAGCTGTTCTCGGGGGCTGTGGTCTCATCTGAACCTTGACTGGGGAAGGACCTGCTTCTAAGTTCATACGGTTGTTGGCAGAATACCCATCACTTTCTAAAAGTGTCGGTCATGGCAGCCTCCCTTCTGGTCTCCAAACAGGCCACTCCTGTCCCCACACTGGGCCTGCCCTTCTGCCTGCCCACATGGGTCTCCTTACCAGTCCTTGTCACGTGCGGTGGGCTCCACTCAGAGGAGAAGTCCTCATTCAGAGCTGGCCGCCTCCAGCCCACCCTACCACACACCCTTATTTCCTCCGTTACTCTTCTCACCATTGGCAATGACCTTGTTTCTTGTTTATAGTCACCTGCCCACACTAGACTATGAGCTCTCTGAGAGAAGAGCTTTTGTCTCTTGTTCAGTCCCAAATGGCCATACCTACAACAGTGCCTGTCACGCAACAGGCGCTCAGTCCAGGGAGTGAATTAAATAATTTTTTAAATCTTTCTCTGAAAGCTCGAAGCAGCAGCACAGTATTTAAGAACCTGAACGGATAGCGGATGGCAATGAACTCTGAGATCATCTCTGGCTCTCTTGCCAAGTTCTCTGACAGAGACCTGAGACCAAGTGTCCCATCAGGCTGGCTGCTCAGGTTCTGTGGGTGACCTGGAATGAGCCCCAATTAGCTCAACAGCGAAATGAGGAAAACAATACTCATGTCAGCCTCGCTCTCATGGAGGGAAAAGGCTTCACACTCATAAATAATGAAAATGTGATGCAGCTACAACAGACTGACCCCTGCTTCCTAAGAAGTAATCAAGGAGTCCCCTAATCAGCCGAGAGAGGGGCTACAAAATAATTACTATTTTACCTGCTACGATAACATCATTTAAATCTGTGCTCAAAGCCTCATCTAATTGTATCCTAGAATGTAACTTTCCAAGGAGAAACACGGATTTTAGAAAGTTTATGCCAAAAATAAATTCAAAGCTAAAATTAAAATCGGATTTAAATTACATCTAACCTTGAGCCAGGCAGGTTGTGTGGTGAAGAATTAACCTTGTCTGGAGAGAGGCTGGCCTTGGCCTTGGGTTCCTGGGGGGTGACCTCTAGGCCCCTGGAATGTCCTGCCCGACAGAAGTGGCTTTTTTTGGCCCATGCGCTTTGGCCACCGGACACTCCAACAGTGTGATTTATGACGGGGGCTTTGGGCCACATGGTGACGGTCCCAGCATCCAGAGGCAGTGGGGAGTGAGGGTGTTACCGCAGCCTCCAGAAGGGCCGGAGACCTACGGTCAGCCACACGGGCGGCAGGCGATCGAGTCCCGATACACACGCTGGACACCAAAGGCTCAGGTGAACTTCCCTGGTCGGAAATACCTCACAGATAATGTCACACCTGGGGACTGAGAGGCGGTAAGGCCACTCCATGACACCATGGGAGAAGACAGCAGAAGCCCCACGTTTGGACCTGTCCTGGCCTCTGCCCTACGTGTCTCTTCTGATTTTGATCTGTATGTTTCCCTATAGTCAACCACAGCCACGAGTGTAACAGTGTTCCGTGGGTTCCGCGAGTCCTTCCGGAAAACCACCGACCCTGAGGGTGATGTGGGGAACGCCCCCAACCTGGTGGTGTCAGAAGTGAGGGTGGCCCTGTGCAGACTGGCCAGCTTTCTCGCTGGCCAGCTGTGCAGTCGAGCTGAGTGCTCCTCAGGTTAACCTGCCTATTAAGACAGGTGCAGTTTTCTCTGTTTCTTCTTTAAAAGATAGTTTGTCTCTTTTCGATATGAAAAACTTAAACATGAGAGGATCTGGAACTTGAATAAAATTATACTCCAAACATCTTCACACCTTTCTAGGTGTACTCATTGTGTCTCTTTTTATTTTTATTTTTTTTCTGCTTTGGCCCCAAGAAAATTAGACTAAGAAGGGCCTTTCTGAGCTGAAATCCAGAAGGCGAACTAAAGCCTTTCTCTTTAGTGGATCAAACAGGGGAGAATCTGTGGCTGAGGTAAAGAAGAGTGAATGAAAGATTCCATGGAAACCAAAATAAGGCTTTGGTTCCAGCCCAGCTGAAGGCTCAGGGTCGGTGACAAAGCAGAGGAATGTGACTGCTCATTTAGAGTACTGAGTGGTGTCAGGCAGGGGGCCACCTGGCTTCGGCCAGATCACCCATCAGAGGTCAGTTGTGCCTCCATTAGAGGAGGCTGATTTGATGCAAGAAGTTGATGCAGAAACGTCTGTGGATAAAATACTGCATAAGAAGACGTCAAGGTCAGATGCGAGCTTAGATGCTGAGATTCAGAGGCTGCCACCGGCAGTCACAGGAGCAGACTCACACAGGGAGAATCGCTGACGGTTCTCGGTGCATCGAAGGTGGACCAGAGGCCCCGCTTACTCTATCCCAGTCTATTCCCTGAAAGGACCTAGACCGTACACCTCTGACTATACGTGTATAACCGAGTGCGTGAATAAAAACCTAAAACGGGCTTGGAATTGGGGAAGCAAAAGGCACAAGTAGGTCAGAGAGGATGAGGATGAGACAGAGGCTAGGAAGAGTTAAGATATGTGCCTGAGAGCCAGCCTTCCAGGGGGTGCTGTGCGAAGTATGGAGGTGTAGATTCAGTGGAAGGAGTAGCATAAGGCAGAAGTTAAAAGAAAAAAAAAAAAGTGAGAGCTAATGAGTAAGGAAAATATCTTGAACTTTAAGGCTGGATGTGTAAGGGCTAGACAGACAGGTGGTACAACTGAGGTGTCTACTGCCACCTGGTGTCGGGATACCTTAATTACAGACTCAGAGTGACTAATCCTAAAAGCCGAGGTTGCCAAACGAAAAATAAAAAGGCCTGCGAGGTTACACTTTAAAACGAACATCTCATTTGACTTCGGAGCCCCGCTCTAAAGGAAATTTGGGACAAGCATTAAAAGATATAAACAGAAGTATTCCAAGCGTGTTCTTCCTTGAAGCAAGGAAAGATTGACTTGATTTTAATGATGCGGATAGCAGTTATCTTTCTGTAATTTTCTCATACACAAACGCACGCACATATGAAGTCTGAACTCCTCGCAGATCTGTTCTCTTGCTTTATAATAAACGATTGGTTTCCTTTATAGGAAAACGCAAAGTGGGTCATCCACGAGGTCTGTGATCTTCCCCTGGCAGGCAGCCACGGGCAGTCCCGGGACGCCGCGGCACCAGCGCCATCGTGCTGTGGAGTTCCAGGCTTCCCCTGCCCCGCCTCCCACACCCCACCTCCCAGCACCTCCGCGGAAAGGACACATCTGTGAATCCTCTGGCCTCCCTTCAAGTCCTTACAGCTGTAAAAACCACTGCGTGGAAAGAAAAGAACATTTCCTAGACCGGGAATCCCCAGGCACTTTCTCAAACTCAACGAGGGAAGAGGGTTTTGCTCCGGTGAGTTACGCCCGGGTTCGGGACAGTGGGGGTCTGTCCAAGGGCCTGGGCTTCACCGCACTTCGCATGCATTTTCTGCATTTTCTGCATGTTCGGACTTCTCTAAAATGTGTGCCCGTCCTGACTTAAGAGTCCTGCTTTGCTGATAAGGTTACACTTACATGCGACTCCTTCACTTAGGATTTGGATCTGAGTTAGGGGACAAGCCCAATGCTGGCGTTTCATACACCAGCCCAAAATACATGAGGTCTTCTCTTTCTCCACTTTGTTCCACACAGCGGGGGCCCATCTCCTGCCTCTCTCTGTCCCCAAGCTGCCCAAAGCTGGTCTGGTCAGTGTGGCCTAAGTCAGCAGTGGGGCGTGGATTCGATACTGGCTGCTGAAATCTCAAGGGAGCGGATGTGGTGGGGCCCGCCCACTTCTCCTGGATTTTCCTGTTGGCATTGGTGACACAGATAGAGACGGTAACATGAGGCTGAGAGAGGAGTGTGAAAGTAAGAAATGGGAAAGGGGCGTGAACACGCTCAACGCCTCCCCCTCAGGAGAGAGTACACGCTTGAATCCAAGTGCAATTTAAAAGATTTCACGTTAATTTTCCACGCCATACTACTACTCCATCAGAATTTTTCCATAACACATCAGTGAAGAAAAATGCAAATATATATATACATATATGTATATATGTATTAAAGAGAATTCTCTGATTTAAGGACAAGTCAATTAACAACTTGAGGGCTTAACACACACTAACAGCGTAGCCAGTTAAAATTTTAATATGATTCATAATTAAATTATTTTGTGCCCAATCATATTCAATTAGTTAACTAAACCAAATTCTGCTGATTGCAAAGACCTTAAATATTACTTTTATGCCAAATGAGGCCATGGTCAGTGAAACTAATTTGGGAAGAAAAAATTAGCAAAGCTTAAAAAGTTTCACAAAAGAGGGAAAAAAAAATGTCCTGACTCATGCGTAGTCATTTCTTATTCGTTTACAAAGTCTTTCCAGTTTTTAGACAATGGATGGTTTACTATTAAAAATATTGAACTGAGTAAAAAACAAAAATAAAATAAGAGTCTTAAATTCTAGACATGAAAAGTAAACTTTAATTCAGAGAAATCAGAATTATTCTTTTGACCTTATAAAAAGAACTATGTCATATTTCTAATAGAATTTGCTCTGTGAAATTCGTCTTATGGTTAAGGAAACACAAAGAGGTAACATTTCCTCAGAAAAATATCTTCTTTGCTTTTTCTCTTGTCTATGTTACAAACACGGTGGTGCTTGAAAAGTTGAATTTGTATATTATGAGACATTATTCTTTGTTCTTAAAGGGAAATACAGTTGTTTTTTTTTTTGGAAGATGAAGGGGAAATGCAAGGGATCAAATTCATATACAGTTCACGGGTATGACCATCTATGATATCACGGCAGATCTCTTAGTCCTGTCATGACTCATAAAAAGTCATTGTCACAACTGCTTTCAGGTTCATTTTAGAAATTCCACCCATGACATAAAATATACAGGCAAAAATTTACATGTATGGAATGTCATGTGATAGCTATTTTCTTCTTTATTCTTTTCAACATTACTTAAATGTTGCACCGTGAACATATATTATTCTTATAAAGCAAAAATGACAAAATTTTTTTACAAGGATGGCAATGCAGTCTTCATTTACACTATCTCACACAGTGTCATGGAAGAGAAATGGTTCAGCTTTAAATCGTTCCACAGATTTATCAGTGAGAATCTATCTAGTCAGTTCTCCATGATGCAAGAGGGAGAAAATATCAACAACCAGAAAGATAAGTAGCTGAGCCAGGGACCGGATTCTCTGTAGAGAGGAAGGGACACAGGCCAACAACACACGGTGACAGTACTGCCCATTGACCTCAGTTCTTGGAGGAGCAATCTCACCCACCAGGAAGTTACTGTCATACCTATTCTACAGGTAAAGAATCTGAAACTCAGCTAGCTGCCAGGGCCACACGGCTGGCTACCGGGGCCACTAAGCCAGCTGCCAGGGCCACTCAGTGGCTACCGGGGCCACTCAGCTAGAACGTGGCAGAGCGGAGATTAGGTTCAGCTTGGTATTGCCCAACATGTTCTCGGTCCATTGCTTCCTAAAGCCTCCCTAAGGTTCAGTCATCGCTGCAGGGCCCCTGAGAACAGAATTACCTTTCCATGTTGACCTTGTTATTGTCTTGCTTTTGACACGTGTGCTTGGCAGAAAAAAAGAAACCCAGGATCTACCCAACCTTGGCCACCCTCACTTGAAAACCTATGAAGATGCCCTTCTTGGTTGGGGAGTGAGAGCATCTTCAGGGCATCTGACAGGCAGGATTGTCTATCTCCACCCTCCTGAGAATTGTTTTCAACACATTCCTGCCTCTTCCAGGAAGAAACGGCTGACCGGTGCTCTGCCATTCTACCACACATGGCAAACCACAAGCTCGCCTGCCCCCACATCCTGCCTTCCAACCTGAATTCACGAATATCCCAAGAGCATTTTCATAAGCTCCCCAAATTTGATGCGCCTAGCCCCTTACACAAACAAATGATGCCCAGTGAGCTGCTATAGCAACTTTCAAAGGCAGAAGGCAAGCGTCTGCCTGGTCACCTAGCAATTCCAGTTCTCCCTGTTCCTGTCAAAGCTGTTTCTCATGACTCCTGCCAGGGTGCTCATCATATTCCTGCTTGCAGTCCAGGGATCATAATACAAAATAAATCACCAAAGGGAAAAGAAAAAGGAATTTGCAGAAAAAAGGATTGATCTCTGCAGGCCTGCTCTCCAACTTGATTGTTTTCAACACATTCCTTTGAAATGGGATAAAAACCAAAAGTATAGACTGCTGGGTGCCTGGTAGAAGCATAGGCTTTCCATTCTATTTTAGACAGAGAAAGGCCCAAATGGAATTTGCAGCCGGGGTAGGGGAGCTTACAAAAGGGGCCTTACACTTGTTAATCACTTAATTAACAGCTGAAGAAATGATAGCAGCCAACAACTATCAAGCACTTACTCTGTGTGGGCACTGGGTGGGTCAAGCATAAGCATTCACACTCATAATCTCACTGAATCCGATGACAACTCTTCATGGTAGCTTCTTTTGCTATCCCGATTTTACAGATTAGAAAACTAAGGTTTTAGGGCTTAAATAATTGTTCAAGGCTGTAGAGCTGGGCTGGACTTTTCGCCTTGAGAGACCACAAAGTTCTTAATTGCTGTGCTCTACCGCTTCTCATCAGACCTTCGAGTGGTGGGCATTCGGATTCCAAATAAAACCCAGTTTGCCTGTCCAGGTGTTTACCTTACTCCGAAGACTTACATTAAAATCTTTCAATTTCAACAGACAAAGGGTGGGGTCAGTTTAGGGAGTGGCACAGGGAGGAGAAAGAGGGGAACCTACAGGATTCAAATTCCAACAGGAAAATGGATTGAAAGAGCTAAACATATGTGTTGGAGCCAAACGGTTTAGCAGATGGAGGCATATTCAGGGATTTGTGATCACAGGAATAGTCCTTTTTCCACCCCACTTTGAGCTGCCTTTACATAACTTTATCTTTTATGTCCAAAGATCAAATAATAATAATAAAAAAAAAGATCACATTTAATGAGAACTAGGGAAAATATACTGGTGGCAATTAAAGAGTAAAAATAACTTCTCTGTGGCTTCAGACCACAGGCGTTTGCTCATTTTAAGAGGCACAGGCAAATCGCTTAAGGCCTTTTGGGCTGGGTTCATCTCACGCTTCCTCCCACACCAGTGGCAGTTAAAGTCATAGCCCTTGAACCCATGTAATTGTGTAGTAAGTGGAAGTACAAACTCATCAACTCATAAATGCGACCTCCTTTGTATGTCAAATCCAAGTCTCCTGGTAACCAGTTGCTTTGTGTGGAGGGGGTGGTTAATCAGAGCAGGTTACAGACTCTCCACTCTTAGAGACCTTCCCTCCACCCTCAAGTTCTAACTCCTCTTTCCTCTGACTCTGGACACAAAGCCTCATTGTTGGCCAAGATTCAAGGAATCCTCACTCCACTGCCTTGTTTTCCACGTGCAGATCTGCTTTGGTCTAGATGACGAGGTCAACCAGAACTCTTCCTCAGGCCTAGGCTAACCCAGTGCACTTAAACATCCACAGGTGGCCAGAGTGAGCCGGAAATCTCAACTCTGTACTATACCACCGGGTTTTTGGCCAGAATCTGGGAAGCACTCACCACTTAGAGTCAAGCTGGTAAAGTCCTGAGGTGTCACCAGTTTTCCAAAGAATCTGCAGGCCCTTGAAGATAGAATCACCTATAGGATATCACTCTGAAATACTCCCTGAAATTTCCTGATTTGAAATATATGCTGGGACTGACTCAAGATGGGATCAGCTGCTGAACAGAAAGACATGGGTACATTTACCCTGTACTTTGAGAGGCCTTGTTTTATATACCAAGAGATTCGATTCACTCTGTTTCAAAGTCGAGTCTATCCTCGGTCTGTAACCCAACCCCAGAACCCTGCACTTACCGGTAGAAAGTAGCATAGTCCACAGTGGAGTGGCAGGTCTGAAACTCCCAGGATTTGAGTTTCTGGCATTCACGATGGGCTCGAAGCTTTACCTTCACTGTCCCTTGACACAGTTCAGGCACTGGTTTTCTCTGGGGTCTGTTGCAGAACTCATTGGACTCCACCCTCCAGGACTCGGCAAAGTCATCCACATCAAACTTGAAGTTTCCATCTCCGCCAATTAAGTCATCACGCTTATGTCCATTATAGTTGCCACAGAGACCACAGAGTTTGCCCTTGAGATGGGGGGCAGCCATGACTTCTACAAAACTGTCTCCATCCCAGGATATTTCCAAACCTAGAGGAAAAGGAGAGGAAAAGGGGATCAACCACTCCCGAATCCAATAATAATTCCCAAGCGTGTACCTCCTCACAAAGCACATATGACTGTCCTCTTAACAAGGAGCACCAAGGGCCTAACCGAATTCCTGGTCACCTTTCATTCTTGCCATAGTGAATGTTGTGTGACATTACATGAATCGCTTATTTGTTGGGACTTAGAACTTTTAAACTGTGTAAAGTTTGCTCTTATAATGAAGTCGTATGTACCCTAGTTTGACTCATAAATACTCATTGACCATGTTACCCTAGGGTATATATTTTTTGCCCTTTTCTAGAGTAATTATGTTGGTCCAAATCATTCTTTCACTTATGCAATGATTACCCTAATGTGGGAATAGAACGATAACAAAGGTGACAGTTTTTAATGTAGTTTTTTCTTTATCCTAAAATCCCCCCATATGATTATACCGAATATCAAATGAAAGTTTCCAAATTATTTGCTATAGTGACTGTATTAAAGCAATAAATATATATAGCTTCTGAATACATCCTCAACAGAAATGCTCATATAAATGAAAACGTCTGGTCTCTCATTATTTTACAGTCATCTCTGAGACATGGATGGCTGTTTAATCAGCTTCCTAGGGTTGAGTTATTGTAAAACCCTTTGAACCTTTGTAGCCTCCATCCCTGAGCTGATCAGAAGCTTTAGCATTGGAGACACTGGAGGCTTCCAGGCCATACGCAAAAATTCCTCCCATGCTAAATAGAATCAGGACAGAACAGTCCTGTTCACCAAGGACACGATCTTCACTCTGGAAGGGATGGAACGCAGGCCCCTCTTGGCTTGCCGAATTGACCATCTAAAACATCATAGTGTTTTTCTGAGCACATTCATATCTGTCCAGAAACTCTGGCCCAAGGCTGCTAAGAGCCACTCCAAACAATGACCCCACTGAATGTGTCACATAGAACAGCCAGATTATGCTGTCACAGGCAAGACAGCCAGGTTATCCTGTCATACGCACAGATCAGTCTGACTAGAAGATCAAGGATAAATGTTTTTGTACCCATCACGATATTGTGTATGAAGACACTGTTCATAAGGGAAAGAAAAGGCCTTAACGAAAAGCTTTTTGAGGTTCGACCCAAAGTAAACAACAAGCTCTGTTACTCGGTTTCTCTTTGTCTCAAGAATGTGTTAGAAGTGTTTCTTGCTGACCCCTGGTCCCACCTTGGCAATGTCTGAGCCCCCAGCGAATGGGTGAACTAGGAACCAGTAAATGCGAAAGAGCCAGCTGGGGCATGAACACTGAGAGAAATCTGCAGGGTCGATGTGCACATCTGCCCTAGGACTTCTCCTTATTCACCGTCACTATCTCCTAAGTGACAACCCACAGAAAAGGGCTCTTTTTAACAAAAAAAAAAAGAGAAAATCTCCCACGGATTTTTTTTAATCTTACCCTTTGGGGTTTGTGACAAAAACTAGTCTTTCGTGTAGCCAATTCTGAGCCTCTGGCAGGAGGAACATGACTCTCCTCCTGGAAGACTCTGCCTTTGTTCTTGAAGGATCAGGATTAGGCTGATGAGCAAATGTTCAGAAGATGCTTAGAAGTTGGAGAATAAGGTAGTATAGGAAAGGATGGGGTAGAGGAAAGAATGGATTTCGCTTGGATGTAAAATTGGCATAAGGCAACATTAGAGTGCACTAAGATCAGTAAGAAATGCCCAGAAGTAAGACTCTAAAGCCAATATTCCCTACGTCAGGATATGATCCAAGAGGAAAGAAGTCTGGCCACACAACTGCCACAAGAAAGAGTTACAGGTATGTGTTAGGGAGAGTTATTGGTAAAATAAACCAGTGGTCTAAAATTAGATTTCTCAAGAAGGAAACAGAAAGGTCCACATGGAAATCACTGTATGGCTGTATGGTAAATGAAAGAAATACAAGTATTCTTAGTCCAAGGCAAAGTGTAGGGAAGCCTTCCTGGTTGAGATAAGAAACTGGGTTCAAAAAAGCAATTAAATAGAGTCAGCTAAAGAAACAAGAGAGAAAATCATAAGAAAGTCTCCCTTGGGAACAATTGATGAAGGGAAGCTAGCGATGGGACAAGGTCATTAGAGAAAGGACACACCGCTAGAATATCCACCTGCTGGGCTGACTTCCCATGTAGATCTGTGAGAAGACAGCTGTCAACTCAGACGGCCACACTGTCGTATCAAATGATTCATATTTCTTTATACCCCATCATTCAACACATTATCTGGCACACAGTATAGACTTTCTCAATGAATGAATTACCCTGCAAATTGATATATCGAATCTGTGAAGCTAAGGAAATTGAGAATTTCGTGCTAGTTAAGACATTGAAATAACAATTTTGAAAAGAGACAAGCAACCTATAATAAGATTTGTAATACACTCTCTAAGGTATAGAAGAAACTTGACCTCATAAGCCTGTAGTCAGGCAGCTGCCCAGCAAGAGAAATGAGGGGAGAAAATCAATTTCATCCAACACTCTTAACTTTTACAGTATAATTCCAAAGATTTTTCCATGTGGCAAAATTTTCCAAACTACAAATCTCTTTCCTAGACAGCAGGCAAATATTCTTCCAAGTGCCACAAAAGTTGAGAATTTCCATCCAAAGGAGCGCCAACATCATTACTGACAATGATATAATAAATCTGAGACTTTGGGCAACTGAGTTCCTGGGCATTCAACCCACAGGGAACAAGCCGATCACTGTGTTTTGTTTTGTTTTGTTTTGTTTTGTTTTGTTTTGTTTTGTTTTGTTTTGCAGTGGACTGGTGGTTCACGCATGATTAAGAAGATGCAGACCCACTGTGTTCTTAGTATACTCTTCTTAAAATTCTAGATAGCTCTTCATAAAACATAATTTCCAAAGTAAGAGAATAATTTATAATCCACTCCCTTTTCCTCCTCTTATCTTTGTTATTATTATATTAAGAGGATTTTCATGGGCCAATGCTAGGCTTTATATTCTGAAGGGACAAAGTATTTGTCTACACATGCCTTTGTTTATTGTTGTATCATGTACATATGTGTTTTTATGATTTTCACCCTTTTGGTGAGTAAAATCCATGAAAAGTACATTACAGTAGTAAAAGGCAAAAAAAACCGAACAAGTTGTAATTGAAAAAATTGCTCCTCCAAAAGATATTTTAAGCAGGGATCTTCTGAAACGAAAATGAGATGGAAGCGTATGCTGGGGGTAGTCTCCTCTGCAGCTGGAATGAGTTTCCCGACTCTCTGCATGGGAAACTGGGTAGAAATAACTGGCAGAGTCGGAAGGCTAAAGCCAAAGCACATGTCACATCTGGGGATGTGAGCAGCAGCCACATTCCTTCCGCTGTGTGAAGGAAGGGTCTTCCAAATTTCCCTTCTCACCAGTGGATGTTTTGCTAACTTGTTCTTCACCCTTCAAATGTGTGACCTGGTGCTAGACCACTAGTTTGGGACTTTTTCTTGGGGCGAGGAGAGTATGTGTTGTTGTTGTTTTATTTTGTGATTGCTTTTATTTGTTTTGCTTTGTTTTATTTTTTAGTTGTTATTGTTGCTTTTGCTGCTGTCCACTTAAAGGGGAGAGGAGGTACAAAATCAATAGGTACCCTGTAGCGATGCTTAAAAATGGATGGTTTTCTGTTCAGATTATACACAAAAGAAGAGAGAGAAATATATATTTTCCAGGTTCATCAAATGTCAAACTCTACCAAAAATAAAATAAACAGCCACACTCCTACGTGTTAATGCCTTTCAGGTGGACTCTACCTTCCAGGTAGAGTTGATGAAGCGAACAGATGGCAGAAAGGAAATATTTTTAAATTATTCGTTAAGTGCCAAGAGTTGGGTGGGGAGGTTTCTGGGGGTGGGCGGTGCTTTCTCAAGTTACTAAGCTTTGCTCTGTGCCCTCTGTACCACCCCAGTTGTTATCTGGTAAGCAGCTCCCGCCTAATCCCCCCCAGCGACACGGCCACCTGTGCTCCTCTGCCAGACAATTCTGTCGTGGAGTGCTGAGTCCATAAACCACAAGAGCAAAGACATTCCTCCCCGTTTCCCATCCTCCAGCCACAAGCTTGATTTAAGCTGTTATTTTGAAGAAAGTAGGCTTTGATCATATGAGTTTATGAAATTTAAAAAAAAACAAAAACAAAAACAAAAACCTATGGAAGAAGAACACTCGAAAGATATACTGTGATATTTTAACTAGACAATCAATAAGTGCGAAAAGAAACTATCCCTCAGGGGTAGCGCAGGCTGAGATGGGTAGACTGGAGTGAAAAAGACGATTGTCTGGAAATGGAGTTGTTTTATTCAGAGGATAATCTCAAAGCAAGTTCAGTGCCCAGAGGACTAAGATTCTTCCCTAAGAAGCAGAAAGCTTCTGTGCTTCCCAGGCTGCAGGAAATTGTTCCGCTGAGTATTAAGGGCGCCACATAAATTACTTGCATCACGATAAAAGAGATGGAAAAATAAATGAAATTGTAAAACTAAGTTCAAGGCCTAGAAGAGTTAACTTCACTATCTAATTATGGTATGAATGATGTATTATTATTTCCTCAGCGGTGTCTTTCTTTTGCTCATTTTTACAATGTGGAATCCCAACAAAGAGCACACTTATCCCAGGAGGTATTGCCAGCCGCGAGAGGAACGGTATCAAACTTTCTAGACTTTTAGCAATCTTTGAGTATCCCTTATCCTTTTGCGAATTGGGCTGTGGTTGACTAATAATTTGCATATCAGTAGAATCCACTGTGCTCAGCTGGATTGCAAACAGATAGGCGAGGTGTTTCTAATTAGTGCTGTTAATAATGTGTCATCTTGTGCACAATTTACAAGGGAGCCACAAACTGTTCCCTATATCTGCAGAGTGGCCTGCCATTTGCATACAACAGCAGGTGTCTGAATTTTCTGAACAGGACTAATCCCTCTAAAGCTGAACGATCACAGCTTTTCACATGTGCCGTATTTGAAGTCAGGAATGGGAATCTTCCTGCCTTCGTAGAATATTGCAACATATTAACATATTTAACATTCTCTCATTAAAACCATGTGATAGTCTCTAAATAAAAGCTCCCTGGGCTTCTCCTTGGCTCCTTTGCACAGGCTCCAATCAATTTATCAAATATATATTTGGCTTGAATTGAAACAATTAACAGGGTTCTGAAGGTAGAGTAGAGAATAGTCCCTCAAAAGTGCCCGCTCTATTTCCCTTTTCGATCCGTATTATCTAAAAGAACTAGAACCCAATTGATGCTTTTACATTGTTAAATTCTCATCAATGCCAAAAGCAAGAAATATGCTGATCTCCTCAAGTATCATCCTTAAAGAAAGAGCAAAGGCCAGGAAACCAGGCAGTTCAATATCCAAGTGGCAAACCATATGTACTAGCCAAAGGTAGCATGGAAGGAACCACAGATGATACAATCCAATGTATAAATGAGTTGAATTCACTCTTTGGGGCTAATACTGAAGAATTGAATTCTGTTTCTAAGGTCCCTCTTTTAGGTAGCACCTCACAGACAAAAAATTGCACCTCGTTGAACCACTGGAGTAAGCCAGCAACCATAGTGGAGGGAGAATATATCTGCTCCCATGGAGTGCAAATACAGAGTCCAGTGGGCCTCGGGCAACACAGGATGCTGAGAAAGGGTCCTGGGGGTCAGCTCCACGTACCCAAGGTCAGGGGAAGTGCTTTCAGAGCAAGTATCTTGTGTCATCCAGCTGGAGCCAATGGTTCTAACCATCAACTCGAAGGGCATCCTTCCCCAGCGTCAAGAATGGACAGGACCAGATCTATGCTCTCCAGTATTCACGGCAGCACAATTTACAATAGCCAAGATATGGAAGCAACCTAAAAGCCCATCAACAGACGATTGGATAAAGAAATTATGGTTCATATATACAATGGAATATTACTTGGCCATTAAAAAAATGAAATCCTACCATTTGCAACGACATAGATGGACCTAGAGGGTATTATGCTGAGTGAAATAAGTCAGACAGAGAATGATAAATACCATATGAATTCACTTCTATGCGAAATCTAAGGAACAAAAAGAACAAACTAATCAAAAACAGACTCGCAAATATAGTGGACAATTTGGTGACCAACAGAGGGGAGGGGGGCTAGGAGCATGGGGTGACGGGTTAAAAAAGTGCAAATTAGTAGTTGATAGTTGGTCACGGGGCTAGAGAGCACAGCAGAGGAAATGCAGTCAGCATTAATAGGATGGCTGAGTGGAGGGCCAGGGGAGGGAGGGGGCAATTGGGGGGATCGTTTTATCAACAATATAAATGTCTAACCAATGTACTGTATACTTGAAACTAATTTCAATAAATAAATTTAAAAAAAAGAATGGACGGGACGGCTGGTCACACAGCACGGCCTCGGCACTCCCATCTGCACACCCACACGCATCTGTGGTTGACTTTTGAGGGTCCCCCCTCCCCTTCCTGGCAGATGTAAACAAGGAAACACTCTCACAGATGTGAAACTGCACATCACCGGCCGAGCTGGGAGCGACACTGACGATTCCAAGCTGGCCATCAGTGGCCTCGATTTAGCAACAAAACACGAGAAAGAGGTCATTTGGATAGAACAACTGCTATTTTTGGAAGGAGGATGGAAAGGCATTGGGTGTCCGCAGATTGCAAGGCTGGCGGGACTGGCGTCGGATTGCGAGGCTCTGGGATGTGCAAATTTCTCCAGCTATCTGGGGGCGTCTTGGAGATCTCCCTCCAAAGCCCCAGTGAATGGCGGTGAGGCAACACCTGCCTGCAGTTGCGACGCTTCTCTGCTTCGGGGTTTTCCTATGGGGAGGAACCCCAGGTCCTAAAGGCTCAGGTGCTGCCGCTGCTGTGCGGGTTGGTGAGGTGGAGAGAAGAGCCAGAGGGACACAGACGCCCCGTGCTTCGCGAAGCCCACCTGCTTTGGTCGTCACTTTCAAGAGATAGCCATCCAGGTCGACGTGAAAGTGCGGCGCCCGGCAGGGCAGCGCGATGCGCGAGCCGTTCCAGCGCACGCTCAGGTGCTGCTGGAGGCTGACGGTGCTGGCGCCCAGCACCAGCTCCACCGACTTGGTCCAGGAGAAGGAGCGGGTCCTGCGTGCATCGTTCTTCACCAGCACCTGAAAGGGCGAGGCGGGGGAGGAGCAGTCTTTCGTCAAAACGTACTGACACGTCCCCTGAAAGTTAAATGTGCGTCCGTCAAAAGTGTTGTAGTGGGGGTCTCCGAACACCGTGCAGACGCCGGGCTCTGCGGATGAGTGAGAGACAAAAGCAGCGTCATAAACCGTGCGCAGGAGCAAGAGACACATCAGGGGTCCCCGTGGGAACCTGGAAGGGGCACCCGCCAGGTGGGGGAGGGTCTTAGCAGAGATGCACTATGCAAAACTAACTTGAAACAAATGAAGTTTGGTTGGTTGGTTGTTCTAAAAGTCTGTGCCAAACCTCAGGGGACATGTAATATTTCTGGTGCTTTTATATTTATTTATAACACTTTTGGATTTTTAAAGCATCTCTGTTTGGGAGCCTTGATATGCTTCTGTGGTCTTAATGTAAGGGACGGAGAAATGGAACTAAGATAATTCTGTACACAGAACTGGCCTAACTTCCTAACCCAGGAAAACAAGAACAGAATATGAATCAAAAAGAGGCAGCAACATAAATGACAATACAGCAAAACATAATGTTATTCCCATTTAACTAATTCAAAAAAAATGGAAACATGGTATTCTACTCGTGACTCATGGTTTTAAACAAAAGTATTATATTCAACCCATATGTTTACCAAAGACAAATGAACAGAATTGCCAGACAGATACAGTTTAATGCCGTCAGGAACTAAGTGCCGATAAAGTCAATAATTTCTATGCATTTTATAGAAATACAAGGTTCCTATATTTTGAGATGTGTGTCAAAATCTAAAGTTGGATAAAAACGAATTGTAAAACCCATCATTTAGTAAATTTAAGAAGTTCCAATGAGTTCATCATTTCACAATGCCATTAATTCAAATATTTATGAGACCCAAGCAGAGTTCTATACTTTGGAGTATCATAAAGATTTTTTTTTTTTTGCTTTTTTTTTTTTGCACACCTACAGCACCTGTCTTCTCCCATGTGTCTCCTATCCAAGTACTAACCAGGCCTGACCCTGCTTAGCTTCCGAGATCAGACAGGATCGGGCGTGTACAGGGTGGCATGGCCATAGACTCGTGAAGATTTTTATAGAAAATTAAATATTATTTCTTTTTTAAAACAAAATTTGGCATTGATCTGTTCTCATGTAAAGATAATTTATCTGTTTTCAAAGAGGCATAAACAACCAGGAAATGAGGAATTCACTTAGAGAAATTAACCCACACAATGAAAGAACTATTATAAAAAGAGCGATTTCCAGTCAACACCAGAACAGGTCAAGAATACACTCTAAATATCTAAGGGAAGAATTAAGAGTCAAGACTGAGGGAGGATGTACCAACAGATGTGATAGAACCAATGAGATCCAAGGTCAACATTTGCTTTCAAAGTCTAAAGTGCTTGGAGAGTAATGTTGTTTTATGCTGTGATATGTTATGTCATTTCGCATGTCTATTTCATGTTACTCCATATAAATCACATATATCTGCAATGTGGTAAATTAATTATTTGTTCTAAATTAGCTTTTCTTATCGATATTTGATAGCGACTCAAAAAAGAAAGTTTTGGGCATGTAGGATAGTTTCAATGAACAAATACTTTAAAGAATATCGAATTCACCTTCCATTTCTGTCTCAAATAGTGTTCTCACCTATCTAATCACCTCATACAGCATTTTCAATCCTTTCTCCACGTGATTACTTTCAAAATTGTCCGAACACACACTTCCCTCACATTCTGACAATCTCTCCCTAGTATAAAAATGGTGCTTTTGGTTAACAGAGCTGATACTGTCATGTGCCACACAGGACCAAATGTTAATCTGATCACCAGATGTACCAAATTCAAGAGGAGAGATTTTTTTCAGAGTTCGTAACCCCATGTACTCAGCAAGAAATCCCGGAACCAATGAAGACTTTTGAGCTTTTGAGCTTGTAACAGAAAGACTCAGTTTGAAAAGGCGAATGCACTACTGAATGATTTGCAATTGTCCTCCGGAAGAAATCCTCTCTCAGCGGTGAGCAGGCACAGGAAATGACTGTGCCTTCTGCCCAGTCCACAGTGACAATCCTCTCCCTGAACCAGGGACAACCCATGGCTTCTCCTGGTGTTCTGACAACAGTGGCATCAAAAAATATAATTAACAAAAACAGTAGTAGCTAACATTTACTGAGAATTCATACCCTAGCACCGTTCTTTATGCCTACGGATCATGGATACGTTATAATAACATAGATATTTAGATCGTCTCCTCGGGTTAAACGAACACCTAAGCGCTTGGTCATAAATCCATAAAATGAGTTATTATCTAGTCATTGAAAAAGTTTGTGAATAATGCTCATGGCTGAGAAAATGCTTATGGCGTGTTAAGTGAAAAATAGGACACATAATTCTATGTACAGGATCATCTTCACTATGTTAAAATAAATACAGAAACACACAGACCAAAACTGGAACCGTGGTTATTTCTTGATGACAGAATCATGAGTGATACTTTTCCTTTCTTCTTTATGCTTTTCTGATTTTGTTTTTAATGTTATTATTTTTTTTTTGAGTCAAAATGTAGGTACTTATAGATAAGGCCAATTATGTGACAACGCGAATCCTCAAAGAAGCAACAGAAAGTGTATTGCCTACAGTGGCCCTGGGGAAGCCTGAGCTTACTCATAGCTTGGCGGAAAGTAATGAGGGACATCCAGGGAGACTGGGCAAGGGGAATCATGTGCAAATAGTGCTGTCAGGGAAGATATTTTTCAAGAGGCCCTAACTTGTGGAAGAGAAGGGTTTTGGCGATCAGGATGCTTTTTCTGTGTAACAGCAACATAGAAGAGGCCAACAAAATTTCATGACTGGGAAGATGCCTGAGAATTATGTGTTGCATTTGGGGACATTTGTGCCATGAGCTAAAATAATTTTGAAACCTTGGCCCCTTTTTCTGGCACCTCAAGGTCACTATGCCAGATCTGGCAGGAGCAGCAAACATGTTCACTACAGAGTGACTGAAAATGAGAACCTCAGGGTTACAAAAGTCTGCCTAGCTGGAAAGAAACAAGCGAGAGAGAAACTCTGAGGTGACACAAATGAACACTGTATCCTCACGTAATTTCTTTTTTTTTTTTCCAGCAGACCCAGTGAAGTGAGCTGCAGTCCAAGATGTCCAGGTGTCTGGTCAGATTCTTCTGGAAAGCTTGAGTGATAGCTGGAGCTGAATAAACAGATCGCTCTATAACTAACCCTGAATATGTGTAAGTCAGAAGATGGAGAGAAAAAATGCTAGTTTACTCTTGGCGATACTTTTCTCATAGTCTTTTAAGTCAAATTATCAGATGTCATTTTTATTTTAGTTTGTTTGTAACATATGTACACAAACGTCTAGGCATAGAAAAAAAATTAGAAGTGTATAAACCCAAATATAAAAGTGATGTTTTTTTTCTCTTAGGTTATGGAATTGTGGGTGACATTTATTTTCCTTTCTTGTTTATGTGTATTTACATTATTTTTTACATTTATGTTCATTATTTACGATGCCTATGTATACTTTTGGAACAAGAATATGTGCTTTAAAAATTAAAAATATTGGATTAAACATATTGCTTTGATGTTACATACTTTAATAAGATTGCTATGAGAATTAAGAGAGTCAGCCTGCTTTTAAAAACATAATACCAATGCTTTTCTCTTAACCTCATTAAGTACATTTACTTCTGCTGTGGATGTATTTATTCTAATGAAATGCCTTCCTTCTGAGAGCAACGATTATTCTCAAAACATCCGTCAAAGAAACTTAAGGAGAACTTATACAACTCCATGTTATAAAGAAGAAAATAAGAGAAATCGAGTAGACTAACCCCCTTCTCCTCAAACACACGTAAAAGAAACAAAAACAGAAAAGCATTAGGAAGAAAAATAAGTATCATTTATGGCTCTGCCATCAAGAAATAACCATGTTTACAATTTGCGTGCGTGTATACATATGTACTTAACATAGTTAAGATTATCCTGTACATGAAATTTTATTTCCTCTTCACTTAATATGTCATAAGATTTTCCCAGTCATTAAAATCACCTCAAAAACATAGAAAGTGATTTTCATCCTCCGTCCATTACTTCTGCCAAGAGAAATTGCTCTCCATCGCGTCGTATCACACATCACATAGACGGGTAACTTTCCAGAGAAGCGTTCTAATCAGGAGAAAGTCCACCAAATAAAAAACATGGTTTTAATCTTTTCTCAACACAAACAGCAAGAAAACAGGCCCTGTGGGACTCTAGGGTCACTGGGTCATGCCGGGTCTCCTGGGAACCCCAGGTGGGTAAAAGTCGTGATGATGCCAAGTTTGGGCCAAAGCCAGAAAAGCTGAAATCCGAAACACTGCCCTTAACCCCAGCCCCTCCGTTATTGGTCTAGGCTCCTCCTGAAAGTGATGTGAATCCCCGAAATAAAAAGGCCATGTGTGACCCAGCAGGAACTGGGCTTCTCCACGCAGGTGTCCCTGACAGCTGTTGTCCCAGGGTTTCTAAGGGCCAACAGATGCCCCACCAGGGACACTCGAGTCCTAGATTTTGCATCCTTGGCTTCTTAAATGAAGAAGTCAATCTAACTATACCATGCAAATACAGAGAGAAGAGGCCAGTGGGTCTCTTTCCACCCATCTATAACTCACCAGATATCCTTGCAAATCTATCTATAAAACCTGAATTTTTAAAGAGCTGAATAGACACCTGAAACTAATATATTTTTTTAAAAAGTTAAGTACGGATATTGCTAAGAATGTAAACTTCTTTTCACATATTTTCCATAACCCCATATATTCAGCAACTTCAAACGGAAGAGCAAAGGAAGCTGTCTCTACCTCCAAGATCTCTTCTAAAATAAGTCTAACCTCCAAAGCCATGGCTACCATCCTAGGACGTCCACACCGCAGCCGCGAGCTCCCCCACCTCCCACCTTTGTTCCTGCAGTGACCTGTGCCCCACACTTCCCAGTTCACAGCATAGGAGCCAACGCCAGCTCTCCAGAGCCACCTCCCAAATGCCTCAGCCAAAGTCACCTTCCTTTTCTCTAAATCTCTAAAGCAAACCTGGCCACACAGCTCAGATTTTCTGGGACAGTCTAGATTTCACATACTCTACCCAATAGACACATTATGTTTTTCTGTTTGGGGGTTAAAAATATGGTCACCAAATCTACCCTAGCTTATAGTTATCCTTAACTACTAAATTTAGCCTTGAACTCCTTAAATGTAAATTTTGTTTGTACTTCTCAGTGGCTGGCACATTGGTTTGTATCTTGAAGATATATATACATATATATATATACACATACACACACATATACATATACATATATATGCATTAAATGTATTCATCTTTGCAATACTCACAGTAATGCCTGGTACAATACATATTAGGTATCAATAAATATTTGTTGAATAAGTGGGCTAATTAATTAGAGAATATATTTTAGTAGAAAAAAATGAACTATCCACGCTGAACTTACTAAAATAGATAACTATAATGACTGGCATATGGCCAACAGAATTCTGCTTAATCAATTACTTAATCGAACAATTAACTAGTGGCCTCAGAATAAGGAATTAAGGCTGCAACTGTAATGAAGAGCACTAATCAGCTGACCTTGAGCTGGGGAGGTGATCCTGAGTGATCGGGGCAGGGCTAATGTCATCACGGGGGCACTGACGAGTAAGAGAGGAAGGCAGGAAAGTGAGGGCCACAGTGATGCAGCACGAGAAGGACTCAGCCCCCCGTGGAAGATGGAAGGAGGCCTCAAATCAAGAAATGCGCGCAGCCTCTAGAAACTGGACAAGGCACGAAAACAGATCCCGGAGTACAGCCCTCCTGCCAACACCTTGACTTTGGCCCATTCGGATCCATTTCAGACTTCTGACCACCAGAACTGATAAGATAAAGCGTATGTATTTTAAGCCATTGAGTTTGCGGTAATTGATTACAGCAGCAATAGAAAACCAACACAAAAACCAAGGCGACGGGTCGAAAGTCACTAGTTTACGTCAGGCACCATGCCAGATGCTTTCTATGCATGCTCTCACGATCTTCTTTAATCCTCGCTGCTTCTCTACACATTGTATGTTATTACCCCAACTTCTTAGCAATGAGTTTGGACAGGTGGCCAGGTTGCCCACATCACTCAGAAACACAACAGTGAAGACAGAGTTCAAACCAGTCTCTGCCAGTGCCCTCCCCGCCGTGACCCGATGCTTCCACTTCTGCCCTACGCCAAAGCATCCTGGGCGGTTGTCATTAACCAGTAGGTGTCACAGAGCAATTCAGGAATCTGAAGAAAAGTGTACACTTTTCCCTCTAAATGCACAAGTGTATTCACTCAGAGGCAGAGGTTCACAGACACCCTGTCTCAACATTGATCAATAACCTCTTAGGAGTCCATGAACTTCAGTTAAAGAACACCTACCTGGCAGTTCATTATAAAGTGTATTATATGGTTTTCTTATTTAATGTGTTTATATTTCATCTCCCCAACTACATTACAAGTTCCGAAACTCAGGGTCTGTATTGGCTTTTTATCCATGTCCTCCAGGGCATCTTCCAGAATGCTGGAAACTCACCAAATATTAATACAAAACTTGTTATAAAAGATGAGGTTTTTTGCACTATCATCTTCCAAGCTCTGACCTTGAAATATCTGCTCTCTTTAGCCTAGAAATTGTTATTTATCAACTAAGAGCTGTGCATCTGAGCTGAACAGATGAAGTTCCCATCTCCAGGTAACCCAGCTTCCAGCTTGCAAGCCATCTGAGAGAGCTTCGCAAACCACTTTGCTTTGAAAAGAGTCTTGGATTTGAACCCCAGTCCTGAAACTTAACGAATCCGAAACAATGCACCAAGTCTTCACATAACCTCAGTTTGTTCACCAGTAACGTGGGTCTAAGACCAACTCTCCTGAAGGGTAACAATGCAAAAGTGCTGAGAACATAATAGATGTTCAGAGAGTAGCTGCTATTAGTTTTATTATAAATGCTATGCAAATCCGGCAAATATATATTTGGCTAAAATAGGTCTGGAAAAGGCTGTAACATACACATAAAATGTAGATTTGTTGAAATTTTAAGTTTATCTATAAAATGTAGATTTGGGGCTAGGATGGAGTAAGCCTTCTAGGCCTAAAGAAGAATGTTAATAAAGTCACAGACATAGAGAAGAACACAGCTTGCACAAGAAGATCAAGAGACCAGTCTGATGGGAGTGGGGAGTTGCTCCAGAAGATGTGAGAACCCAAGCTGTCTAAATAAATTGGTCTGAGATTTATTGCCAGCCTGAGAAGTTTAAACGTATTCCAAAAAACCAACATTTCTTAACGTGTTTCTTATGAAACATCAATCCTGCCTGTGGCTCTGCCAAAATAAGTAGGAAAAAAAAAAAATTCTGCAGCTCAAATTAGTTCAAGAAGTTCTCTATACTCCATCACCCTCTCGAAAGTTTACCCTGCATGACTGTATGTAGAGGGCTCTGAGAATCCTGTAGTAAGAAACCTATTTAAGTTTACTTGACCCAGCATTTAATCATATGATGTACACAATCATAGAACCTTATTTTGAAAATATTACTCATTATTTTCCCTCAGTACTAACATCTTATAAAACAGACTCTGCAAGAGACCAGTGAAGGAAGCTGGTGTAGGTTCTTGCGAAAGTCAAGTGTGGGCTCTGACAGCAGTATTCAGGAAGGGCCAAAGGAGCAAAAACAGAGATTAGTTGCAGGCAATATAGGATGAGGGTCTGGCTGCCACGGAAAAGGAGAGAAAGTTTTCATTAGGAAAACAACACAAAGAGACAATCAACCAGACTTGATGACCACGAATCGCAATGTGAGAGAAATGCCAAAAGCATGAGAAATAACACTAAGTCTTAAAGCCTGTGCAGCTGGGATAATGGGGGTGCCAGAATTCAGTCAACAGACAGGAGTTGGAAACAGCCATTTAACCCTCCATCCAACTCCCAACACTGATCATTTGGAGAATCAAAGGTAGCAACTGTTAATCAAATTCAAATGCAATACTCTGAAAGAAGAATATGGTCTTCAAAACAATTAGAAGCTGACATCTGCCATATTAGCATCTTATCAAGAAGTCATACGTCAGGGACCTCAAAGTCTGGACAACTCTGAAACCAAAACGAGAGGGGAATAACAGAAGGGCTGCCCTGGAGGCAGAGCTATGAGCTTAGAGGACGAAAAGGCCAAATGGCAAAGCAGAAGAGATACGTGTACTAAGGAGGGATGTAAAAAGGCAGAGCAGAGGAGTGGAATAGTGGTTTGGGATAGAGGATATTAACCAGGAAAGGGACTGTGATAAGGAGGAAGAATGATAATATTCGAAATTATGGACTTCACACCTAAGGGAACTATGGAGTGCAGCTAATGAGTCAACTCTCCAAACTCCCTGGGAAGGTTAGAACTCAAATATTGTCACTTCATAAGACAGATAAGGTTTTAAAACGTGAGCAAAAATAACTCCTTTCAAATAGAAGTCCCTAGTCACGTATAGAGAAACGGAATTGGCAACCTTCGTATATAATTCGAAGGCAAACCTCCAAAACAAACAAAAATGTAGTCCATAGAGAACATAAAACAGTGCTTAAAAGTTTGGACTTTGGAGTCTCATGGACCAGGGCGTTCGCTGACCAGGATATTGCCCTGTTGAATTTTCGGACCCTCGGGTCTGTCGTGTATAACATGGAGTATCAACAGCTCCTACTTCAGAGGTCATTGTGAAGATTAAAGGACATCGTGTACCACAATGCCTGACATGGACTTGCACTTGATACTTCATTGCTGGTAATAGAGCAAGTCTAGTGGCAGCACAGAACAGTTGTTGTTGTTCTTATTCTGCTTGTAGGAGATAAGACCTCCAGAGAGGAATGAAGCTGCCTCGGCTCGGCATACGGTCATGCGTAATTTCTTACACAACATTTCCCACAAAGTGTTTTTTTCAATTTGAGTGTGGGGCTTCTATCCTTTGTTTGTTTTTCTCACTTAGCTGTATTACAGATGTACTCTGGTTAAGGGGTTTTAGTCACCAGTTCCTTCAGTCAAAACGGGGGTCCTGCATCTTTCTGAAGATTCAAGATGGCAGCCTTGGCTAAAATTCACTAGCTGTCTAATAATGAATTTATAGATCTCTTAACGTACGAAGCATATTTTTCAAAATTAGGCAAGAAAGTCACTTTTCATTGAATGATTGAATATAGAGCATCTATACGAAAAGGAACTTTCCCAAGCAAAGATTCGAAGAAGCCATGTGATATGATAGAATAAAGACTAGACTAGGAGGTGGAAAAAGAACAGGTTCTCATCTCCTCATTTCCAGTTGCTGCTACCATGAGCCTTCATTTCCTCATCTCTAAGAAGTGGGAGGTTTGACCTCATAGTTAAGGTCCGTTCATTTAAACAATTCCATGATGCTACAATGGTGATGAGCTTGACTCGCAGAGTAACTTTGCTTTTTCTTATTCCTGGTGCAAATTATACACAATTAATTCAAGTTTAAAACTACACATATTTTAATATTTTAGGTAAGAAAATTTGGGGAGATCATCACTTACCAGCAGAAATACTTCAACCCTGAGTTGCTAGGAAGAAAAAATAAAAACTCCTGGAAAAATGAGTGGACATGGAAAACCAAAACAGTTTGATTTGGCAGTGAGTGCAGAGAATGTCAATTATCACAGCTCTGCATTCGAACAGAAAGGTGGAGGCACCACCAGGTAGAAAAAAGCCTTGGCACTTTAGTCCACACTTTTTCCAGGGCGGGGTGGGGGGAAAGCTATTAAATGGAAACTCCTTCCTAATGTCCTTCTTCAATCTCTAATCCCTGCCTGTTGTAAAGTCCTCCAGACCTTCTCCTCCCTTCCTAGATCGACTGGTTATTAAACTGCACAAAATGGCAAAGCAGTCGATGGGAGAAATCCCAGCCGAGGCCCTGGGGCCAGACGTCTTTGTAGGAATGCAGGCTCCACCCCTTACCTGGGACATTCTTCCTAACCACTAAGCCTACCTGACCATGAAACGGATGAGAGGATCAAATAAGATCAGATGAGAGAGCCCAGGTCAGCGTTCAGACACCTAGCAGATGATAAGTAAACATCAGCTGCTATTCCTACTGCTTCTGCTGTTGCTATTATTGCCCTTATTGCTATTTGATAACGGAGATGATGATGATGATGATGATGATGATGATGATGACGACGACGACGATGACTGCTGACTAAAATCAACAGTCAGAATTTATGGAGTACTATCACCCTCTAGGAACCAACCAGAAGCTGTGGGTAAAAGTTGACCCTTAATAACGTCAGTCTTTTCCTTCAACTTTACCCCAATTCACAGCCAGAAAACTTAAAGTAACAACATCCCTTAGGACAGACCAGTGTATATAACAGAAAACAAACTAATTTCCTCTTACTCCTTCCAGCGCTGCCCCTGTCAGTGTGGGATTTCCTAGCCACCACGTGTGGGAACGGTTGGGTTTCATTTGCCACCCCTGCCTCTGGCTGGGCGTCGGGAGCACCGGCAGCCCCAGCTCCAGATGCTCATACACAAAGTTCGGTGGCCACTTAGATTAACACCTCCTTGGCAGAGCTAAAGGCAACACCACAAATTCTTATTCTACAAGCATCTTGAGCTCTGGTTTCGAATTTCCTTGCTTTCCTGAGTAAAGGACAAACTCTGGTAGTTAAGGGACCCGGAGTCACTTACAGTCTTGGAAGCCAGACACTTGGCTCAAACACAGAATTACTAATCTGCAGAACCTCTGTCAGATTTCTCATAAAATAGGCCCCAAGGTCATTGTTTCAGTAAGTTGTTGCTATATTCCCCTTCCCACAGCTACTCTCTAATTGGGGATACCTGTAGACATGCCCAGAGACCTCAGAAAGATGTGCCATAACCAGACAGTGCCTGGGGTGGGTACACGCAGCAGGCAGGGGCTCCTTCGAGAGCAGGCGCACAGCTGGAAACTAACCCTTGGGGGGTTTAAAGAGGTCACCTGGCAACTGTGAGCCTCTTTGCACCCTGAGTTGCTGGAATCTGATATTTCCTGTTACTTGGGGGACATATAATTGAGGTTATTTCAATTAATTGCACATCTGTGCTCAGGATAGCCTCTATGTTGTGTAATCGTGACCTTTAGTTTGGGGTTTGGATTCTGATGGTCAGGACTACATAGCTAAAGGCACAGCTTGATGAATCTGAGACCTGGGGTTGGGCATCCAAAGCTGATCTGCCTTGGGTCACCTCCGGTCTTGTCGATGGTTAATGGTTAAGAGATTAGATTCTCTCTCATAATCAATCTCTCACTTTTTCCCCTTTGCCCTCTCTCTCCCTACACACACACACACACACCTCTTATCAGTGAAAAGTCTGCCTCTAAGTATTATTTCCATGTCTGAAAACAGATATTCTGCCAGCAAAGAATTTATCTGATTCAGGTTTCTGCTGGGTGGTCAGGTCAAGATTCCACCCACCGTTTGCCAACACACAGTGAAATAACACTTCACATAAACCAAGTGCCACATACACAACAGATGGTGGCCTTCTTGGCACCTCGCTTGTGGTACCATGACGCTCAGCCCAGACACAGGGGGACTCACTTTAGGCGAGAGCTCATACTTTGGCAAGAAATAGCACTTGCACAAAAGCTTTACAAAGTTTATTTAGCTCGCTTTCAATATTTATATTAAATAATTCACCCAAACCAAATTTAATTCTTTTCAATTGGAAAAGGAGAATATCCCATATTATTAGAACACAGCAACGTTTTTCGTACTTCCTTCAGGTCTTATTGTAAGAGGATTGACTTTTTTTTCAATTCTGATAGAATCATCATTGCCCTTTCAGATCAACCCTACAAAGGCCACCCTGCTCTGGGGAATACAACAACTTAATGCCTCAATTACTGCTTCTTATCTACAGAATTCTAAATTAACCATTATCATCGACTATTGCAAAAGGAGGCCTACAACATGTTCTGCACACTGGCTTTGTTTCCTCTTTACTATTCCTCTCAGAGGTCTGACACAGCCCCAAACACTAAGAAAGACGAACGCAGTCAACGAGGCAGGGATTCTGAGGGATTTTAGAAGCAGACAATGCAATGTCACACTGCTAAAATAGGGTGACACTCATTTAACTACTACAGATAATCAAAGTAAGTTTTAGAGTAGTGAAGCTATGAAATCAATCCATTTCATTTATGTGTGTATATATGGATGGATGGATCTAAGTATTTACTTTTGCCTCCTTCCAAAAAAAAAAAAAATTGGAATTAGCTTATAGGCATACATACTAAGTGATTCACGTTGTAGAAGGTAGACATAGAAGATGAAACCAGGGGTAAGCTTGTTCCTCAAAACTGCATGCCATTAGAGGCAGGCTGCAAATTTATTTCTAGCCTCAAGCAGCTAAAGAAAAGATGGTTACTTTTAATTGGTCAAGATATAATTATGCCTTTATAATTTTGCGGGGTAGGGCTAGGCAATGACATGTAGAACCACATTCAATTAAATCCAGAGGCTCCTGGGATGTCATTTCTACACCAGCAGAAAGGCACCCTCACCTCACTCTCCTCCTTCATCTCATCGCCACGTGTGAAAGTAAGATGCTGCTCCTAGGACCACAGATGTTTCTTTCTGCATTCGCCTACGCTGTCACCCCTGTTTGGAGTACCAGTGTTTCTCAACTGGGGTGATTTTGCTCCCTAGGGGACATTTGGCAATGTTCGATTGCCAAATCCCTGTTGATTGTCACAATCTTAGGGTAACTGGTAGAGACCAGAGATGCTGCTAACATCATACAATGCACAGGACAGTCCCCACGACAAAGAATTATCTGGCCAAACGATCAGCAATACGGAGGTTGAAAACTGTGAAGTAACTACTGGGATGTGTATGTGTGGGTGCGATTTTTAAAAACAATAAGATGGAAATCAGTCACTTTTCTGGTTTTCGAGAACACTAGCCTTGGTTTGTACTTCAGCCCCCATTTTTCCGCTCTAGAAAACCATATATCAAAAGAGCTTTCATAATGGACGGAGGAGGGGAAAAACGAGCTCAAAAACGAGTTCTGGATCCTGGTTATAATGACAAAGAAATTTCAAAACAGGAGGTCTTTCGGCCATAGCTAAAGGACATCAGAATAAGTCTACCTGAATGTGTTATGAAAATCTGGGCATCGCTTTAAACAGTTGGAAGTTAGCCCATCTCTTAACTCCGTCTGAACAAACAGCTTTCGCCAAATCGAATGTGTTTTTCTATTTGGTGGAGGAAGTGCCGGGGAGCAAGAGAGTAAACAGATGGACAGGACACCAAAGGAAATTGAGAAATAGTCATCTGATGATGTCATTGAGCGCTGGACCGAGAACCACATGCCTGGCCGCTTCCCGCACTGACCTGCTGGATGCAGGTGCACAGAGTCGACGGGGTCCCCGGTGCCCCTCCCGCTGGGTGGCTTTCTCCCTTGCCAAGTGCCTCTCTCAGTGACAGAAGTCATGGGCTCATTCACGTTTCACACGGTGTTTCACATGACTGGTTAAAATGTCCGTTTGAGTTTATCATGCCCGTCCTATTCTCCTTTGATCTCTATTTTTCTGATAAGCTATGAGTACTCTAGATATGGAAAGGCTACCCCGTAATGGAATAAACGAATAACGAAATGCAGCTTTTCTCTCAATTACTGAAGTAATCATCATCTTGATTCTTGTGACATAAAGCCAGGTAATTCAAGATTTAGGCTGTTTCTGTACTAGCCTGACCATCTGTTTCTGTTAAGCCGATAAGCAGAGATCACGCCTGACAGTGTGTGCTCAGCAAAGGTAACCTATCTGTGCTCATACAAATTGAAAGCGTTAGCTAGAAATCTGAGGGGTGCCTTTGAAGTTGGCCTCTGCTTTAACTAGGAGACACTCTCTAGGGAAATGCAAACAACTGCACTGAGATGGATATAAAGGAAAACCATCAATTTAGACTACTCTGCTCATCCAGAAAGGACTTAAGCTAGAGGCGGCCTCCAGACCATCTGTAAACAAAGTCGCCTCAGAGGGTCTCTGGGAGATTGAATTAATGTAATCGTAGCTAATTATAGCTAATTATTCTTCCTGCATTCATTCCTGGGCTCTACTAAGTCATACCTTGTTGGCCTGTTTTGAGTTATTTTATGGACTGCATTATCTTTAAAGAAAAGTTACCTTATTAAATCTATAATTTAATTTTCATTAATTCAATCAGTACTTTTATCTAGTGTATAATATATAATCGTTTAATAGCTTCCTATTTCAAAAATCGGGGAGCTATGTGTGTATATTTACGTATAATAGCATATGTGTGTGTACATATACAAATATATACATACATATATATGTATGTGTATGTATATATATGCGTGTGTGTGTGTGAGTATATGTATACATATATAAACCTCTGTACCTTTTGTCCAAAATATTTTAGACAAGCGAAATAAATAAACCTGTTCCCATGTGAAAGCTGCTTTCAACCATCATCAAAGCCCACTCTCTAAGCCTGACAGGCTCACCAAATACTTTCTAACAGATTCCATGACTTCATTAATCCTACTTAGGACATATCGAAACCAATTTGACAATGACATTGTTAATACTCCTCTTTCACTGAAACATTTCAGAAAGCTATCTCGATCACACGAATCTGAGGGAGACATTAAATTTGCTAATAGATTCAGGCATCTGTCTACATGGAGGGAGGACATTAAACCTGTCCCTATGCTTTTTCCGTGATTGGCAGTGCGTTCTTGGGCAGGTTTCAGACTCGGCCGTGTCAGAAAGAACCTTCAAGAACTCAGTTAAAAATAACAGGATGGCCTAACCGTTGCCAGCCCAATGAGTTCTTGCTTCGGCTTTGCCAACAGCATCATCAGATGTGCTCAGGTGAAATGGTGAAGAGGCAGGTGTGGGGCCGAGGGAGGAAGAAAGAAGTGCAGCTGTTTGGCTTTATAACGATAGGAAGAAAGTGTCTCCTCGATTACGTATAACGTTTTGTTTTACCGGACGTCATTATTTTAGCCACTATGTCTGCAAATGCTATTAGCAGTTAAATTGCACACCAAGTTATCTGGTCCTTCTTAAAACCTCATCAGACCATTTATGTTCTGAATTGCTCATAGCAACAAATTCCGATGGAAACATTTACATTTGTCTCAATTGTGCTTCTGTGAGATTATAATTGACTTAAAGTGTCTGTAGGGAAGTGGGAGGATCCATCCTACACCTGCAGAAATAACATATGCAGAAAACTGACACCGCCATTTTTCTTGTCGCGCTATAAAATCAAAACAAATATTAATAGCATGTTTTCAAAGGAATAAACTTACTTTCAGTGCAAACAGGACAGCATCCTTTTCTGTTGAGAATTTTACCCTAATCAAGAGAAAAACAAAAAAGAGTTCAATGTTAAGGGTCTGCTGAGGACAAAAGTCTTTTAAATTTAATACCAGATAAATCAATGAAATCAGTCCAAGCTGCATTTGAACTCGATGCCCGGATGGTGGCGATGATGGTGAAAACGAAGCTTCGTGTGTCAAGTTCGAAGGCTAGGCAACGTCATCCGGAAAGTTCTCCTGTTTTTATCCTTCGAGAAATATAATACCTAAAGGAATCATAGGTGTGATTTTTCTCATGTAGAGGGAAGATGAAGACAGTCTTGGATCGAACCGTTTCACTGATATCCAAATCTAACCCACTGGAGACCAAGTGCCCACACATAAAAATGGGAATTATCTGTCAACATATCAATCCAGGTAAGGCCTTTACGGGGGTGGGGGGCAAACTGTAAACCATAACCCAAGCTCGGGCATATGGATATGGACAATATCCGTGTTACAGATCAAAGTCAAAGCCGACAAAGCTGAGAGTTTTGAAACGCTAAGTAATTTTCCATCACCTCTCTGGAAACACAATGTAATCTCCTATACTGCATTTCTTCCCTTTTTTTTTTTTTTTTTTTTTTTTTTTAGTATATAACATTTAAAGGAGGAAGCATATTCTCAGGGCCCATATCAGAGAATGACACTGTCTTATCTCCAACTCAATGAGACTCACAGAGAAAAAGAAATTTGCAAAAAGATTAACATTTATGAAGCACTTGCCATGTAACAAATATCCTACTAAATATTTTCCTTATTTTATTTTTTTACCTAATATCAAGTTGGTTGTAAGGGTTTAATAAGTTAATACTTAGAACATATTAGAGTTTAATTAATATTACATATTATTATCATAATTGTTATTAAGATGCACAAGAACCTTCTGAGCTGAGTATCTCCCTTTTTAAAGGTGAAGAAATTGATGTCATGCAATACAGGGATGGTAGAACCCAAAATAAAGCCTAATTTTGTGTAATCCTAAAGGCTGTGTTCTTTCCACTCCAGACTTTTACTCTCTTTCATCCTTTACCTCTAAGAGAATTTAATATTTATTTGGTATCTGCTACGCACTAGAGAGAGTGCTGTGCATGCTTCATACTTTGTCTCATCTTCACTTCACGACTCTCTAAATGCAGGTGTGTCTACTCCTGTTTCTAGGAAACCAGGAAACGAAGACCATAGAGAAGCGGTCTAAGACCTGTGTCAAGGCCACGCAGTTAATATAACATCTATTCACTCATTCACTACTGGTCAGATGCCTCAAGAATAGATTCAGGTACTCAAAAAAAATCATACCAACTCAAAATCTGCTGGTTAATAACTGAAGAACTAGAACCACATCTGATTCATTTCTGTGCCACTTAAACCTAAATCGTACATGAAAGGCTATGATGACTTTGAATAAGATGTAAAACTCAGTCCCATTCAGCCATCCCACGGTTTGGGGCATCGTGACACATTTTCACTGTCTAGAGCTCTCTTCTCTGTCTCTATTCAGCACACAGGTCTTTTCTGGCTTCTTAGACCAAAAGCAGTTGAAGATAAAAAACAAAGGTTTTCTCTGAGCTTGGCTCAGGCAGATGTAATGATGTTACTCCGGGCAGTGGAGTAAGGTGCTCTATCAGAATGGAGCAGAGCTGTCTAAAGCCAAGGCCCCAACAAAATGTAATGATATGATGCCCTACATCTGCACACGGGCAGAAAATGAAAGTGGGGTTGGTAATATTACTGAGTTAGGTGTCAAATAAGTCAAGCATGAGCAATGACGTCAGAGCTCCTGGGTTACACATAACCAGCTGGAGACCTCTGGACACGTTGTGACCTCATGGGTAAGAAGGGCCTACCAATGACACCCACCTCAGAAGAGCGGCCTCAGCATTAAATAAGGTAGGTCTTGTGACTATGGAGAAAGTCTCAGCGATGACGAGATGACAGTGTCATTACAACCCTGTCCCCACTGGAACCCTCACAGTCCTTCCCACAAAAGGCCTTTGCCTCTGGAGGAATAGCCAGGGTGGGTAGCCAAGAGGTCCAGCCATAGAATCCTTCTTCAACAAGGCACACATCCTTCTGGAAGAAGAGATGTGTAGTGCCCAGGAAGGACACAGCAGGGGAATCCGAATGGATCTTCAAATTGTTTTTAATTTACCCAGGCAATGCAGGGGACAGGAAGCAAGCGTTTAAGAGGATTTCTATGAGAGAACTAAATTATCTCCCAAAGTCCTCTCAGTGACCAAGGAGGAGGGAAAGTGTGACCTGAAGGAATGCTTGCAAAGGTGCCTCGAAACAGAAGGGTGGCCCCTGAGGTGGGGGCTGGCCCCTGAGGTGGGGGCTGGCCATGGACAAGCTTTGATGAGACGGGTGGGTGGGCTGGGGAAAGGTGTGAGTGGGCCTGGAG